>NC_136905.1:77306267-77336267 GCF_949606895.1 Notothenia rossii | reverse complement strand
GGTGCACTGTATGGACAATGAAATCAAAATGAAAAATGACCCATTTGATGATTCAGCTAAGACCCCGGTGATTCCACAGGGGGCTTTCGGAAAGCTGATTTGAAATCATAAAACTTATCGAGATAGTCCGAGGAAAGCTTCACTTGCGTAATCCAAAAGGAAGTAAGCAGATCAGCGGGACTACATTTTGTGTAGATTTAAAAAAAAGATCCCTGAACGATCAAGAATCACTAAGAGATGACAGCTACCTGCAAGGGATGGAAGATTATTTTTAGAGATGTCAAGAGGAAGACGCTGGGGAAAGAAACACGTGATTCACAGAGAGAGACATAAAGTGCTTCTTTAAAACATAAGCTTTAAGGTTAAACACGTTAGAGAAAATGAGCAGTCCTTCCTGAGCTTATTAAGCAAATGATCTAATTACCGAATTTTTCATTTTCTTGTTGAACATGGCATTACACAACTAGGGGTGACGAAGGTGTGTGTGCGAGTAGGAAAAGCCCAGAGGAAAATCACTCCTGCCTCATTCGTCATCCGAAAGACTTTTGAAGTTTTTTGGCAGAACGGAGCATTTTTTAACAACCTGAAAACAAAACAACATCAACATCTCTGCTTTTCTCCCTGAGTGCGCCGGCTTGTTTTATGAAGCCACACACGCTTGCTCAACAAGGACTGTTCATCCATTAAATCCTCATACATCATGGAACCATTTATTATTACAAGGGAGCCGCGTGTGTGTGTGTGTGTGTGTGTGTGTGTGTGTGTGTGTGTGTGTGTGTGTGTGGCCTGGCATTACTATACTTGTGGGGACGTAAATCTGTTTACACAGTCACGTGTGGGGACTCGCCTCCCTTATGGGGACAAAATGGAGGTCCCCATGAGAGGAATCATTCATTTTAGGGTGAAGACTTGGTTAGGTTAGTGTGTGTGTGTGTGTGTGTGTGTGTGTGTGTGTGTGTGTGTGTGTGTGTGTGTGTGTGTGTGTGTGTGTGTGTGTGTGTGTGTGTGTGTGTGTGTGTGTGTGTGTGTGTGTGTGTGTGTGTGTGTGTGTGTGTGTGTGTGTGTGTGTGTGTGCGTGTGTGTGTGTGGCCTGATCACCAGATCTTGGCTCAGGTTCGATAAACAAAAGTCTCGCAGGAGGAATTACTGTCCACCTGTTAGCCATTCTTTCTAAACGGTCGATAGAGAGAGGCAATGGGAAGGAAAAACATAAAAACACAACACAAACCATTTGGCCTTGTTTTTGTAAAGTGTAGGAAAGTGGTGTGTTCTTGCGGGTGGTCCGATGCCAATTTTTGAAAAAGGAAGGAGGTGGTCTCCTTTTCTGTTCCCTCTTAATTTCACCTGCTCCACCACCTACAATCCCTCTTTCGCCTTTTCTGTCTCTCTCTATATATCGTGCTTTCACTGAGTGGCACTGAGCCTTTCAAGCCCTGGGATAAACACCTAACAAAATCCAGCACTATAAAAAAAAAGGGGAAACGTCTGGGAGCCCTGGCCTGTCAACGGCAACATTAAGAGGAAATGTTGCTCTGTGGCATTGAGCAGAGCCCCTCTAGAGGCGTGTGTGTGTGTGTGTGTGTGTGTGTGTGTGTGTGTGTGTGTGTGTGTGTGTGTGTGTGTGTGTGTGTGTGTGTGTGTGTGTGTGTGTGTGTGTGTGTGTGTGTGTGTGTGTGTGGTGTGTGTGTGTGTGTACATGTAGCTAAAGGGTGGGGAGATCTGACAGGACTGTGAGAGATGTAAGGTCATTTGCCCACTGAGGAGGCCTGGCAGGAGTTGACGCTGATTGATTAGGTGGACGGAAAAGATGGAGAAGTCACGCCAACTGAGCGAAGAGGAGGAAGTGGATGATCATGAGGAGGATGAGGAGGAGGTGGGGTGTTATAAATGAAAAAAGAATTGGAAGCGGGGTCAAAAAAAAAGTTGAAATGTGTAAATGAATGTGCATAGTTCATCTATTCAGAGCGCTGTATAGAAATGAGATGAGGAGACGTAGGTAAAAGGTGAGGAGGAAGATATAGGAGGACAAGATTTCGGGAAATACATTAAGTCTGACATGAAGAGGAAGTGAGTGCTAACGAAGCCTCATCTCAGGGCACTGGAAATGACTCATAATGCCATCATAATGTGAATAGACGGTGCTTTACAAAGTGTGGAAATGTGCCTCATCACCTTACACTGAAAGGTTGTCTACACAGGATATGCTTCTCACACACACACACGTATAAAAGCTGGTGCTAACCTCGAGGGGCTTTTGACTGCGGGGGTCCGTCTCTTCCTTCCCCAGGGCGGTGGGCTGCTGGAGGGTTGCCGTCAGCTGGTGCCTCTGGAACACCAGCGCCTCCTTGAACTCCTGCTGGGTCTTGGTCTCCAGGAGCTTCTGCCTGAAGGAGATGTCGGAGAAGAGCGTGGCGAACGTCCTGCCCAGCTCCATAGCCGTCTTGGTGCTTTTCTGTAAGGGAGAGGTGATGCAGTGTGAAGATGGCCGGTTGTTAAACCAATGTAAAACCAATAACATGTAGCTGTAGTGACAACACTGACATATTATAACCTAATGGCTTAATAGTTCCTTTTTTATGCAACGAGTTGACGAGTTGCGTCCAGCTGATGAATTTAAGTTGAATTTTCAATCTGCTTTTCGCTCAGTTTTGGTCTCCACCATCATGCAAGGGAAATATCTTGCCGTTTAGCCAGTAACGATTAAGACGGTTGTGTTTTTCAAAGCTTTAGCATACAAAACAGCTGCCTCATGAGGTGGAAAATGGCAATGGTTTGTGTTTTGAGGTAATTTAAAAAAGAGTAATGTAGCGTTTTATTAAACTAAAACAATAAGCTGAAAGATGCTGCAACGCTTTGTAGATCTTAAGGGAATCACAAAGTCAAAATATCTTTCCCTGCAGGATTACTTCTACCTTTCAAAGTTTCAAACCTTTCTTTCTTACTTGTCAGTAAATGTTTAAACAAAAGTCGAGATAACTGCGGCTTCATTTTTTTATTCAAATGTATGGCTTAAAAAGGTCAAAATATCACAATTTTAAAAAATGTATTGGTCTAGAATCTAGATCACTATATACTGTCATAAATACTATTAGAAATGTTATGTATATTTATTTATTTTTAAATCGATGTGTAATAAGTCCTTTGTTTTCCTGGTATTTAATTTGCCCAAAACATTTTCACCTGGTCAATTCGTGTATAATTTCCCTTTCAATTCAAAATGTGTTATATCATGATATTGTAATCTATAAGCAATCACAACTTAAAATGCCATTATTGAATATCTCTTACTTGCAAAACATATTTAATGCAATGCACTGAAACTCATGCTTCTATTTCCAATGCAGTACTGGATATATAGAATCTGGTCTGATAATAAGGACTATGTAAACATCATGCTTCAACAAACGGACAGGTTTGGAGTCGGGGGTTTGGGGCGCTTTTGTCCATAATCCCACATCTGTTGGAAATAATACCATCACAAGGCACAGGGCGATGGTAATAATGTCCTGGGAGGCTCTGAGACGGTGTGCCAGGGAATGATGATACCGACATGGAGGGGCTCAGCGCGTGCAGCAGAAGCAGCAAACAGAGTAACTAAAGCCTTTAAGCTTTTTCACAGTGGTGACTGAATATCAACCAGAGCCCAGAGAATGGCTCTCGATGAATGTAAAGGCTTGCTTTCACAATAAAGCACCTTCAGCCCGACTGCGGGTTTGTTCTCATTCACCGTTAGAGTGTGCCGACAAAAAAGAATGCATTTCAATGTCTGTATAATCCACATATTTAATTGTTTTATGTAACCCTCTACTTCTAAGGAAATAGAAGTGTACAAAAGGCACCAAAGTCTGTGTATGTGGGATGTCAGGGTGAAAATGTTTTTCCTATTGAGATGTTTGTTTATCCTGTGAAACCTCGAGTGACTCACTTTAACCTACCTTTGTAACGTAAATTAAGCACTAATCAACAGGAGCATGAATAATGTCACGCTGCATTACTACGTGTGTTCATCCAAACAATTAGCTTCTCTTAAACGGGCCCATAATGCGAAACATCTTCCGAATTGTTGAATAAGGAGACGATGATTTGATTTCAGGCATTGGATCATTACAATTAATCAAGTGAAAATGAGGGGAAATGAATGTCATGTGTGCATTTCATGATACCATCAAATAGCTGTATTGACATATCCACCTGATGGTGACAGTAGTGGAACATTAATGGGATCAACAATGCTTTTCTACTGGAATCTACTAGGAACAATAAGGGTCAAAACGTAGTCTCATCAATGCTGATATTTGAGAAATGCGACCTGCTTGTAGAGGAAAAGTGGAGAGAACAATATATTCAGTTGGATTTATCCTCTTGGTTTGAAGGTCACTAGATTGATTAACCAGAGAAACTGGGAAAGTGTGTGTGTAGAAATGTAGCCAACTGTGATCAACATCAAAGACTGAGGGAAGCTTGTTCAACTAGCAGTGGAGCTAGAGGAGCTTCTTTGAGGGCAACAGTGAATGAGAAACAGCACTTTTAAAGAAAGGTCACGTCTGTTCAGCACATTCACGCTGGCTAAAGACAACTAAAAAAGCCACAAATGCCGTGAAGCTTTCTAAATGGTGTGTGATGGAAGTACTCACACGCAACATGATTACACACATTTGCCCACCAAAGGAATTCCCATTATAATTAAAATCATGCCCCTTCAAAGGTTTCTTGTCGCAGAACCAGTGCCCATCAAGGTTCATTGAGACATAACAGTGCTTTATGTTTCCTTGGGGCTTAGATTAATGTCTGCGAGAAGGCCATTAGTGGTTGTGATTGCTGCCTGCAGGACTGGCAAGTAGGGCGCTGGAAGTATTTGAAAAACAGGCAAGGACACTAAGGGAAAACAGAGCTACACAAACAAACAAACAAACAAACAAACAGAAAACCCGATGCAGTTAGCTGAAGCATCGCTGATTGCCAGGGTCACTCCAGCCCCCTGGTGGTTCCACAGTTTGATGGTGGGTCGGGAAAATTGAGTTCTTAGTGGGGGATACCGCACTAAAAGTAGGCCCAGCATGAAGAAATCCCTTTTTTTACAGCAGAGAGGCGGTGTAGGATTGGAGGTTTCCAATCGAGAGAGGAACAACAATCAGCGCCATGTGAAGATGGGAGAGTGAAGTGTGTGTGTGTGTGTGTGTGTGTGTGTGTGTGTGTGTGTGTGTGTGTGTGTGTGTGTGTGTGTGTGTGTGTGTGTGTGTGTGTGTGTGTGTGTGTGTGTGTGTGTGTGTGTGTGTGTGTGTGTGTGTGTGTGTGTGTGTGTGTGTTAAAAGCTCAGGATGAAGCAGTGGAGGACAGAAGGGTTGAGTGGTTTGATGGGAAGAAGAAATAGTTCATGTTTTGATGGGAGAGAAGGGTTTGTATTATAGGATATGTGGATCTCCATTGGCAACAGCAGAGGCTGAAGGAGAAACAGCAATACTGCTCAACAGTGACCCGACGGCCAGGACACTCGCGCCCACACAAAACGCTGCGAGGGCTTTGGATTGGATTCAGTTCAACAGACAGATTAGCTGCTCGTTCAGAAGCACTTCCTATATTTTAGTGAATTTAAATATAAAACGCAAGAAGAACTGGAAGCAAATGAACCTAAAATTAAGATTTATATTTCTTTCACCCTTAAATGGGCAGTCAATATTTTTGGAAATGTGATTGATTTGATACCTTACACCCATAATACACTGTTATTACGCCCATATTACTCCCTTATTTTGACAAGGTTACACTGTTATTAGACCCATTTTAAACCTATAATACACCATTATTACACTGTTGTTACACTTTCATCACATCAACGTTTCACTAATATTAGAACCATATTACACCCATGTAACACCAAAAAGACCCCCATATCACACCATAATTACACTGTTACTACACCCATATAACACAACCTGACAGAGCCTCTCAAATAAATGTAGAAGCATTCGGTGGTTTTATTGTTTGATTATGTCATGTCATGTAAATACTGTGGTTCATTTCTGTTTCAATTACGAAAACCATTTTCCAAACTGTCATCATCGCAACATGATTGTTTCTAACATGTGATTATGGTCTTCTTGAAGGAAACAACACAAAAGGTATTTAGAGGCATGATGCCATACAATCCTGTTGAAAACTAATCTGCGCATTTGGGTGTGAAAATATGCAAACGCAGAAATATAGTGATCCTTATCCATTCAATAGTTTCATGCAGAACTGGGCATTCTTTTAAGCAAACAAAACTGAATTGGACTCATGACAGGTGGCAGACTGGACCAGAATTTTCAATAGGAGAATAACATTAAAAGTTGGAACTAATACACATTTTCCTTTTAGTTACAGTAGATGAAAGCAGGAGGGTATGCAAATGATCAATTACGGATGATTACAGTGAGATGGACTTTACAAACCCATACACCTGCAGCTAACACACTTTACATGACTATTAACACTTCTGCTAAGAGAGAAAAGACTGGCTGTGGAAATAAAAGAAACATTTCTTCACAGCCCGTTATTAGTGATTCATTGAAGAAACTAAAAAGCTAATTCATAACGAAGGACATTTTAGTTAAATGAGAGTAGTAGCTAAAGGCAAGGACAAATACGGTAGATAATGTAAGAATATAGATTAATAAATGCCAAACAAGTTGGTCTTCAAATGTCTCAGTAATGCAGCAAAGTGACATAAATCCCCCCCGTATCATTTCCACCCTCGGGGGGGGGCGGCAGTTACCATTTTGGATGGGGCGAGGATCAGGATGACATAGCGGACCTCGCAGCAGTTCTCCCCCCAGTTTTGTGGCCTCTCCAGGCGGGAGATGCACACGTGACGCCTCTGGAGATACTTCACGTTGCAGCTGGAGAGCAGAGGGAGAAGGAAGAGGTTTTTTATAAATGTCACCGCCTCACCTCACCTTCATTTCCATAGATTAACCTCTCTCTCTCCGCAGCAACAGGTAGACAGTATTTAAATGTGCTTGGTGAGCCTGCGATCACCTTCAGACAATCATACACACATACACGAACATATATGTTAATGTTCACACATAAATATTCTGCAGAGGCTTTCCACACTCAATCCTGCAGCTCAACAGAAATATTGAATTTTTTCAAACATGACTATTTTACCACCTCCACATATTCTCACTTCGAAATAAATCCATGTACAGAATCTCAAAAAGTAGTAATTTTTTTTCTATTCTTTAATTTTCATGTTTAGGGAAATCAATGATTTGACCTCCTCAAATCTACAACTCTTCCAAATTAAATGACAAACAATTATTCAAACACTGATATTATCAGGATTAAAATAAGTTTTATTTTATTCCAAAACCCTTTACAAATTATAAATTGATTATGTATTCCATTTAATCCATTGATTGGTTAGTCTACGAATTGTAAAATAAAATGTGATGCCTACAGACTGTTTCTTAAGCAAAATCTCAAACCACAAATATTCCATTTGACTTGTAACTAACAGCGGGAGATTGTCTTTTCATTTGAGATGCTATAATACATTTATAAATTCACACAAATTCTGGATAGATTATTGTTGGTTAACCTCTTGTATTACATCAATATTTCAATGGACACATGATGTCTTACAGGATGCAGAGCCAGGACTGCTGGTACTGGATGCCGGTGGCGGTGGCTGTAGCTCCCTGGATCGTCTCTGACAGCAGGTGCACTGTATGGGAAAGGTCAGAGGTCAAAAACAAGTCAGATGAGATCCACCTCCAGTCCAGTTTATCCCCACATGTTCTTATTCTCTGCTACACTGTTAAATCCTTCTCGTACAATAAATGATTGTTAGCTGCCTTTAACTATCCTAAACATGTACACATTCATTACCGCATTTATGCTGTTTAAATATATACAACTGGCTCTGATTTCTTCATCCAGCATAATGGTGTGAGCTGAATGCCTAAAAACCCTCGATAGAAGTCTGTGTCTCTGTCTGCATCTCTGTCTGCTGTGCCAAGCCTCTCAATGTGATGTCTACATCAGAAGTTTCTAACAAGCTCGCCTTCTGCTTTAATCGCTTCTGCCAGTCTGCATTGTGTGCAAACACCGCAGCAACAACAAACTAATGACAGTGTCCATCAGACCCCGGATAACACCAACGCCCGTGTTCCCAGATGAAACAAAAACACATTATTCTGACCATGTTTACAACAGGACAAATCATTAAACACGGGCAGCTAGGGACACACGGGGGAACCAGCTCGCTGCTTCCTAATAAGAGAGGAATCTCCTTTCTCACACTCGCAGGGATGGATAATAGTGTTTGGGGGGATATTCTCCAGCAACCCCGACTATCCTAAAACCCCTCGACAAGATTCAGCGTTTTTCAGCTCGCAATTTTCTCGACTCATCAGCACTGAGAAAATTACCGAGTGGAAATGTTTTGTATGGTGAGCAGCGGGGACGATCATTTCCATATCATTCAGATGTTCCCTGCCACTGGTTTCCCCTTTTTCTTTCCGTCTGTCTTTGTCTTCCTCTCCATCACCCTCTCTTTCTCTCTCTTTTACCCTGCAGTCTCATCAATAAACTGTCCTCCATTCATGCCAGAAAATGATGGGCGTCACCATGACAACAGTATCACAGTGCTCAAGGAGTGAGAGCCAGCATCAGAGAGGAGAGAGAGGAGGAGGGGGGGGGGGGGGAGACAAGAGCACGAGGGGTATAGAGAAAGGATAAAAAGAAGCCTGTAGAGAAAGAGAAATGACAAGGGGAAGGAAAAGCTGGCACGTGAGGGCGGAAGAGAGCGGGAGAAAAAGGCGGGAGGAAAAGGAAGAAATATTGAGACACGAGAAGGAGGAGACACGAAACTGAGAGAGAGGAAATGCAAGCAGAAATAGGGGCAAAGGAACACCAAGGGAATGAAGGGGGGAGAAAAATGATAGCAAAAACAAAGAACAAACAAGAAGGAAAATGAGAGTTAAAAGAAGAAGGGAGAGGGAGAGAGAGAGAGGGAGGGAAGGGATGGAGAAGTAAAGGAGATGGACTGGGATTCAATTCAATTAATAGCAGTAAGCCTGACAGCCATGTAATAATCAAAAACCATCCAATTTCTTATTGACGTCAGTGAGGAGAGGAGGGGAGGGATAGAAAGAGAGGGCCATGCAAACAGAACAAAAGAAAAGATCAAAAGATAAAGAGAAGAGTGAAATGTGATGAAAAGTAGATGTTACGAGAGAGAGAGAGAGAGAGAGAGGTGAAGATATGGGAGACAGAAACATAAATGTGTGAGGGGGGTTTTTGTGGTCTTCCATATCAACAGGATACATGTCAGACCACCAGAGAAGCTCACACTGCTAGCCTTCATACTTCAATATCTTTCAGTGGCAATTCATTTTGTGTTTCTAAGTGAGAGAGATTTAGCATTGGAAATTATTCAACCGCCAGAACAAAGCATGAATGCAGGTGTTCAGGGTTGACTATCACTATCACTAAGCGTGGCAAGCTTTTACAAAACGACTGAATGAATAGTTAAGGTCGAGAGTTGTGAGTTTTGTGATTACATTTTTTATTTTGTTTTTGTATCTGTCATGAATCTGAAAAACATGTTTCCTCATAAAAGTTGACAACTCCATCAACGGCGTACGTGAGGTTTAAAGTATCAATCAGTGACAAATTAACACTGGACGACGAATCGCTTCTGCAGTAGTTGCAAAGATGGTAAAAATCCTGTTTGTTTTCACAACTTCAACTGAGATTCAAGGCGAGTTTGGAGAAACAAATAAATCGTTTGTCAAACTTTGCATGGACTTTTTTTTCTGTGCAATGAAGGTTAAAGCATCCATAAATAAATAAATAAATATTTGATAGGAGGACTTAAAATTGGAAACAAACGATCAATATTCTCTGTGTGAGCGGTCATTCCAACATTCCAACATTCCAACATTCCATGTCCTCAGTCAGTTTTAACCTCTTCATAGAAAGGAATGAAACTCAATGCCCTGAATTCTCCTCTATGAATATGTGGGAAGTGTGTGAGTAAGGTTTCTTATGTGATCAAGTGGCAGACTAATTAAGACTTGCACATTTGACACTTGTCACTTAAGTGAAGATTTCTGCATGGTTTCATCAGCTTTTGGTATGCAAGCACCACCGTTTCCATACACAGGAAGGGAGAAAAGAAAAACCACAGATGCAGCATATCAAATGTGACAAACTTCAATGGAAAGTGATGAAAAAATATGAGGGAGGCGAGACCGGATGGCTGGATTGGCCCCTTTGATCTCTGTGGATGTTTGTTGGATTTTTTTTCTTTACTGCATTATTCACAAGGCTTGGTTTGAGGGGGGGGGGGGGGGGAAACTGATTGGAATTTCTGTAAATCAAACGTGAATAATCCACTCTGTCACAAACAAGAGAGAGAGACAAATCAATTACGCTTAAGCGGTTCAAAAACACTGATGTTAATATTTATTTTGGCTGACGCACCAGTCTAACATCAGCGGGAAATCTACAGTGATAGACGTACAACACACATACTGAGGTTATTTGTTTCTGTGTCAGTGTCTGAAACAGCCGTGAGCCTTTTGGGCAAGGAGACCTCAGTGAATCCCGATGATCTTATGACGTCTTAAAGATTAACTTTGATCGCATCCATTGGTAGACCTTCCAGCGAATACACACACACAAAGGGGGGATGATTGGTTTCCTTCAAAGCGTGGCGAGTGGAGGGCACTTTGAAGGAGGCGATTAAAACACAGGAAGGATCTTAACAGAAGTGGCAAACGAGGCACTGCACATTAGGAATTCGTCACAGCCAATCACCATGCAGCACACATACATACGACTGATGTCACATCACAATGAGAGGGCCACAAGGACTGGGTCAATTGCGGATCCTTATTATGTAAAGAGGTTGTCATTATCTTCTATTGGCTTGCATGAAAACAAATTGCTTTGATGGTAAATAAACCAATGCCCCATATGGATATGACATCAAAGGCAAGTTCTGTAAAAGCTAAATTCACATTTTATGATCAGTTTGAAAACTAATATATAATCTCCAAAAGGAAAAGCCAAGGAAATATCTCTAACCTCAATAGCGATAATGTGAAGATATCGTAGGGTTGGACATTGATGCTTTCACAAAATAATTACACAAGGAGAAGATTTAATTTGTACACCAACAAACGACTGTAATTGAGAGACCAGTTTGAAAACATTTGTAAATAATCTCCCCAAAAAAGCCAAGGAAATATATATCTATTACCAAAAAGGTAAAAGTTGTCTCCTTGAAATCAAAGAATTCTCAGAGGTAGGGCTGGGCGATATGAAAAACATATTGCAATATTTATGACCAAATTCCTCGATATACATTGTGACGATGTAGGGTTGGACATCGATGCCCTAACATAGTAATAAACACAAGGAGATTTTTAAATATTGCTAAATGATCAATAGTAATATATAGACCGTGTATGTAAAGAAAAATAAAACTACTAAGTAAAGCTACAAGTCTGGTGAGCAGCCGTTGAACCCAGGAAAAGACTAAGAATATTCAAAATCCAAGACCTTATCCAGTCTCATATCACGATATCGATGTAAAATGAATATGGAACAAAGGGAGGAGTCACGTTGATTGGAGGAGATCTGAAGAGGCATCGATATCTGTGACAGAGGACGGATTGCTGGTGTCTGTAATCATTTGATGACTCAATGGATCGACCCAGTCCCGAACATGGAGGGGAACACAAAGGGCATACTGATGGTGATTGGTACACAAGCAAACCACTGATTGCAGCCTCATGGCGGCTGATGCTGACATTTAGATCCAATTAGCACATCTTACCATCATCAAAGAAAACGAAACTTTGAGACTTGTCTGCATGTGGAGAAAAAAGGGAGAAAAAACCAAGGGGAGAAACCAGAGTCAGTTCAGTCACCTTTTCAGATCAACAGGCGACCTGAATCTAATATAGTACACAAACGAAGACACTGAAATACACACACACACATATCGACACACTTTCTGGTTAACAGACACGCACATAAATATCTCTGCTGAACAGAAGCTTCATTTCCTGCCCTCCTTTACCTCATGCATATTAAATATCATTTTCCAGAGAAAATCCCTCAATGTCTCGTCGTTGTTAGGCGCAGAGCGATCTTATCTTGATTACCGTCTACAGGCTATTATCAAAAATTGGATTTTATCACTGATAGTGTGTGTAGAGAAACCATACGTCAATGAAGAGATCAAGACGAGAAAAAATGACATGTGTGGCCACCATTTTTTCAACGTGGCAAAAGAGCTTGAATTAATGTCACCAATTTAGTATTCTGATCATTCCCGCAGAACGCTACAGAGAGATTTTCACGGTGAAAAGTCATGCCGCCGGCCTGGAAAAGATATTTTATTATAACAGAGAAGGCATGGTGGCTTGATTCAGGAATTCACCGCACCTTTTCCTGTGAAACAGAATTAATCATATGCAGAATATTCAGAGTTCCACCTGTCAGACGATGAGCATGCATCAGCACAAAGTATGTTAGGTAAGTAATTATCCTTGTGCCTCAACAGATGCATACTTTTGGTACACTAAACAGGTTGTATGTGATATTAAGGATCATTAAATGTGAACATTATTGCAGTTAAAGGTTTTTTTAAGACATTAAGCTTTTTATTTTTAGGAAAAGAGATCCCCCTCTTTCCTCTACAGCTTTGAATTGATGTGAATGTTTTTCAGTCTGATTTGAGCTGGCATAATAAAAAAAAAAATCAGGAGGATTATGCAAATTGAGGCAAAGTGGAAAGCGGGTGAGATCGATCAAAGGTGACAGCAATTTAGGGAGAAATGATGGTACAGTCATCACAAACAGGGCCCACAATCAGCAGGGCATGTAGCACGGTAGCCGCTAACAGCATCAAGGAGGAAGAGAGGGAAACACAATTAAACATCATTACTGAAATATTGACGATTAGTCATTGTGTGGCAGGCGCTCATCACTATTGTAAGCACTGTCATCATCTTCAATGTCCCGTAATCATGTATTGGTTTGAATAGTTACTGAGGATCTTAAAGCAGGACGTTTTTTTTTAGAGGCCGGCTTAGAGTTAGTAAAACTTAATTTTGTGTCCGGAGAATTTTAAGTGTTTTCTTATCTTATCTCTTATATTCTGTAAATAAATAATTCCCTGTAATCTGTAATATATATATATAAAAAAAAAAAAGAATATTTAAGTCTTATTTCATCTGATTTACAGTAAAATACAGAACCAGTCTTGAGGAGCATTGAAACTAATTTCAATGTCATTTTCCCATTAGTTTAACTACGTTTTGCAGAAGATAATATTTTCTTAATGTTTTCTAATATTCTATAAATGATTAATTCCCTGTAATCTGTCATTTCAAATTAAGAAATATATAATATTTAGTGTTCATCTTGTTGATGATCATACATAACCATGGTTTGGGAGTATTTAGCTCAATGTAAGTAAACAGTTAGTTTTATTATAATCACATGTGAATAGTTACACAAGTACTTCTTTGTCACGGTGGTGGGAATATAAAGGAGATTATGTATGTGGTGTATTATCCCATTGCTTCTCCACTGGCTCTTATTATTAATGCATTGGATCATCAGCAATGCTGTTCGTTATCCCGCTGAACAATGTGTGTAGCCATCTTTGGATCCCAAGACCAAAGTGAACCCAAAAAGAAACAGCTTGAGTTGGCTCCTCTGCACAAGTTATAGCAGGACTAATTATCTCTGAGGGCTTTTCATCTTTTTTCATTTGGGTAATTCTCCGTTCTCACTGTGGCGGTTATAATCTCGGCCCTGTTCTCTTTATCTCTCAGCTGTACAGTATTACACTCCAAATGAGCCAGCCATATCGCTGCAGCAGAGTAAGTGTAGATACGGCAGAAATTAATACCTGAAGAGATATGTCTTGTCGATAATATACTTACGTGCAATATGAATGTATTCCCCAAAGACCTTTGTCCCCCCCCCCTCATCCTGACATGTGTGAATGTTCTTCTGAATTTTAATTCAGGTGTCCTACATCTCACTGTCAGTGAAGGGAACTCATTACAACATACTGGAGAGATGGATTTGAGAATGAGGAATCCATGTTTTGAAGTGGTGCATGTTCCTATTAAATAATTAAAAATACCAAATAATAGCTTGAAAAAAGACCTATTATGATATGAATGCATATTTGATAATGTAACCTAATTTCCTCCTTTTTGTTCTGCTCATTCTGTAAATAATTATTTTTGTTAAATCCATCTGTAGATAGTATTCAATAGCTACAGCTCATCTTTGTCGTCATTATTTGCTGCATAAATGTGGCGCTGTTACATCATTCTTCTCGTAATTAATTATCACCACATTTCCATCTACTATTCCCTACATCCCTATTCCAGCATTTCACCGACTTTTTTTTGCACGATATTAGTTTTATTAGTTTAAAAACTAGGACTATTAATCTAATTTAGCACGTTGATAAGGATGCAAATGTGATTACCGACTATTACTGATCATTTGGAAATATTTTGCACGGTGTACCGATACTTGAAAGGTACCGCGAAACCCTGCCGTTAAAAACGTTACGATTCCTCCGTTTCATTAGTATCGGTACTTTAAGAATAACGGGGAAAAGTACTCCGGTGAGAAAGTGCCGTTTTAATGAGCCGTGTGTGTTCAGCGCTCTGCTTCCACTCCCTGCACTGCAGCCGTGCCTGCAGTCCCTCCCCTCTCAAGCACGCTCCAAGTCCCTCCCCTCTCTCGTGCACGCGCTAGCTCCCAGAGCATGTGAGAAAAGCGAGAAGCATGGCTGCAAGTGGGAGTGCAACTGCCGCTGCGCCTCGGCTTGTTGACAAAAAAGACGCCAGAAGCGAAAAACAAAAAAGTTGTTTATAGATGATGCTTAATTGTATTTAATACAAATTCTAGTCATGTATTTAATTTATTGTTCTCATTGTTTAAAAGTTTGTGTTATGGTTATGGTTCTGGTATGAAATAAAGCACAATAATTACATTTAAGACTGTTTCCCTTTTTTTAAGAAAAGTATCGAAAAATAATCGGAATCGCAATTCTTGACTTGGTATCGGTATCAAAACCCAAATGTTGGTATCGTGACAACACTCTGCAGACAATTGGTTTACTGTACAACTATCACTCTATTGCCGTCAATTCATTTTCATGATAAAGTGTTTTCCTTTATTTTACAATGTGTTATACTATGGCTGCACAATAAATTAAAAATGTTATCATAATCCCAATCTGGACTAGTGCACTATTAAAAAAAACAGGAAGCACAATATTTGTTAAAAGCTAAATATGTGTTTAAACACCATTTTTAATTAAATAGTGTGGCGTTGTAGAGATATCTCGACCTACATATCAGAACTTACTGACTCATATAACACATTCGATGCCTCTTAAAAATATATGTTTCAATGGTAATGAGGATTATAATAAAGATATTCTGAATTACTCTATTAACCTGAGTTATAAGTTATTATGTATTCTTGAAATGTATTTATTTCAACAAGGACCATGCATACAAATACATTAAACTCAGAAAAGAGAAGAGATGAATTATGCCAGGCAGTCCTTATTGCAAATTGCAATTTCAGTTCAAATAATTGCAACTGTGTTTTTTGCCCTACTGTTATATTTTACTATATTTTTAATCTCTACCTGTATTTTTAATTCTTGTTTTACTTTTATGTATGCACCACGACACCAAGTCAAAATCCTCGTACGTGTAAACCTACCTGGTGATAAACCTGATTCTGATTTATAGAATTTCCAAATGTAGTAAAACCTCCAGATATTGCTGAATTCTCAAATTGATTTTCCAGACAGCCCAGTGTGCAGGAAGCCTTTAAGTTAAAATGGCAGCCTCAAATATAAAAAAAAGGTCTCTTCTTTTGCCTCTGAGTATTCCGGGAGAGAAACAGTGAAGTAGTCGCAGCCACCACAGCTTGAGAGTCTCAGAGAGCCATTTGAAAAGCTAAGTGAGTGATCGATGACAGAAGTCAATTATCACCTCCCCGATCTGTCAGAGTTGAGTGTCACACACCACCCACCTCCGACTAACCATCAGCCACTGCGCACACCAGCTCAGAACGACAGGAAAACACCGGAGGCAGATACATGACAGCCAGCCCTGACACCACCATTACCTCAACATGTTCTTATAACGGCAGGAAACCCCTCTCATTTCACCGCCAGCAAGATTTATGTGCTGGAAACATTTAATCTGGACTGACGTTAACTAAAAAGAAAGCAGAGTTTGATTGGTGAATGTTCAGTGCAGCTTTTGGCAGGGAGCGGGGCTTCAACAATGGCCGCATACTGTTATGTAGGAGGGCAGATTTCTGTAATGGGCTGAGGAGATCCGCCTTAACCAAGAGGCTTTGCAGGCTGGAAAATGATCGCCAAACCTGCAGAAACGATATGGTCCTTCATAGGAAATGTATGTGTTAGAATTACCCTATTACCCCAGCTGTTTTCAACCTTTTCAAATTAATTATTTTTTGGTTTTATCATTGATTGATGTCAACAAGAAAGAGTGGCACCATGATAAACGTTTTTAAAAGAATACCTACTGTACCTACTACTAACCAAGAGGATTTGCTGCTCAGCCAACGGACCTGCTCTCAAGTGATTTAATGTGAGAGGGGTCTGCAGGCTGGGAAATGGAGAAACTAAAGTGCACTTTATTAGGAATGTACGCATTAGAAGAGAGCAAGGGGAGCATAGAGTCTAGCATATTATATCTAGAAAATGTTGTAACATTTTAGGTACAATAACAAACAACATTTTCCAAAAGGGAAGATTGATATGTATAAATGTGCAAACCATTTTGGTAAATGTTTAGATTATTTTAGCTGTTTTCGATCTTCGCAAATACATTATTTTTGCAATCTTAAAATGGCACCATGGTGCATTTTTTTTTAAAAGGATAACCCAACACATTTTCAATTATCTTAAAAATATTGAACTACTACCAGGAATGGGATGGGGGGACGGGGGGGGGGGAACTGGATTTAGTTTTAATATAAAATAAATTACAACAAAATATTGTTCAATTTATATGATATTGATTTTTTTGTAAGTAAATAACTGCTTTTATACGAGAGGATTATTTGCAAATATTTAAGACATCCAAAAAAAAGGTTGATGTTCCCTCTATTGCTGTAGATTCAGCCCCAGATTGTTTTAATACACATTCAATTTATTTTACAATTACCTGGACACATATTGAACTACCACCAGGTTTGGGGACAGACAGGATTCCTTTTTAAAAAATATATATGTTGTGATGTTTTCCCTGGTTTTGATCAATAAATAAAAACCATGTGTATCTTATGCTTGTGCATTAATGTAGCACAACCACTGTGAAACGTTTGATGTCTGCACATGTTAATGGCTGCCAACAGGATTCAGCGCATTGAGCTTTATTTGAGTCCACTTCAAAAAGCCGCGGGGCAAATGGACAGCCTCGTTTCAAACATCACAAACTCTCCTCTGGTTCTTAAAAGCTTCTTGAAGCATTCGCGAGTCAATCTGACAAATGTGCTCCCGGGCCTGAGCTGAAGCTAATTTTCAGGTAGGTGTTGACATGTGCACACTTCAGATGTTTTTAGGTCAGGTGCCTTGATGGTAAAAGTTCTGTCTTATTGTGTTTAAAGAGTTGAATGCATCCCTTTACCCCTCATGCTGGATTCTACATGCACGCTGACAGGTTTATCTGCTTACCGTTGACCTCCTGCGCTCCGGCGTCAGTGAACAGCATGCTCATCACCTCCTCGAAGTTGCAGGTGGGTTCGGATGCGTTGCTGTCCTGGCCCACGCTGTGCAGCATCCTCTTCAGAACGTCGTCCAGCGAGGCGGCGGTCTCGTCCAGCAGGATGGTGGCCCGCGCCAGGAAGCCGTCCAGGTCCCTGTGAGCCCGGATCTCCTCCTCGAAGTTCATCAGCTTCACATACTGCGGGAAAGAATCAAATTGTTCAACGTCTGGTGGTGTTTGAAGTCAAAGTCAACTTTAATTTCAATCTTACTCAGTTTGTGTTTACAGACAGAGTGATCGACACTTTTTTTTTTTCATGCTGCTATGGACATGATCTGCAATAAATGCACATTTTATGGACAATCTTGCACCAAAGATATTGATATTGAAGTGACTGTTATTTTGTATATATTGATTGTTGTGTTTTTTTATCTTAATGTGTGCATATGTGTAAATGTGTCGGTTGACTGTGTATATAGGATATACATATTTTATACATATTTTTATACACATCTGTATACTGTATCATTTTACATTCGGGATTGTTGGAAACGTCATTTCGATCTCTCTGTATGTCTGTTGAATGGTACATTCTTTACTGATTATGCCAATCAGTGTAATGAAGAAGGCGATGTCAAAATGTATTGAGTTTCTGTATAATTGGACTTAAGTCACTTATTTCACATACACTATGTTCATAGATTTGTGTTGTTGTGTCTTTAGTTAACTCTAAAAATACTGTTAATATACTATTACTGTCTAATATGTATTTCAAATAGAGCTGAGGGATGTGGAGAAATGGAGAAATTACAAAATATAATTATATTTTATGACCGTTTTACCTCAATATTACAAAAATAATGTATAATTGGTGCATTCACAAATAAAGACTTAGTCAGTGAAGGCAAATAAAACAGTATGATTCATTCTAGAAAATCTCAATACGTTACTGTTATTAAGCCTTCAAAACCAGGAAAAAACAACATGAAATATAACAATATCCAAAATCTAAGACAATATTTGTTTTCTATATAGTGTTTACAGTATATGGCTGTGCTGTCTCTGATATTGCATATTGGAGATTGAGACTACTAAACATGTATCTCTAGAGATAACTGTAGTTAGCCAACATCATTTTAAGGAGCACGTCACTTAACATTTTTCAGTACTATAAAATAAATGCTATAAACGCTGGTAATAATATTCCTTAAAAAGATTGGCCAACCTCGACTAATCTCATTATCAGGAAACATTTTAGTCAGATCGTGTTTTATTGATTTCAGTTTGACAAAAGGTTTGAAAGATCTTTCTGTCAAGAGGATTACTTGGATTTCCGGCAGATCAGAATTTATTGTCGTCTGAGTGCGAGTTTAGCAGTACAGTCTGATCCCCTGTTAAAAAATGTCAGTTCTAAATAGTCAGTATCATCGGAGGGGATTTAACATGTTGTGGCTAATTAAAATGCGTAGCGTGGGTTAACACAAAGCACAATACCAATAAAGAAGTAAAAGTGCCTGCCAAGTTATCCCATTGATAATTAAGCAATCTACTCAGGAAGATGTCAACAATCCCACACACCACTCCGCTGTGATTACAATTAGAGATGTGGGCGCCTGGACCCAGTCTACCAAAATCACCAAGGTAGGTTAAAGATTGTTGTCTTCTTTATGTCGTACAGCAAATTGAAAGGAACTCAGTGTTAAAACCAAACTTTTAAGTCAAAAGTATCACAGATACACCAAAAGTGTGAACCTGTGTCCCCGGGCCGCCATTTGCCCATCCCTGATCTACACCACCCCCTCTGAGCCAAATACTGTCCTTTTTGAAAACATGGAACTATGCATCCACCCTCCAAAGTTCACTAAATCGCACCAGTGGAGTCTGAGAACCACCTGACAAGAACACAGCTCGATTAAGAGCCCAGACACCCAGCGCTCCTCGATTTCATTGATCGCGTGATTGACAGAAATTCTGAAGATGAGTGGGTTCCCTGCTGTTCTTTTAAAAATAAAACAAGCACAAGAAGAATCCATATCTCCAAGTCTGTGGAGATATTTGTGTATAGGGCTCTATAAATACATTTGATTTGTCCTGTGTTCGTATGCTACATGTCTCGGGTTTTGGTTCAGTTTCTCTTCCGGTCAAGTGATTCAAAAGGTGTAAATTGAAGCTAATTTGGGAAGATTTGAAGATACATTTTAGTCATACGCACTAAGGTCCACACAGTATCTGCTCGAGAAAGCATTGGGGAGTTCTTTTATGAAGTTTTGAGTAAGAAAGCAAAAAGTATGCCGCTGTAGCAGAAACATCACCACATCAAAACTGTATTCTTCAAACCACTTCAGGATGTGACCATGTAAAATTGATTTTTTTTAAACCAGAAGGAGATAAAAAAACAGGCAGGAGTGTAAAACAGAATGGGGAGATTAGTGAAGAGAAGCAGACAAGTTGTTCACATGAACAAGGCACAACAAAGTGAAATCTGACAGCTTTGGTTACCAGTTTAAACTAATGCCCTCTGGGTGCTGCTCTAAACTCCCTGAACTGTGGGGGGAGAGCAGTCCATCTGTAGTGCAAGAAACGGCTTGTTGTACATGTATATTACACATACATATTACTCGTTATATGAGTAAAATGAGACTGGAAAATGGTTGCTGGTATCAAAGTATGTTTGATAGTAGGGGTGGTGGAAATAATCGATACAGCATAGTATCGCGATACCTTGAGTGGCAATATTGTATCGATACACGGATGCCAAATATCGATATTTTATTACATGCACTTTTTTTATATTTATTTTTTGTATATAAACTGTAGCACATCCCTCCAAAAGATGGTCGTATATAAATCAGGAAGTTACGTTAAGACATGTATACAATTGCAATGAAAGTAACAAAAACAATACCATCTACATTTACATAAACTATTCATATTGCAAATACATTTTTTAACTAGGAAGGGGAAACGGACATGGATATGACCCATGTGATGTGCAATATCGCAATATATCGTATCACAATACTTCGCATATCGTAGAATCGCAATACTATCGTATCGTGGCTTAAAGTGGACCTATCATGCTATATTTGAATAATATAGTGTAGGACCATACCTATATAAGGCATATTTATACTTTTTATTTTTCAAAATACCAAACAGATCATGCATTTTAGCCATTCCTCATTTCGCTCAATTTAACACTGTCTTTGCATGGGCTGATTCTGTGAGAACAGCACCATCTACAGGCCTGGCATATGTACTACAGCGTCTCCAGCGCTTTCCAACGGCAATGTCCGTGGCTGTCTCCTCCTGATTGGTGGAGTTGGCCCAATAGCCGTAGCGCCACTTCTGTGACGTCACAGAAGTGTTCAAATCTGGATCAGTCTGTATCAGATCCGTTGCAGCCCCTTTTTAAGAGATTTGGGTATGGAGGAAAATAGAGAGGGTTGTGTTTTCTGACACTTTGTGAGTTCCCTGGAACACCGGGGACACATGTGCATGCATAAAAGACGTACAAAAGTGCATTTTGCATGATAGGTCACCTTTAAGTATCGCAATATTATCGTATCGTGGGGAGCCTGGTGATTCCCACCCCCATTGGATAGTTTAATTCTTTTTAAATCTAATTGGAAAATAATAAATCAGAGCTCGTTCAAATTCTCACTTTACTCTACACCATTAAGTCTGTCTTTAATGCTCACTTGTGATGTGAAGCTTTGATGTCTCGACTGGGAAATATACAAAGGTAGGGATGCAACTAATGTCTCTTTTCATTATGAATGAATCAACCGACTGTTGCCTAAATTCATTGATTAATTATTCCATTAGTAAATAGTCAAAATGCCAACTCATTTTTGTCAAAAGTGGCATCTGTAATTGTATTTTTTGTCCAAGCAAACACTCTGGAACTCAAAATGATTTAGTAGCATATCACTTAGATTTAAGAAGCTGCAGCCAGTCATTTTCTTTTTTGACTAATCAGATACTCAAGGACCATGTGGTTGATTTACACAGCTGCATATTTCCATTTTATCCCGAGTATAGTTCCTGTTGATAATTGGTTTACTAATAAATCCCCTCAACTCACAGATATCGCTGAATGTGTGACTTCTAGACAGATAAGTAAGACAAATATTGCTGCGGTGAGTCCTATGAATCCTATGAATTTTAATTTCCTTCCTATCTAATGACATCACACCAAAATTGCCTTTGTCATTTTTGGAATATTCCACAAGAGTAACCCCTTCCTTTTCTTGGCTGACTTAAAAAAAAAGTTGTCTGCCGATTTTCATCAGCAGCAGGCTTGATTAATGTTACTCATCTTGTCTAGTCGACCCCGGAAAGACCTGAAATGTGGATGATCTAAATTGCAAAAGTCCAGAGGCAGAAGACACCTGTTTTAAAGTCCTGTCACTGTGCGCACACTTTAAAATACCGCCACAGGACTGAGGCTCTTCAGGGCCAGAGAGCAAAGACACACTGAGTGAGAATCTGCAGACAGTTTGAAATAAATTAAACCGTAAGAGAAATATTTACAAGAGCCAAGAATTCACACATCAGTACATTTTAACTGCCATTTTACAACCTTGCTTGATCAGATTAAAACAAATACAATCTAGACCCTCTGCTCTGCACATGCAGTCCGGATTCAGAAGCGTTATTTAAAGAATGATATTTCCTCTGGCGAAACACTAAAGGAACCGGCTCCTAACATGGAACAAAATGAGCGGGCAAACAGCAGAGTGGCATGAAAAACAAACAGCAGCAGACAGCAGTATCACAGAAGAAATTCACACTGACACTACAGCTATCCAGACGTCAACTATATTTTACATAAACATTTGACAGACATCACTATGCTTCAGCTGTGCACTGTGGAGCTGTGAGCTGTTACAGTGTGAGGGGAGAATAAGAAGTAGACTGGGTCTCGGTATCGGATGGTAATCATGACTACTAAAGCTAACTTACTAAACTTTAGCTTCAGTTACTGACTTTGACTGGGCTCTGGTTTCAGACAGAGGGTGAAAAGAGGTGCTGCAGCACAGGCAGTATCAGAAAAATAAAGAGCTTTTTGAAAATTAAAGCATGTATAGGTATAATACAAATATGAACATGTGAATGAGCATAATATTTCCTCTTAAGCCCCTGTCACACTGTCCCGAAATTGACACCCGATGGACACACGAATATGGAATTGTGAATTTCGCACGAAGATGGCCCCGAAGCACACACGAAGGCAACATTTACATTACATTGAAGACACACAACTGCAACGAAAGTAACACAAACAATTATGTTAAAGTATTATGATACTGTACTGATATTTTCCGACTTTGTTCTTTACTTTCTTCGTCTTTATATGTAGCAGATATTACGTTTTCTCAGTCATGTTGTTTCCATAGCAACAACAACTTCCTCGCCTTCAAAATAATATATTATATCCTTTTTAGTTTCACAGAACACAAATTGGGTTATTTACATAATATGTTTACATGATTTTGTTGTGCAATAAAACAACCAGATGGACACACGATAAAGGAAATGTTCAAATTCGGCTCTGATCGTAGCAACATCGGGCCATTCGTGAGGGCATCTTAAGCCATCTTTGATATGCCAAAGATTTTGCCACCGCTCCCGAAGTTGCTGCCGGAGCCTGAGAAACTCCACCGGCGGTCATACGATGGCTTAAGATGCCCTCACGAATGCCTTACGAAGGGCAAAACGGACACACGAAGTCAACACGAAAATGAACCTTCACAAGGTCCTTCGGCAATGCTTTGTGATGCCAAAGATGTTGCCACTGCTCCCGAAGTTGCTGCCGGAGCCTGAGAAACTCCACCGGCGGTCATACGATGGCTTAAGATGCCCTCACGAATGGCCCGATGTTGCTACGATCAGAGCCGAATTTGAACATTTCCTTAATCGTGTGTCCATCGGGTGTCAATTTCGGGACAGTGTGACAGGGGCTTTAAAGAAGGCATTTAGTTTGTAGGTGATGGATTTCCTTTTCTTGTGTACAAGGTACTGTTTTATAGGTGCAAATGAAGAAAAAAAACAATGTAGGAGCTTGTATACAATACTGTGTGCTTTTTTGTTATCTATCCCACTAGATTTGAGCTGTAGAGTGCATCTTTTTGCTACTGAAGTAAAAATGTTACAGGGTAACAAGGATCTGACTGGAGCTCCACTGTATTGACAGATGGCTGCACTCATTATCGACAATGTGCCAAGTGCCTGACTGCCAGAAATCAACTTATATTTGATGTAATAATATTTTATTAATTTAATGAATATTCATGCTTACCTTTCTTGACGTGTTCAGCAACACACAGCCAGAGTCATCAGCGTCTGAGGAGAAACAAAACAAGAAGTACAGTTTCACATTTTAATTAAAATGTCATTTTCTTTGTCTCTGTTAAAGCGCTGCAAAAATATTTTCACTATAGATTGATCTGATGATTATGTTATAGATTATGAGTTTAACGGTTTGTTAGGAAATACTGGAAAACATTGTCATGGGCAAGGTAATGTCTTTGAATGTTTAGTCTTTACAGTCTGAAAACTAAACACATTCACTATACTAGGATATTAAACAAGATAGGAAGGACATTTCCATATTTAACAGGCTGAAACCTTTCCTGACATTTTTGCAAGGAAAATTACATTAAAGAAATTGTTGCAATAAAATGCTACTGGTAAAAATGTATTTCTTGTAAGTCTATATTGACATGTGTATTTTACAAACTAAACCTTTAATTGATCTTAATAAGAACGAATATTAATAAGTCAAGATTCAGAATGTGTATCTTGGGGAAAAGATAACATAACATTAGAGAAAATGGTAAACAAAATGATCTCTTATCTACTTCTTAAGATATTATGTTCATGTTGGCAACCTACTAGGACAGAAACAAGCTCTGAGAGCAGGATATCATTCTGGAAATGTATTTTATTTGAACATGATTGTGATGTTTTATTGATTTGCTCCGTTTTATGTCTGGGTGAAACGTGTTTTATGCAACGGTTATTCCCTTTACAATTCCATGCATAAGGAATCTGAATACAAATACATTTAATAAATATATGTAAAATGTAGCTTAATGATCTGTATTTGCATTTAAAAGCATGCTCTCAGCAACAGAGCATTCAATAGTGATGGTGCAAACTCTGAAATAAAGATCACAAGTAATAACCACTAAGCCAGGAAAGCCAAGAGAAGCCAAGAGAAGCCTGAGACCCTTTTTCTAAAAGTGAGAAAAAATGTCGAGAGGCGAGTCTCTAAATGCTCTCATTGAACAGGGATTGGAAGTTCTCCACTGATAAGGTTTTAATACACACGCCAGTGAAGCCCAGGCGAGCGCTCAGATAAAGCACAAAGATTTTCCCAGTGTCGGTAAAAGGAGGAAAAAGCTTTTATGTTAGAAAACAATACGGGGACAAAATGAGGTTTCAGTCCCATAACTAGCAGCCTCAGTACCCTGCTGACTCTCATAAAACAGTCATTACATAAGCACTTATCGCCGTTTGCTGTGGGGAGGACGTTATTATGTTACCACGGGCTTTCCTCCTCTGCTCCACGTGATGCACTATGGCGGCTCCGTCTGGAAATCAATCAGTGCTTAACCCCTCCCTCCAGCCATGGAAAAAGCAAGAAAACCCCCCTTTAACAAGCCAATAAGCCCTAGGAAAGCACCAGGATGTCATAATATCAATAAACCACGCACAAGTGTACATTTCGGAGTCTGCAGGAAAAAGACCGGGGCTTTGATTCCAACGCCAAACACCTTGCCTTTGTGTAACCCTGCAGGCGGTGGAGTGTAGAGCCCCTACCTCTGAGACGAGGCTGTGGCAGGGGGCACGTGTCGGGTGCAGTGGATTTGGTTCTTCAAAGCCTCACAATCAGAAAGCACGGCTGGGCTGATCCGCTTCCAGAGGGGAGAGCGAGCCGCGGCTCTAATTGAAGTCAGGCTGCAGCCGTGAGGAGATATTCATATATTCATATAAGATTACCTCATCCCCAATGATCACCTCCTTCTAATGGCCTCTGTACGTCTCAATATACTCTGTGGCTTAGAGTAATCCCGGATCCCTTCAGGGTTGAGGAATGAGGCAGAGGAAGTGTTAAAATGTGACACCAGTGTGTTTCCTTATTTGATTATATGGCACTGCAACTGTTGATTGTAGCCACAAGTGTTGTGTTATTTTCGGAGTAGAGTGTTGTTTTATTATTTATTATTATTTCAGTCATTAAGTGACTGACCATGGCTGAATTATATCTCTGTCCTTGGGTTAGGGCTGGGATGTGTTTAAAACAGACAATGCATTCCAAATATGTGGTAGAATAATCCCAAATGATTTTGATGCTTTATTTATTTACTCTTTTGCAACCCTTACTCCCTTTACAATTACCGTACATGCAACATGCAAACTGAAACAACATTTACTTAATAAATATAAAATGTGCCCTAAGGATCTGTATTTGCATTGAAATGCATACTCTTACCAACAGAACATTCAATATTGATTGTGCAAACTTTGGAATAATAATTGGTAGTGTAGAAAAACATTGAATTCAATACCAGAGGTTAATGTTTCCCATCCATCTTTTGGACACTGCTTTTGGTTATTTCATTTAATAAAGTCAGAGTAAATCATCAGGTATGCATCTAACAGATACTCCTTATACCAACCTTATTACATGGATTTTGGACTTCAACCAGAAGTGAATCAAATCAGCCCAAAAATATAGGTTGTTGTGTATGTATATGGTCTGCAGAGGCTAAAATCCCAAAGCTCCCTCCAGCGGGGCTGAATATGGTGACATAGCTTTTTATAACACGCTTCTATTCACACCCTTGAGATCGGAAACAGTTGTCTCCAAAAATGCACGTTTCTGTTTCATTAACTGCAGATGATGTTACTTTAATTGAAGTAAACCTCTTAATGGTAAATGATTTCAATGGACTTTTGGTTTTAGTTTCAAGATGTCTACACTACTATATATCTACTGTATAAAACAAACCCCACACAGTTATCAAGGTCGGGTATTGACCTTGGTCCAAGCCAAAATCCTCAAGTTCCCAGTGAGCGACGCCTGTCCTTCCTCACGACTTTTCCACTTGAGTTTTCAGCCAAATTGATTGAACTGAAATGGAACAGAGCCCAGCGCTGGCAGGAATATAATCATGACATCAATTATATTTATGGAGAGCGTTTGACAGCTTTATGGCAAAGTTCTCTGAAGAGAGAATAATGAATAAGATCATGTCAAAACCATTAACAAAAAACAAGAGACAACAAACAGAATCTCTGACAACATTCCCACTAAACTCTTCCATTAACCACACTTCAACATCCGCTTGAATAACTGCTATCAATCACGCACGGCTAATGCCACTTACACCCCGATACTGAGCAGAATTGATATCTGACTCTCCGACCTTCACACGTACTTCCTGCAGACACTTCAGTGTATGTGCGGAAAGAGCACGACCTACCAATAACAAAAAATGGAGAGAATACGGATAATAGAAAATTACAACATATATTAAATCTGAATCGATCTTAGTTTAGCGTATTAGCAAGCTGAAATGTTCGAACGTGAATTAAACACAAACAACAGCTGGGACAAATGTCAATCGTTTTGAACTATTTGGAAGGAAACTAAAATATTGGAAGATTAAAGTTTTGACCTATTGGCTCGTAGGGAACAGCAACATCCTTAGGATACTTTGTCTAGAAACCGAAGATTTCTGTACAGGATTTAGTTTTGGATCCATCAGTAGATTTTTATTTATTTTAGCGGATAAGTGACATTTTTGACCTGCTGGTGACAGGAATCAAGAAAAAGATGCTCAGCCAAGTCTGTAGGATTTCTCCTCTCAGCACCTTGGATGCAGGATAGCGTTCTGATGGTGTAATAGAATAACAATATTGACTTCTGTTGAAGGCGGGCTTGGCCAATCATAGTGCATAGATCTCACTACACGCCAGTTTGTTTAAGAATTAGAGGTAACAATTATAGCTGAATAAACCCCCGGGAGATGTTTCTGCCTCATTCTTTTGCATGAATTTATTAAGGTTTAAAGTATTTCCTTGAATGCATTTTGATCACCATTTTACATTAAATAAAAAGCTAAATAGAAAACATTATAAATATGATTATGAAATGAGACAGATGAGCACACAAAAACAATTTACTTTTTCAAAGGTAAAAAAAACTAAAACTACTGAAGTACTTTAGAGGCACAGCTGTATTTGTGACATTAAACTCAAATGTTAAGGTCAACACTGAACACTGTCCCAGAAACCAGTGATAAAAGCATCCAAAGCACGACTACACTTGTCACCAAGGAAGACACAGTTCGGGTACATAGGGAAAGAAAATAGATTCATTATAAACAGACAGATGTTTTTCAAATTAGTTAGGGGCTGCTCTAATCTCTAAGCTATTTACTTTCCACACCACTGCTTATTTAGGATGTGATTAAAAGTCCTGTTCAGAGTCCTATATTGATTTGATACGGTGAACATATTCCACAGAGGTTTGCGGATGTTGAATTATAAATAACTTTACAATTTGTGACATCAATTAAAAGCATCAACAAGCATGCAAACAGTTAAGGACTCTGGGGTCTAATGTATGTGACAACTAGACTTAGGAGAAGAAATCTAAAGAAAATACATAATCAATATTCAGCTGTGCTGTGGAACACTGGTGGTGTGTCAAACATTATGAACCTGTGGCTGAGAAAACTGCCTAGTGACAACAGTAAGAATTCAACATGTTACATGTATTTAGAGGAGGGGTTTTGTGGTATAAACGCTACAAAATGGGGTTAAAGTGTTTTTAAAGTGTAAATGCCATGAGCTGCAATTAAGGGTGAGTGACATGGTCATTATCAAGCATGAGATAATAAAATATATTGCGTTCCTGGCTTCATTTATTTAAGTATATAATGTTATTTAAGGCAGTGGTTGATTCAAATATGTTTTGCATCAATGTAAGGAAGCTTTTTGTTTTGTCTTTGTGTTTACTGAATGTTTGAACTCTACCTAAAACCTTCAAGCATGTCAAATCATATCCAAGTGTTCATGGATTCTCAAACAAAACGAGCCATATTCAACATCCTAGGATTAAAACACAGAAGTCAAATGTGTTGGAGCGCTAGCCAATGGAAGCAAGAGTGTTACATATTGATATCACTTTGAACTTTTGGATTTTAGCCTTTGCAGACCATTAAAATGCACAAAAACCTACAGGAAAGGGAAAAACCCAAAAAGCATAAAAGGGCCTCTTTAACATTTATAGTAATACGCATTGTCAGTATAATCTGTTCTGCTCAGTCAGTTTACACTCAAGTGTTTTGCATTCTTATTTTACACCTGATATTAATAGCGCTTGTTCAACTTGAAAGAGATGTTCACGGTTGTATTTTTTCCTCTAACTTGTTCCCAGCGTGAACCACTGGCGCCCTCTTGTCAGACGCCTTAAGTGTTACTATGTATGGAGAATGAGCCCGAGTGACATGGTCAGCTGTCACATTCAAAAGGAAACGGGCATCTCTCTCTCTTTCCTTCTCTGCCCGCGGTGCACCTTTGACTGTTGCCTCGGCAACAGTAACCTGTTGACTAGCGCGTTTTTGGCGATGGGTTCAAAGTCACCCTCACCTGCAGCTGATGAGCTGTCCGTCAAGTCAACACCTGCCATCGGGCTCTGGTATGGATTCCACACAGAAAATAGTTTCAAGAAGAGTTTTTTTGTGTTGAGCATTTCTCTTTTGCCGTCTTCCTGAATGATGCCTTGGAGATGCGCCATGACTGCAGACACACTGCCTTTGAAGAATGTGCCTCATGTTATGATATAAAACATCTCCTGGCTGAAGTGCAAGGAGTAGAAAAAACGTGAACGGGTGATATTGATTACTCGGTTGAACCGTGGAGGAGATTAATGTCTGGAAGAGAAGAAATCAGAGAGGCAGCTAGCCTAATCTTACTTTTTTGAATGAGCTGAAGCTCCAGGTTCTTAATCATTAACTAACAAAAATAATGTAAGATCCCAATGACATTACAATTGTGTAGTTTTTTTATGCATACAGTATATAAGGATTGTAATATTTTTGAAAAACCTAACGACATCCTCTAATCTAATTTAAAAACTGAAATGTGCCAAAAGACTTCCCCAATCTTCCCCAACTTGAAAAAACAC
>NC_136905.1:77276518-77306067 GCF_949606895.1 Notothenia rossii | reverse complement strand
GGGGGTAAGCAGAGGATCTCTAAGCCTACAAAATAAATAACAAATTGCACAATTTATCAGAGAAATTCTATTAGTTTGTGGTTGTTTTGATGTGAAGACAGGTCTTTCATGAATAAGCAGGTAGACGTGTCTTTCTGAATCGTTGGACAGGGTTTTGTTTGGGAGAAAGCATGACAGCCCGGAGTCTGTTTGTATGACTCATCCCATTTTCTCTGACACAGCAGCCACTTAAATCCAGAGCTACAGTAACTAGCCAGCTACCAAATATCATCCTGCGATGGTCTTGATGCGACGAGAACTATCCCTGTGCTCTTTATCTGCTGACCTTATCTGTCGGGAGGCCTTCATTTCAGTTCATTCAGTTTGTCTTGCATCGGGATCATCCCTCAGCACTTGACATGATTTGAACCTCGCTGTGTCGTCGCCTTGCTGCGTCCCTCCGTGCCTCAGACTCACCGGCTGGGCTCTGACTTTCAAATCACCTTGGGAGGGAAGAGCGGCCGCCGAGCAACAGCAGCAAAAACCTTTTACCTCAAAATACACCGGTATAAATATTGTATTTTAATATTTACTTATTAGTCTGTGAGCCAGCCCATAGAGTCCTATTATGAACCTGGAAATGTTGTGTACCCCAAAGTTTTATGTTAGGAATGTATAGTAAGGGTCCTCAGCACATAGACACTGCCGGATACTCACTTGCATATGTTGGGCAATTTTGCACTTTTAGCATAATATGCATTAATTTGCATTAATTAGCCTGTGCAGACAATAGTACAAAAAATGGCTTGGACGATTTGGAACATTTTGGAGTGGTTTTGGAGGTTATTGAAATAATTTCTGACATTTTCAGTATCAAAAACGGCAGTTTTAATCAGCAAGAGGCCCTTTTTGTGCTCTGAATGGGCTTATTTTGAAGTAATTTGGGTCGATTTGAATGTTTTAGGTGACTCAAAACTGCAATGTTTTATCCCTAAAATGTCCGAAATTGATTCAACATCCTCAATACATCTCAAAAACCACCAAGTGTGCAGCTTTACCAGATATTTACTTGATTAGCCAATCATCTGCAGATAAACTAATATATCATTTAAATAGGTGACGAATGAAGATTACCATTACATCAAAACAGAGCAAAGAAGAAAATATTTACATTTGAGAAGCTGGAGGCAATGATTAATTGTTTAAAATGTGTTTTTCGTTCATTAATATTGTTTAAACACAACTAGTTTTAAAGGTTTTAAACATGGATGGACTAAAACCAGCTGTATGACATAAATATTAGTGCGCTTTGATGAGTAAACAAATCTTCTCAAGACATTCACAAGACGCTTTTTAACTGTGTGAAACTTTGCAGGATTGAAAATGATGATGGCAGCTAAATGACAGGGTTCCCCTCAGAGCTTTTAAGTGGCAACAGGCCACTTCGCCTGAATTAAACACCACCTCCGCTCATAAAAAATGAATACACATTCATAAAGTAAGACATTCCGCTACAGGGAAAAAGGCTGATGTACTATTTGAAGTGGCAAATTCCACATATTGAATAAGTGTGGCTATTGTTCCTTATTTATTAAGTAAATAGATCACAAGATAAATTGCGTCTGGATTTAAGTGGCTTACAACCTCTGCTGAACATTTTCCCCGGGGATTCCTTGAACAAAGTCTGAAAAATGCACAAATTCACCTTAAAAACAACCAGTAGAGTTACTCTAAGGTGTATTATGAGGGAGCATTGAAGTTAAAGAAAACTCAATAAAAGTGAATTGATGTATTGCTTAAAGGGGCCATCATGCTCACTTTCAGCTCCATATTTGCATGTTGTGTCTCTACTGTGACACGTCTCCATGCTTTAATGTTTAAAAAGCTCTTTATTTTTCTCATACTGCCTGTCCTGCAGCACCTCTTTTCACCCTCTGTCTGAAACCAGAGCCCAGTCAGCTCTGATTGGTTGGCTGGGCGGCTCTGTTCCGCTTATAGATGTCCCGCCTCTTAGCCTACACGTACAATGTGTTGGAGCGCTGAACAGTAGAAGCCTTATGCTGCGTTCACACCGGATGCGATGCGACGTTTGGGGGCGGCGCGATTACATGTAAAGTCAATGCAGAGACACGATCAGACGCGAATTCGCTCCGACGGCGCGCATGAAGCGGTGGACGTGGCGCGAATCACCCGATTGGGGCGATTGAAGGGGGCCGCGTCAAACGCGAGAGTTCAATTTTTTCAACTCGAGCGTCAAATTCACGTGACGCGTTCTCGCGGAAGCCAATCAGAGGTGATGATTTCAGCCTGCCGTCACTGACGTTCAACCAGAAAACATCAGCCATTAGCTGTTAGCACACAGAGATCACAGCTCCTCATATCTGTTCAGAAACTGGAAAGAAGTTAAACAAGAACAAACCACAGACTGTCTGTGTCATGGTGAATACAGTCGCTGGTTTATTTATGTCTGTAGGCTGTTGTTATGAGTGTGGAGTGAGCATATACAACGTTAGCTTAGCCTGGTCAACCCAATCTCCATTCAGAAAACAAGCATTTTAAAAGGTTTTTCGCCTGCCGTCTTGTCTGCAGACTTGCAAAAGTATTAATTCATGGTTTTTACTAACCGGTATCAGTATGTTGTTACGTCGGCATCATTTAGAAACGTGTATTACAATTCAATCACGGTAAAATATGTTCATTTTGTTGTGGTTGTAGCTCCCGAGCCAGCGCGTCTTGTTGAATGATGCGAGTAAACACAGCTGGCAGCCGCGGTGAAACTCGAGCGTTTAGAGCGAAGCGAATATTCGCATCGCGTGCAGTGTGAACGCAGCATTAGTGTTACAATGTGGTGAAGAATATTAATAGAGCCCCTTTAACATCAGACAGGAAAATGCATATCTCAAAACTATCTCCACAGCAATTTGTCTGATAATATTTTTTTTTAATGGACTAAATATTCCTATACTTCACAAGCTTTTTGCTTTTTCCTCCTCTGTATCTAGGCCACAAAGAGAATAATTTAACCCAAATTGAGCATCCGTAATCACATTAATAGTTGATATGACTCAGAAACACATCAACTATTAAACGCACTGATAAAGAACATAAAGACACAGAAGGCACTGATATAATAGCATCACTTCTACAGTGCAATAAATACAACAAATATTATATTTCATGTCACCCTGCTCACAGCCTTTGATCTCCGAGTGCGTTCGGCTTCCCGTCCCACCCCCACTAATGAACCTTTGAGAAGAGACAATGGTGGATAATGCTTACTCGCCTACGATAATGTAATTGCATTTATATCCTGATAAAAGGTTGCCTAATAAAGACAGTTATGTTGGGCTGCAGCAGGGGGCCTTGTGTTATTCTGCCGACTGAATTGGTGTGTTGCAGGTCGGGAATAATTAGCTGGGGGAGACGGGGAGCTCCGACGCACGCCGATTCTGTCCTGCCTGCTTGTGCTGCACATACTAATTGGGTACCTCTCCTTGGCTTGAAGGTAATGAAACCGCCGTTATCATTACAGCGGAGCAAAGTTCATTATTTATATCCAAATGCAGTGGAGTGTGAGTCTGTGCAGCAGCACTAATCTTAAATCACATCTTTCATTATGGATATATTCTACAGCAGACATTATAGTGTAGTGCAGTGAGTCCGCGTGGGAAGTTAGCATCGTAGCATCATCCCTCCAAAAAAGCCCATTTTTTTGACTGGAGTATTAAAGAAAATAAGCTCTGTGGCTAAGTAACGCTTATGCTACTTACATGTTTTGTTCATCAGGACAAAAAATGCTATCATCATCTTTATAATTTTTGAAGCGTAAATGCAATCACCAAAAGTATAAAGCTAGCGTAAGGCTAAAAACAAATGACGTCAAGGTTGCATGACTTTATGACACCGCCGCCAGCTAAAAGGCGGCTAATATTTGGTCGTCTCATTACTCAACTGTTAGCAACCGCTTTGTAAAGATAAAGACACCTAAAAGCAGAAGTTCATGAGTTGGGTTTTTACTGACATATTTGATTTCGCAGAAGAAAAACGTGATAATCTCCTTAACTAATGTTAACCACAGACCATATTTTAGGCATCTAACCAAAACAAGTTCAAAAAACCATTGGCTTCAAGACAAGAGGCGCTTTTACACCAAGAACTTTGCCGTACTTAGTTCCTAGTACTTAGTTCATCGGAACTAAAGAGCAGATCGCTTTCCCACCGGAATAAGTCCCTGAGGGAGGATTAGGCAAATGAAGCCGCTGACGTCACTTCTTCTTCTTCGGGTTTACTGGCAGGCCGCAAACAGCTTCACGGCGTATACTGCCACTCGAAGTCCCCGGCCGGAAGTCCCCGGAGTTGGCCTTCCGAGCAAATCGCCAGAAGCGCTGACCCCTCCTCATCACTCCACCACTCCCATGTTTTTTTTTGTGTTGCCATAAGTTAGTCTCTCTGCGTTGGTGCGCGGGGCTAATGCTAATAATGCTAATGCCAGCAAATACAATGGCGGCTTCACAAAACTTTTCAGAGTTTTACGGGGCGTGGTTTGCAATCTTGCAATCTGCCCAGCCAATCAGAAATGGGAACCTTTTTCTCCCAGGAAAGTACCTGCTCTCTGGCCGGGACTAAAAAGGGGTAAAAAGGTTCGCAAAAGCAAAGTTGTAGTTCCAGATCTTTTTGGTGTGAACGCAAAATCCCCGGAACTATCGGAACTATTAATGGGAAAAGTACTCCGTTGTGAAAGCGCCTAAGGGCACCAGACGTGCTAAGATGCTAAGTCTTTTCCTGGTTTAGGACTCATTCCTACACCACTTTATTGGCAGCAAATACATGCGAATAATAATAGGATCACACTTTTATTCTCTCACTCATGGATCCCTTATTATTGGCTGCTTTGTTTTCCAATGTGGAAATGTGTTTTAAATTCAAGTGTACGTTACATTGATGCTGTATGTTCTGGTGTTGGCTCAGACTCACCCATTTCCTGAAAGAAGTATCCATTCTTGGACATCCCAGAGGGAGGTGCCTCTGCTGGAGAGAGCAAGACAGAGAAGACAGTAATCACTGAGGTGAACAGTAACAGGCCCTACAGGAAGCAAGTCTTCATTTCTAAAATCAGAAACACATTATTTGTTATTGTTTTAAACAGTAATTGAAAGTATGGGAGTTGGTTTAAAAATATGAGCCATTATCAGACTCATTTAGAATGGATGTTAAAGGGAAAAAGACTTGCAATTAAACGTAATGCATAACATACACCCTCAAAGCAATTTACACAAATTGCATTCAATCATTCACTTACTCCCCGCTGTGAGATGAATAAAGGATTTCTTAGTATCTGTCACCTATTGGCCATTAGGAGACATTTTAATATTTACTTACACTGCTAAAGGTTTTCATGTCTGACATATTCGTGGGACTGATAAACGCTTTTTTTTGTGAGTCCTTGAAATGAAACGGCAAAGACACACGTTTTGAAATTAATCTCTAGGAGACACATTTTAAATCCTCTGTGATAAAGGTTTGGTCCGATTGAAGTACAATAAGACCTTTGTCAAGACAAACAAAATAATGAATAGTTAAGTCAACAAAAGGCCGGAATATTTGAAAAGAAACAACTACTTCACATTTTGTGCAGTTTTTACATTTTTTGTCAAATGACTGACTTGGTTAAAATAAGAGAAACATCATGGTCATGAACTGCGAACAGGAATCAAAGGCTTTCCTTATCTGAGTCGTATATTTTGCCGTCCATAAACCCTGACCCGCTCCTCTGCCAACTTTGGGACTATAAAAGGTTTTTACACAGATCTTCCTCCCTGACTCCCCGACAGTTAGGAGTAAAGATTTCTAAGGCTGCTTGAAGTCTTCGTCGCTTAAACATACTTTGTTCTCTGGCGTCGTCTGATCCTTTACAGTCTCCTAAATCACATGGTTTTTGGTCTTATATATGTGACTACAGCAGACACAAAAAATGTATCCGCGGCCTTCAAAACAAAGCAGCGTTTTTCCTCATTAAAATTCCACGGATGCCTCGGACATTTTCTAAGGGCTGTGGTTTGGACCCAGCCATCTGTTGCATGTAAAGATAGCGATAAAGCATTTTAAATTACATGTTAAATCCTAAAAAAAGACAAACCAAAAAATGTATGATTATTCGAATAGCGAAATGTTTTCAGTGCTAAATGATTGCGTCCAAACTAATACTAAGAGACTGAGTCAGGATTGTTATACCTGTTGCTCTGAATAATTAGCACTTTTAAACAATGCTAAATCTTCAGTGACAACCCCAAAAATGGTGGAGCTGCCTGGCTTTACTCGGTCAGTCTGAGAATAATGGACAAAAAAGAGCGTGAATACTATATTGTGAAGTAAAACATTCTCCTAATGAGGCCTTAGCTGTCAAAGACGCTGTGTAAGAGTGAGCACAACCCTGCCGTTCAACCAGAAGTCTAAAAAAAGAAATCCCTCATCAAAATAAAAGAAATGTGCAGGCTTCACTCCTTACATGTTCATTAGGTAAGAACAAAATGTTCAGTCTTTTCATCTACACAGGGTGTGACTCTGCTCTTGCATTCAGAGATGTTCCATTACCGAGTGCTTGCTTCCAGGCAGAGTGCAGAGCATTTTTATAAAATGGTGGATATCTCATTTTGGAATTAAAGTTAATCTGGTGGAGAGCTCCACTACAAACGCACACAGAGAGAGACGGGGGAATTTAGAGTACGACGTTTCAGGGTGTTTGTCACGCGGCCCTGTGGATGCGTGCTGCATGCGGATGGCACAGAGGCAGATATGGAGAGGGGGTACTTTGAAGGTTATTGAGACATGCTAAAGGAAATAGAGGGGGGGGTGTTGTGCTAGACATCAGCCAGGCTTCTCTTTCACATTCAGCCTATGTGTCCATATTCATCCTTTAACCAAAGATCTACAGCATGTCTTGCCGGTTTTTAAAAGAAAAGATATACTTTATTTTAAATTGTAAAGCACTTTGAATGTGCTGAAAGGTGCTGTATAAATAAACTTGCCTTGCCTACTTTACTGTTTTCATTACAGCAGCATGTTCAAATAATTGCACATCATTTGAAAAATAAGTGTGCAAGGAATGGCACATTAAAAGAGTTATCAATTGGCTTTGTTTACAGAAACAACCTGTTTATTTCTCTGTGAATTGCCAGGGGTTTCCTCCAGTGTTTATCTCCGATGTTGCTCTGTGACTCGCTAACAGAGGTGGTAAATCATCACACACCCACCCACCCACACACACACACACACACACACACACACACACACACACACACACACACACACACACACACACACACACACACACACACACACACACACACACACACACACACACACACACACACACACACACACACACACACACACACACACACACACACACACACACACACACACACACACACACACACACACACACACACACACACACACACACACACACACACACACACACACACACACACACACACACACACACACACACACACACAAAACCCTGATAATGAGAAACATCAAGATATTTCTCAAAGGATTCTTTGATGTGACGAGCGTACAAATACAGGATGCAATTTTAATTATAGAAATGTTCCTTTACCCTGAGGGAAAAAAAACTTAAGAGTAAAATAACTGGGGATTTATCTATCCCCATAACAATTAGCTTGTTTAATCTACACAGGTAATCATGTAGTTGCTGTAAAATATATTGCCTTTTTTTCTAAGTCTCCCTGTCTGTCACTTGTGGATTTATCAATTTATTTTTCAAATCTTCCCCGAGGAAATGGCTTCAAACTATTTCAAAGGAATCATTTGAAAGTGTTGTGTTTTTTTGCTGAGAGTTTGGTGAGAAGATCAATTCCAATCACTTGTCTGCTCTGTAAATATGAAGATACCACAAGGTGCCAGTTAGCTTAGCACAAATGCTAAACACAAAAACAGTAAACTTGGCTCTGCCCTCGACCACGAAGCATCAATCATGCCCTTCAATCTAATACACGTTTGGCTTTAAAGGGGGCTGAGCAGTAATGGTAAAACATTAGAAGTAACAGTCAGGGACATAATAACCCCTGTAAAACTTGAATTTACACTTCATTTGTTCCATATCATTTTGTTATATCCAACGACAGGATAACAAAAAAAATGTTAGTCAGTGAATTTAGTTTGTTAGTTGTATTTTTAGACATTTGGTCTCATCTAAAAAAGAGAATTACAAAAAGTTCCCAAAACGTATTAACTCTGGCTTTAAAGGTGCCCTCTTATTTTCAGGGTCATTTATTGTATTTTGTGCCACGACTGTGACATGTGTTATACTTTTTGTTCAAAAAGCACATTTATACTAATAATACATGGAGTCTCACAGTATTCTTTAAAAGATACACATCCTGGAAAGAGTTCGAATGGAAGACATCTTTTTATTAGCCCTAAGAATTCAACTAATGGTAAAAGTATTGTCATGGTCATAAACCTTTACTGTGTGTGCCTTACATATTCTCACATTATTCATGTTAGTTGGTTATTCCCTATGCGAGGCTTGAGGATACCGCACATCCGTCATTCTTCAAACCATAAAGCATATACACTGACATTATTATACGACTACTCCTTGCTTTATAAGGAACATGCTTCCAGGTGGGTTAACTGTATCGTATGGTTTTAAAATAAATTCTAACAAGAAAAAAGGACATTTTTCTTTAGTCGTACATCGTACTGCGCCAAAGAAAGTTAGTCGAACTAAAGTCCCCTGTGCTTTCTTTCAGCACGCACGCACGGGAACATTTGTCCCAAATCCTCCTCTGCATTTCTGAGTGTTTGATTGTGATGTCAGTCACATAAAATACACTTTCCTCCAGCATCCTGCACACCACACACAGGTGGACCTCATCCCTGTCATGCAGTCTGCTAACCTGCAGCTACTGCATTAAACATTTCTTTCAGAGCACAGTCACTCAGCTGGAATATGAGCGTGATCGATACAGCAACAATTTGTTGCCATGCATTATTCAACGTCACCTGCAAAATCATGTTTTTCCTTCTCAAGGTTTAGACTTTTGAAATGCTGTTAAATTGTTCAAAAATCAGTCCAAAATCCCAAAATGACTCATTAAAAAGGCTGAAATACGCTTTACATGTTTCGCATTGACCAGCAGCAACCACATAATTTACCTTTCTTCCTGAACAATGTTGTAAAACCATTTAATAATGATCAAAATAGTAACTGTATTGTCAATAAACTAATATTACTCCTGGGCAAACAGCTAAGGATTACAGGAGCAATACGTGTTTAATAAAGGGGCCAATCAGGTTCATATTCAGGTTCATATTTGTATGTTGTGTCTCCTCTGTGACATGTCTCCATGAATGTTCAAACTGCTCTTTATTTTTCTCATACTGCCTGTGCTGCAGCACCTCTTTTCACCCTCCGTCTAAAACCAGAGCCCAGTCTGCTCTGATTGGTTAGCTGGCCGGCTCTGTTGTGATTGGTCAACAGCTTAGAGATGTCCCGCCCCTTAGCCTCTCACGTACAATGTGTTGAAGCGCTAGCCAATAGAAGCCCGAGTGTTACATAGTGATGTCACCATGCTACAGATGTAAACAAAGGATTAAATTCAAGGCGTTTCAGGCAGGGCGGGAGTGTGGGAGAGAGACTTTAGATTTTCGCCTTTGTAGACCATTTACATGCACACAAACCTATATAACACACTAGGGAAAGTGAAAACCACAATAGGGCCTCTTTATGTGGTAGAAGTGAGACCTAAAACAAAGCACTGTCGAAAAAAGGACTGAATAAAAGTTACGTGAAATCAATAAAAGATTATTTACAAAAAATGACTTTAGTCCTCTCATCATTGAACAAAACTAAATCTTTCTCTCTCCTGGAGGATTTCTTCTGTTGAACTTATGTATTTATCATGACAGCTTCCTGAGACTTAGAGCTGTGATGAGGAGCTTCATAAGGAAGGCTCTGCTTGTATCGAGCTGTTTGGCTCTCAGTGATGCAGAGAGAGCTCTAGACGAATGAAGGGGACTGCATGTTATCCATGTCCTGGCTTTTCTAGATCAAAGACAATACAGCAGACGCAGAGGATACTCTGTGGAAACAACGAGCTCCACTTTATAATCACATGTAGTTCTTAACTTAACACTTCAAGTGAAATATACATAAATAATCTCTTGAATAGAGTCACCTGGTATATCCTTTTACATTTTAGTAGACTATAAACTCCTAAATGAGACTGTTTTTTGGAGTTAAATGAGCTGCAGGTGAGACTGGACCGTTTGTTATGGTTGTGTCTTCGTCTGCTTTAATGAAGTGCACACACATTCAGACAATTGTTGGACAGGGCTGATTACAGACCTTTACATACTTCATGCTCTGATGGGCTGAGGCTCATTAGCAGTCATGAGGGATAGTCTGTTGTGAAATCCGAAGCAGACTCACCTACATTGTGCAGATTGAGACGATGAAAAGAGTCAGTGAGAACTAAACAGCTACAAGGACACCTGGGACGTGTGACTCTGCACACCATGCATTCATTTTGACTTCCAAACTAAACCACTATTCAGAATACTTCAAAATGGATGTCTGTAACACCAGTACATCAAAGGAAGCATGCAAATGTTATCTGCTGTGTGGAAAGGGAATATGCATTTCTAAACTGCTTAACTGTTAAGGCCCTGACACACCAGGCAGTCACCAGAGAACACGCCGACTGTTGCGTCGGCGTGTTCTCCTGCGTCTTGGCCATGTGTCACACTGGAACACACCGCAAAGACTTCAGCCGAGCACGTACGAACTGCGCATGCGTGAGTGGCAATAACTCTCCTTACCAGCAGGCGGCGGTAGTGTGTATTCGTCATTCAAAAGAGGCAACAACCGGAAGACAGAGAAGAAGAACAGACTTCGTGATCTAAACAAACAACAAATAGCGTGTGCGTTGCATTTTCACCCTCGTCCATCGAAAACATGTTTCGTGCTGTACTGGAGCTATCAGCCATTGGAGTGTTGCTTGTGGAAGACATTCTCAAGCAACCGTTACGCTTCTCATGCACTGATTCGCTAGCTGAACAGCCAATCAGAGTGATTTCTTTGTCCGACTGCCTGTGGCCGACGTTGAATCGGCCGTGCGTCGGCCATGAAAGGCCAAACAAGGCGTGTCACGGCCGACGGTGCGGGACACATCAAATTGAGTTTGGGCGACAGGGCACGCTTCGTCGTCCGACTAACGAAAACGGACGATTTTGGCCTCTTGTGTCAGGGCCTTTACATCCTTATGTCTCAGTGTTAAAGAGAGAAAAATGTGGCTTAGAAAATGAATACAAAATCCCCTAAAACTATATTCTTATCTTCATTTAAATATGTGTCCTATGACATATAATGAACAAAAAATATATTTTGAAAAAACTAAATCAATGAATGTTGCCGTAAATGTGATTATTTCATATTTGTTGTGTGGTTAACACAGATGAAGGTCACACTTACACTATTTTAATTAACCATAGAAGCTATATAAAATACTCAGATGGAAAACATTATCACTTCATACCTTTTCGTTTAAGCAATGATATTCAGCATAAGCATAAAGCTGTGTGTACAGTATGTGTGTGTGGGGTGGCAGGAAGCTAGCTTTGCATAACACACACGTACCAATCAGTACCAACAACATTCTGAGAAACAGAAGTCAGATCTGTGCAGAAGCCGCAAATACACCGAAGCAGAAGCCATGCAACAACATGCGGCCAACAACAAGAAACCTGTTGAGATTCAGTGCGGTCCCTTCTGCAGATTCACCGTCCCCTGATCTACTCCGCTGCACAATGAGTCACTTTGGAAACAGTTTTAGCGAACACAATCACAGTGTTTGCATCGTCACACCAGATGTGATGATTATTGGATGGATTGGTCAGCACATTGATCCAGGTCTTTGGCATCAAGTCCATTTCAATTTGACCAATTCATTGAAGATTTCTTTTGTTTTGTATTGTTGGGTTTATCTTCCATTTTACTGTTCAATTACATTTCAATTATAAGAGAGAAACTGTAAGGTATTCTAAATGAAGAGAAATGGAGAGATATGTAAGTTAGAGACTTAAACAAGGGGAAATCTTGATTATGAGCACTTTTACTTAATTCTCACAATAATTCTTAATTGTGCTTTGCTTCCCAAAAATAGGGGTATGAATGATCATAATGCAGTCTACATTTCGCACGTATAAACTGCCATTTGAAAAAAGTGCTGCAAACATTGCGGGAACTGCATCTTTTGTACACATGTTTCAAGATCAATTCTGTGACCTTCCTTTTCCGCATTGGTAGAATCTAACCCTCTAAATAAATAAATAAATGTGCAGTAACTAAAACTCAGGTTGCCTCTTACCATTTACCAAAGCATGCAGATCATCTCAAAGCTACAACAAATGAAGCTTATGTAAAGATGAAATTCCCCTGCATATTTGATCTTGGTCTGCGTGTAATTATTATTATTAGGTATTTCGCAAGCAGTTATTGGATCTTTGTTTATTTGATGATGAAATAAGTGCAAAGGGTGGTAAACAGAAGTGAATGCTCTTACAGGAAGGGAAGAGTTCTGTTTTTAGATTTACAGTTCTTGATAAAAAAATAAATAAAAAGTCTAATAACCGGCAGCAGGCAGGAAGTCAGAACTGTTTAAAATAGTGTTGAATGCACGTCTCACCCCTTTCACTGATCTGTGTGTGTGTGTGTGTGTGTGTGTGTGTGTGTGTGTGTGTGTGTGTGTGTGTGTGTGTGTGTGTGTGTGTGTGTGTGTGTGTGTGTGTGTGTGTGTCTCATACTCCGAATCAGCCCTTTTATCGTTGCTCAACATATACATGAGGGAAATATCTGTCAGTCTGCTGAGTTTAAATGTCACAAAGCACAGGCAGGGCAAACATCTGCTCCGATCATCACTCGAAGTAGTGACACTACATGTCGCATGACAAACTCTTTCTTCCTGATACACTCAAACTTTCCTCTGATTGCATTAGTTTGAGGACTAGTGACACAGCAAGTAAAATCGTTTTTATAAAGAAAGATTGTTACTTTGTTCTTTGATTTCTGTCACTGTGAAACAAAAAAAAACCTGTGGGCTACAAATCAAACACAAACCGGACATTCAGTCTGTGTTAAATAGCATTTGTTGATTCTTGTGTCCTTTAAAAAGAAAGAGAATCTGAAGGAAGCATGACTTCCCCAAGCGCTTAAGTAGGAAAAATAATCAGTATGAGGTCAATTCAGGGACAGTGTTTTGGACACCGCAGCCAAAGACTGAGATGAAACCGTGTGTGTGTGTGTGTGTGTGTGTGTGTGTGTGTGTGTGTGTGTGTGTGTGTGTGTGTGTGTGTGTGTGTGTGTGTGTGTGTGTGTGTGTGTGTGTGTGTGTGTGTGTGTGTGTGTGTGTGTGTGTGTGTGTGTGTGTGTTCACATTTAATATGATTTAACACCTCTGTTAGCGAGGCACAGAGCAACATCGGAGATAAACACTGCAGGAAACCCCTGGTATTTCACAGAGAAATAAACAGGTTGTTTCTGTAAACAAAGCCAATTGATAACTCTCTTTTAAGGACACTAAAATGTGTCTATGCTCGCTTAGACAAGAGATACAAAAAGTTGTATTGTCTGCAATCACAAGTGTCTTGTTGTTGCAATTTCGAGACAAAAGGCACAATTCCAGCGCAGTTTGGAGCAATTAAGAAGAGGATAAAGCAGCATGAATATATTTTTGGGTAAAAGTGCATTATTAGAGAGTGAAAATGGGGGCAGGCTTGAATAATGACCATCACCTCTAATCCTCTGTGAAAGCAGCAGGAGATAAAAAAAATTGAAATGCATAAGAAAGACATATACATTATACAATTCTTAAATATAGCAATGAAAACATAATCTAAATTGAAGCTGAACCTACAGTTTAGAAAACACAAACAAGAGTGCAATTATCTGTGCATAATATCTTTTTTAATTGGCATGTTTATGAAAAATGAAAAGGAAGCATGCTTGATTCTACTGAAGATAAATGATTTCCCATAAATTGGTACAATGGCGTAGAGACAGAAGCACATAAGGTTGTGTATCTATTTTGCTGGATGAAGATAAAATAATAAAGTGATACATTTAAAAAACACAGGTCCCTACCATAGACTGTATATATAAAAGGTCCCTACCATAGACTGTATATATAAAAGGTCCCTACCATAGACTGTATATATAAAAGGTCCCTACGCTGTTTGACCTTTGTGTAACGACAGTGTGTTGCTTCAAGACTGCATATATGTCACACACCTAACATTCCCGCTGCTGTTTAATGGATTATGGTAATGAATCCACTAAAAGAGCGAATTTGCAAAATCTACAAGCAGTCGTGGATGACTTAAGTGCTAAGAATCACTCGTTAGTGTAGCAGGCAAAGACGTTGCCTTAATTGCATCAAGAAAAGCGTGTTTTGATGTGTATTTAAAAGCTCCAACACAACAGGAAGTCAACTTATACGACACACTTGGTGTGTACATAAACCAGCCGGGTTGAAACTGAGCCAACCTCCCCGTGCAAGCTGATCTATTGCAGGGCGAAGCAGGTACATGCAAAACAGATGCCAGTACCCCCCCAGGAGGGAAGAACCCTGGAATTTAAGGGAGAGGAGAGTCCAAAGTGAAGAGGGAAAAGAGATTAAAAGGCCCCCTGCTGGGTTTGTGGGGGAATCTACGAGGGCTCGGCCAGCACCGAGGAGGAGGCCGGGCCTTTTGTTGGCTAATTGTGCCCAGAGGCGCTCCTGGCTCCGTCCTCTGTGGGGCGGGGGAGGGGGGGGGGGTCGCTCAGAGACCAGGCGGAGAGGGAACTCCTCCCGATGCTCGTATACACAGTTTAAACAGCAGATCCACATTTGGCCTTCATTCGTCTTCTTTTAATTCTCAAAGAATGTTACAGAACTTCAGTTGGAATGCTAATTACACACACACACGTTGTAAATGGCATTTCACAGTATGTGTTCGCATGGTATTTCCTAAGAGGCATGGGGGGAGAGGGCACGCCTTGGCATTTTTGTTGTCTCTGGTTTGAACCGGACTGAAAACATTTCAAATTTAACCCATTCCTAGTGGTGGACATGTTCATTGAGATGTTTGGCTTGTGATCCAATTAAGTTTGATTTTTGGAATGAAGGGGGAAGACGAAACAAAACCAGCCCAAAAGATACAATTAACTAAAATAAAAGTTAAATAAAGTAATCATACTTTTAACCCATCAGATGTCAAATGTATTGCCTTAAAGGCGTAATTGTAGCTTAATCTTTGTGGTTCAATAACAGTAGACTCAAACCTTTGCACCTCCATCTGAACTTCTTATTAGAAGACAGCAAACTGCAGCTTCTCAGATCCTTATCCTGTCTCTGGGAAAGATCCTTATCCTGTCTCTGGGAAAACTCCTCAGTGTAAATGTAACTGCTTGCATTTGAGATCTTAAACTCTCCCTCAGCACATAAGGCAAAATCCATTTGAGTCTGGCCTCAGAAAGCCTCCTGGAGATCCACCCTGCTGCTGAGGCCGCTCTATAAGCTTTCTCCCTGATAAGCAGAGCCAAATGGACGGACTGATTACTCAGGTAGAAAGATACCCCGTAGAATCTGTGCAACGCTGCAACCGCAGAGCTGCTCACAGGCAACCACATCAGTGAGGTGTAGCCTCAAGGCAAATTCGGTGGGATGATGTAATAAACAGTGTGAAAACATGATTCTTCAACTCGTCGAAACCTCACAAGGTCACTTCCACCAGGACGAAGAACAAGTCTTTGCTGGTGTCTCCTCACATTCACAGGCTCACACTTTCACTGCCATTTTACACTCATTTATCAACTCCACCTGCCAACAAACACCTCCCAACAGTTTTCTTACTTTTCTGACCGTGCAGTCATTTCATACAGGATCTTAAACTACAGCAGAAAAATGGAGACCTAGCCAGAGCCTTTTTCTGTTTCATAAGCCAGCCGTCAATACAATCTCACCTTTCCAGAAGCAAGGCATCTACTGTAGATGTTAACCTGCCTTTTTAATCAATATGTCAAACACGAAAAGTCGATATTTTATAAAAAATACAGTTTTCCAAATGTATTTCTGAGACACTAACAGTTATATTTTGAAGGCCTGACTTTCTCAGGATGAAAGATATCTCAGAGAAGCCAACAAAGATATCTTGCTGGAACGATTAGTCGACTAGCAGATCAAAATGGTATGATAATTAAATTAAGAACATTAAGATTAGCCAAGGTAGTAGATTAGCTTTTGTTATTGGACTGATATCACCTTGGGCTTTAGTCATTTAGGAGCACTTTTTTGAATGTTAAGACACATTTTTAGACAAAATGAATACTGAAATAGTAGATAAGATGATGGTCAAATGATTGGATAATGAAAATGGTCCTTATTTGGAGCCTTATTTGCTTTTTTCTAAATCTCCTGCATAGTCTGCACAACTATCTTTTATTATACACTATTTGCAATGTGAAAGTATTTGAAAATATGTAAATATTATGATGTAGCGGTTATTATTGATGTGTGCCAGTCCTTAAAAAAATATCCACTGAATTCAACAAACCGGCACTGGCAAACCGAGGTAAACACTTCATTATGTGATAGATGCATTTATCTGAAGAACCTTGAAGTACAATGAATCACATCGGCTGAAAAAAACTCTTTCTGTCCTTCAGTGTCCTTGGAACCGATTGGTAGAAATCCTTATTCAATTTAAGAGTATAATGAAGCATGTTTGCAGCGTGATCTTTTCTATGTTTTCAGTGAGGGATGCTTACACAATGTTAACAAGGAAATGTTGAGAAAGTGTGTAACTCCATAAAGTGACACAATTCAATTGGAAAGCTTCTGCTCCAGGACAAATTCTCATAGCATTCTTTTTAATCATTGATTGTTTTATCTGTGACATTTTTATAGTAGACGCTGCACTAATGTTAAAAACGTTTGCTCGCTGTTGGCCCGGCTGTGTCCTGGGGCTCGTGTCTGACGTTGATGATGTCACAGCAGACCGTTAGGCTGGCTACCATCGAGCTGTCTGGCAAACAGGTGGACAGCAGTGTGTGTGTGTGTGTGTGTGTGTGTGTGTGTGTGTGTGTGTGTGTGTCCAAGCCATATGCTGTTAGTGTGTGTGAGTGGGTATAATTTGACTGAATAGGTCGGAGAACTTACAGGTGTTACCACTACCACTTGTTTGTGTAAGAAGTGATCATTTGGTGTGGCATTTTTAACCAATCAATAGAGCTAGAGTTTGTCCAGAGATAGTTCAACTTGCGTACCTCCTAAGAACCATTTTGCTTTTACAGACATTATATCCTGATAGAAGCCGTGTCATTGCGTCATCTTGTACGTCACTGCTTTTCCAGTAATGACAGCACAAATGACCCTCTCAATATAAAACAATATCTGACTACGTCGGAGTTGTTGCTCTTGTACTAACAACGCCAAATTGAATTGCAAACACAATTTATCATACAATCCTCTACTCTTCTTCAACATGAATGAACTGTCAATGCTAAGGTAAATCCTGCCTCAGCCTCTGACCTCTCAGCTCTTTGTGCTGGGCGGGCAAAACGCTAGTGCCCAAGTTGAACCAATTTTCAGGACAGAAAGCTGGCTTCTGGAAACACGGACAATTGCTTAATATAAATCTGTCTCCAAATCAGCCTTTGAACTGGCTCAGTTGAAAATCTTTCTTTTGTCCATTTAACTATTTCATGCTTTTTCCATGCTGAATGACTTGAAATCTTGAGCAAGTAGCCAGTGAACACTTGTGTTTTTTGTGGAGAAGCTCAGGATTTTTAAATTAAATCAACTTATCAATATGTCTACAAAACCATATGAGTGTTAATCAAGGTCAGCCTAAAAAAAGAAGAAGATTTGGTCTCATTATTTTCAGAAATGAAAGTAGTAACTAACAAGAAAATGTCAGATTTTGACAGCAAGTTGGCAAAAAAACAGACTAACATTAATTTGTCATGTTTGCCATCAACCTAATTACATTTAAATAGTTGTCCAATTGGGAATTTATTCAAAGAATCCTTCAGGCAGTATTTCTATTCCTCATGTATTTTTCATGCATGTCAGATCTGTCTGTCTGTGTGAAGTCTGCGGACAGAAGCGCTCTGCAGTAATCCTCCGGTCCTTTCACCTGAGAGCGATTGATAGCAGTAGTGAGCCGGCTACTGCCAGTTCAGATGAATTCGGCCCCGTCTGCAGCGAGACGAAACATCGTGACTGAGGTTAGCGCAGGAACATGCTCCAATTTTAAGCCCTCCAGCACTGGCGCTTCATCGTTTTTTTTCTTCCTACCAGTCTGTCTCCACCTCTATCTATTTGTACTTCTCATTTTCTATTTTTTAAGTATTTCCTTTCTCCTTCCTTTTTGCTTGTCTATCTGTAACGAATACACACAGGTTTGGGATTATGCTCAGGTGCTGCAGCAGGGACGCTTTGCTGCGTGTGTGTTCATTACAGTGAACAAGCCATGCAGTGAATACACTCGGGACAGACTGACAGAGGATGTTGTCACACACACACACACACACACACACACACACACACACACACACACACACACACACACACACACACACACACACACACACACACACACACACACACACACACACACACACACACACACACACACACACACACACACACACACACACACACACACACACACACACACACACACACACACACACACACACACACACACACACACACACACACACACCAACTGCTCGCTGAAGAAATTGGCTGCGTCGATTTTCATAGAAGGGGGGAAAGAAAAAAAGAAATGTCAGTGCTGGGGGATTCCTGCTAATTGCTTGCACATTCCCCTCTTCCCCAGCCTCGATTAAAGCCAGGCCACAATCTCCCTTTCAAGTGGGCTGTTCTCCGCACACTGTATGCTGCTCCATACAGTGCTTTTAATTTGTGGTGTTCCCCCTGCAGAACCACACACACACACGCACACACACACACACACAGTTTCTACTGAATCAATGTGAGGCAGCGGGAGAGAAAATGCCGGCACAGTCTGTTCTCCTGTATATCTCTCAGACTGTCTGTTTCAAAAGTATGCGAGGTCCTTTTTAAATACTGTTCCTACTCTATATGACATGTGGAAATATGGATCGTAGTAGCAAACAGACAATTTGACATTTCAAACGTGATATATTATCAAATTTGATGGCTGTTTTTAATTGAATGAGGCTTTACACCTTTGTATAAGCAGGGCGCTGGCTAGGGAAGTAACAGATGACATGTAATGGGATTACGTAATCAGGATACAAACAAAAAGGTAACTGCATTCCCAGTTACATTGAAAAAATACGTAATCAGATTACTGTTACATTTCTAAAAACGGGATTACTCTCTGGATAACGTGTGTGTGTGTGTGTGTGTGTGTGTGTGTGTGTGTGTGTGTGTGTGTGTGTGTGTGTGTGTGTGTGTGTGTGTGTGTGTGTGTTCATTGTTAGTGGGCTACTGACTGTAATTGCTTAATGAAAGCAAGGTTTCCCTTTAAATAACATCTCTGAGGAAAGGACACATTTCTGATCCTAGATAGCTTTATTTAAGGTTACATTGTTCTGTTGTCTTACATACTGTAATACAAATTAAAGCCATTGTATATTCGTTTTTCTTGTATTCATTTGCATTGCATTTGATATTTAAGGTAATCCAAAAGTAATCAGATAAACTAGTAATTGTAACGGATTCCATGTTTATAGGTGGGGGTGTCAGTGTTCAGTAGCTGTCTCTTTGCTCAGCTGAGGTGTTTCCCACACTGACAGAATTTAAATGAAGCAACCTGGGCTTCCTACTGTTTTCCAGCTTGTCGTCCTACGTATGTCTCGCTGCTAGTCGTCTTGTTTTATCATCCACCTGACACCGTGTGAAGAGGGCTTTGTGTAGTTCTCTGCCTATTCTGTGACTTGTGTCCCTTCTTTATGCTGTAAGTGAGATGTCTTTGCCCTTGTTCTTCTCTCCTCTCCTGTGAACGGGGCTGCTCTGCTGATGTGTCTCGACTCCAGGGCTACCCTCTAAGTCAATTTCTTTAACATGTATTGTACGCTACTAGTGGTTTACTCCTCAGAGAGATATTATGATCGTGCTGGAATATAAATCAGTGTTTTGGCGCTGCAGCGTATATGGATGATGTTAATTACACCATCACGACACGAGGCAAGGACAAAAAGGACATCAGACACAGAGAGAAGGAACCGTGCAGAACACGTCTTGCGATCATACATGCCATGTGTGCAAACTCCATATCCAACAGATGAAGGAAGGCAGCACGACCTCGGGGGAAAATGTATGCAGGACTCATCGTCTGACGCAACTTGTTTCTGCCGGAGAATATGCATTTTTGTGAATTGCGTAGGGAAATCTATTCCTAAGTCAAAGTTTGGGAATTCATCTACAGCACAATCATTTGAAATATTATTGAAATGGGAATATGAACAAGCGGTATTATAATCACAGAAAGCACAATATGTGTTTAAAGGTCCCCTATTACACTGTTTTTCATCAATATATTATAGGTCTCAGATATATACAAAACATGTTTCTGAAGGCGGGGGGAGGGGGGGTTACCTTGGTTGCTGATTGGCTAATGGTTACACAAGCCAAAACATCGTAATGACATCATAAAGTGGCCAAAATCTGATCAGCTCATCTTCAGACAGGTTTTTATATAAATGGATCAGGACAAAAAGAGAGAGAACATTTTTTCCTGAAACTTTTAGAATCTCTTTACACATGTTTATGGATTTGTATAATAGGTGACCTTTAAATAAAATTTTGATTGTTGTATTGTGAACTGCAGGGAAGTATTGGGAGGCTACAGAAAATCACCTACAAAATAGTTTCTACAGACTTGACAACACATATGTTTGGTACATATCCTCTTTGAAATTCACACAAATGATTATCTGAATAATGTTGCAGAAATGATAAATCCCTCCTATGTCCTTATTGTATTATCTATCAAAAATAATTTCAAATTAGTTATTTTTCATCTCGAAACTCACCGACTCGTGCATCTCTTATACGTCTTAGAATAACACATGTTAAGGTTTATAAATGGCGAGGAGGGGAGAAGCAGAGCGTTATGTATACCTCTCTGTCGTGTTGTGTCTGTTGGTTTTAATTAAATTCCTTCCCAAGGAGAAAGTACCCAGCACATAACAAAATGCATTGTGCTGGCGATGCTGTGCAGCCTTGGAAGACCAAGGTACAAAAGCAGTAATAAATAGGAACTGAAACAGTACTGCAGTGACTGTAAACTTGAATCTGCAGTGAATGGCTGTGTGCATACTGAGTGTCGAGGTATCCTAATTACAAAACAGAAACCCAGAGTGGCCTCTCATGACCAAAGACGGGAGGGACCACCAAGCCGGTCTGCTCTTTATTTGCCAAACCCATGCATGTGTGTGTGTGTGTGTGTGTATGTATGTGTGTGTTTGGTGTGTGTATGTGTGTATGTGTGTATGTGTGTGTGTGTGTGTGTGTGTGTGTGTGTGTGTGTGTGTGTGTGTGTGTGTGTGTGTGTGTGTGTGTGTGTAAATGTTGTGTAAAATATGATGTGCATGTCTGTAGGCATTTATTCTCAATACTGTGACTCAGCAAATGATCCTCTACTTTTAATCTGGAGGCATGGCAGCTGAAAATCTGCTTTGTTTCTTTGAATAAAAAGCATCCATTGTATTTTGAATGAGCTTAAGAAATAACCTTGCCGTAAAGAACACTTAGAGTGGATAAAATATACACTAAACCTAAACTTTCCCCCTCAGAAAACCGTCCTAAAAACTAATAAATGCTAACATGTAATCTGCTGCTCAGATACAGTGGTTGTTTACTTTCAAACTGTAAAATAAAATCCCAGTAATTCTCAATGAATCTGGCATCTTCTGCCTAAATAATCAGGGTTAACTGGACTGGTGCTTGATATTTATAATTATTGGTTGTTCATCTATGATGCAGCCCAGTAGTATTTAAACCAAATGTATCTGCTTTTGGAAATGAAAAAGGAAGGGTTTGCAATCATCCTCTCAATAAAAGATTGCGATGTATACATCCACATCTAGAGTTGAAGCAATCATGACATGTGACGTTAACATGGGAACAACTCTGGGAACCTCTCGGCTATTATTGCGAATGATGCTTTAAAAAGATGGGATGCTAGATTGTATATTTCACATTAGTTTTGGATGTGTTGTGTTCCTGTATTTGAGTCCCTGACTTAATAACTTAACTTTAACCGTCTAATAATGTATTTTCTTGTGATGTTTGTCTCGTGTTTCGACAGCACTAAAGCTTGATTGATATGGTTGTTGAAGCAAACCCAGCATTATAAGGAACTCCTCAGGCTTCTTCTTATCAGTTTGAGGCGTATCTTACTCTGATCTTAAATAAAATATTTAAATGTGCCTATTTTTCTGAATTCAGAACTTGGACCTAATCCATTCAATACAAAAATAAAATAAAGACATAACTGTCAAACAATCCAGGAATATTAATTTGAAAAGAACAGGAAATTATGTGACCAAATATCTCAGATTTAATATCATGTTTGGTCTTGATTAAAAAATGTGACATATTACATCTGCGTGGTTATTGGTTACTAGGGCTGCAACTAATGACAATTTTCACTATAAATGTGACCTGCTCTATCATTTTCAGTCACATTGACCCTGAAACACATTTTGCGTTTGATACACTGTTGGAAAGATGAGATTCTTAGCTTTCTAATGATATCAATATTGTTGTTGTCCTCCAAATATTAAGCAAAATACGTCACTTTACATAATGAATGTCACCGAACCATGATTTTGAGAAAAAGGCCTTCAAAGTTTGCAGTACTTTCTTAGGTATTTATTCAAATGAACCATACCATAAAACGAATTCATCTAGAGCTGTTTTTGCACACACACACACACACACACACACACACACACACACACACACACACACACACACACACACACACACACACACACACACACACACACACACACACACACACACACACACACACACACACACACACACACACACACACACACACACACACACACACACACACACACACACACACACACACACACTATACTGTTCTCTTGTTGTCACTTTCATTCATCAATACATGGAACAAAGGCACTCACATACACGCCGTACCAACGTGCACTCCCGAACTCACGTGCACGCTCATCCATTTAACATGTATTTTGGTCATGTTTGAGCACATGCTTATGCGCACACATCTATTCCCATGTACATGGCCATGTGCACACCCAGACCACATGCACGCCCGTACTCACGTGCACACCCGTACCCACGTTCACACTCATCGATATACAATTTTTATGAAAAACAATATGAATAAATACTTAAATGAACTGATTGCATGTTATCCTATAAAAACATTAGAATCATTTCGCACAAAAGTTAATTTAGAGAAAGAAGCAAGCAACAGAACAGATAAATATACTACACAATATAAAAATAGCAAACAAACAACAGAGTAGCTAACAGTACTTAAAACCAAATTTGAAATATATATTTACAGCATTTATAGAAGAATGACATAGTGTTGATGTATTATGCACTCTCACTCATTAAGGATGAGGTGTTAAGGGTTTGGGGCAGGTGATGTCTTTGGTTTCCTCAGTGCAGAAGTCTCTGATCTTCTCAAAAAGATACCACTGCCGTTTTTCATCAAGCCCAGGGGGAGTCAGTTCAGTGGGACGTGCCTCCTGGTCAGTAAAGCACCCTGTGCGTAGCAGCATGAAGGATTCTTCTTCTTTACCTTCAAACTCCTTGGCGTAGTCCACTCCAGGCTCGGCACTGGTGAAGCGTAGGTGATGATATCTCTTGATACCTGTAAGCGGTCTGAAGCTGGGGGCAAGGAAGTTGTGTCAGTCGTCTGTTTTGACGAAGGTCTCCCCTGACTCATTGCCAACCAGCTGGGGGATGTTGACTCCAGTGACGGTACTGGACCTGACAGCCTGGCTGATGTCTTTCAGGCAGGACACTGGTGTGCAGCGGAACTGCTGCTTAAACAGGCCAAAGCACCAGTCAGGTGCAAATTTGGTGTGGCCAGCAATAAGAAAGTTGAGGGTGATATCTTCATGGAGTCCCACCATGCACCGCCAAGCAAGGTACCAGAGGAGGTATCTGTTTTTGTTCTGACCAGAGCAGTTGTCACAGTGCAGGTGAACATGTTTCTCCCCAAGCCCATACTGAGAGAAGAAGTGGTGGAGGTAGACAATGACAGCATTGGAACCCTTGCTGCTGCAATGAGCCTCATCTATGAGGTAGTTTACCTGCTGAGGAACACCTTCACAGCAGACACCAAACAATCCACACTTCCTGGGAACCATAAAGTAAATGGGCCCGGGCTGGAGAGGGTCACTGGGGTAGTGAACCTGTAACACCAGACCAACAGATGAATTAACTAATGAGTGATCTATACTCTAATTCTAAAAAAATGTGAATATTCATATTGTTACATTCCAAACATTCTGGACTATCACAGCATTCATCACATTCACACACCTCACCTGCTGTGCATAGTCAAAGCTGTAGTGGATGGTGATGTCTCTGCTACAGGGTTGGTTGGGTCCTAATTTGACACCCAGCTCTCTAGCTGTTTCTTTACAGATGGCGACCATCTCCTGGTAAGCCTGACGCTCCACCCCCACGGTGCGGAGATGTTCTTCCTGCTTCCTGAGTTTCGCTGACTTGACAAAGTCGGGAAGGTTGGAGCTGCGGTAGATGGCAATGTTGTTTTTCTGACAGAACCAACATAGGTCTGTCATCGGCCTCCCAATAATGACACTGGGAGTCAGCTCCTTCCACAGCTTCCTAAATGTGCTGTTGCCAGCAGCACGGTGACCTGGAAAGGTGATTAAAGACAAAGATAGCATTGTTAGATTACTCATCATTAGTTTTCCATTGAGGTTTCCTCGTGTAAAAAACCCCCAAAAAACAAGATTAAGATATAAGAAAATACCCACCCTTCCCCTGCATCTGAACCTTGTATTTCCGCCACACAGAGGACTTGGTCTCAGTTGTTGGTAGAACACTGATATCCGTTCTCTTAAACCCTGGAATCCGTCCAGGAAGTGGCATGGCAAAGACATCTGCAAAGTTGGTAATGAACCGTACAATTAGCTGGATGTCTTCAAAGGACAACACCCTTTTGGTCACCACACGACCACCAAGTCTCATCCTTGGGGCCAAGCCAGAACTTGATGCTGCCCGTCAGCTTGTCTTGAGAAATTCTGGAATGGTTTAAAACCTCAGTCTTTGATTGTTTTATATGGCTTTCTTTAATGTATGCATTGTAGTATATACATTGTCGTTGTATTTTTTCAATATGTAAAAGCATGTATATATATATTTATTTATTTATGTATTACTATTGCTTTAAATTCTGCTTCTATTCAGTTATTGTCAAACTCAGTTCAACTCATGCATGGCTTATTACCACTTCATTTGAAAATAGTAACAATACCAAAACTGAAGTAGCCTTTTCAAAATCAAACTCACCCATGTAGAAACTTGAAAGTCTCCCGGCAGATTTTGTGCCCATCTAAGAAATAGGACGTTCTCTGCGGTTTCCGCTCCTTTTGGTGTCCTCTCTTTGCACAAGCGGTCTCCTTGGAGAGGTTTATGTTGGAGCTTATCTTTCCAAGTAGCACCAAATGCTTTTCACCTGGAAAATCATATAACATTGCATAATGTGTTGTGTCAATCACTCATCACACACAACTTAAATCTTTAACGTGTAACAGAACACACAGGCCCACCCCACACACATTGCCTATAGTATTATGTTAAACACACTCCCATACACACATATTCTATCTATTATAAAGAGTAATAATAAGTACAGGCTAGTCTGGCAGTGACTCCAGAGTAAACTGCTCTCACATGAGATAATACATTTGTAGCTGCCTATCTCTGCACATCTTTAGATAATTAGGCTGGGGCCACATGTGATTTAAGGGGTAGCCAAAAAGATATGTCTCCCCATGTGGATAAAATGTAGGGTTGAAACATTTATGAAAATGTTCACCACAATTATTTTTCAATGAGTATTAGCCAACTTTAAGTTGTAGGTGGTTATGTGAGCATTATTTTAATTGTTGTTATGTTTTTAACACTAACCGATACTCACACACACATCGTTACCACAGTCAAAGGTATTTAAATAATATAACGTTATAACGTTACTTACCATTAGTCATTTCATTCATTTGGTCTCGTCTCTTGACCATCTCCTCAGGTGTGTAACGGGTGTAACAGGGAACTCCATCGTTAAATGTACAGCTACACCTGTAGTCACGGGCCCTCTCAATCTCTTGAGCGCTGTCCTCGCTCACATAATGCCGTACGGACTGAAGTGTCTCAGTCACCGGGTCGTTCAGCAGTGGTCGCTCCTCTGTGGTGTCCTCATCCTCTTCAGCATCCGTGGTCTGAGGGCTGCTGTCAGTGTCGGGGTTGTCTGACTCTGAATCGGAGCCGGATAACGGGGAAACTTCAACCGGTGCCGTCAAAAAGTAATCAGTGATCAGCTGAACCCATTGCTCATCAGAGGCTGTCCCTCTCACAATGTTGGAGTTCAACAGTCTTGCGATTTGCTCTTCTCTGAAATCCATCGATCTGATTAGCGGCTAATAAATTGTCAAAGTACGGAGGAAAAATATTTTCTTTTTACTGGGGGAAGGTCGCGAGGAATGTTGGTTTATATAGTGTGTGTGTGTGTTTGTGTATTTTGCGTTTGTGTGTATTGTGTTGGTTTCCCGGGGAAAACACTCACAAGAAACACCGGCTGTTGTTATGCCAGCTGTGACGTTACGTTACTCCGTTCTCCGCTTGTAATTATGCCTTTACAAGCTTCAAAGTTGTATTTATCATCTGAATTTGGCGAAACAAGTTTAATATTCTGAAAGCCAAGACTTTGTTTATTTGAAATCAGATGAAAATAAACTGTCACGGACTCGTTTTATCTATGATTACTAAACGCTTTTCATTCATAATGTCAGCCGGAGGGAGGGGGGGCAGCGTGAGAGCTGTCATCTTCCCATTACAAGCTTCAAACATGTATTTATCGTTTGATTTTGGAAATAAAAGTTTCAGATTCTGAAAGCCAAGACTTTGTTTATTTGAAATCAAACAAAACACCAAAACCCAGAAAAACTATTTTTTTACTCAAATCCACGTTTATTTTGAAATGAGCCGTTGCGACTTCCGACTGATTTCGATAGAGCGGGTCACAAATGTGTTTGATCTACTGTATAGTGTTTTTTTCAAATGTATTTATTTTCATGTGAATGTGAAATGAGCAAACATTTGGGAAAAGTGGCCGTTGCAATTTCTTTCAGACCAAGGTGACCTCTTTAAATGTCTTGTTGTACCCAGTGTAGCGTAGTAAAGTGTACTATTTACATTTACACATTTAAGAATTTGGAACCAGAGAAGTTTGGAATTTTGGCAAAGAAATACTAAAACCATTATTTATTAACTTTTTGCGCTGATAGTTTGTTTGATTTATAGACGCATCTCTGCTAATAAAACCAGGAGCCTGATTCATGATGCATGCAAACTCCTTTTATGGGACAATAATTCTGCAGTGGTTCCATTACAGGAGACATCCAATGCATCTTAACAGCAGCTCCCTCAGATGAATCAACAAATAACAAGTATGCATTAATGCATGTCACAGAAAGGGGGGGGGGGGGGCAGGATATGATATAAATTAAACTGTTGTGATACATGTAAGAACGTGAACACCATGTGATGTGAGGAAGAACGCATACATTTATCTAGGTCTGATTGTATCATAAAAAATGCAGATTTCATGCCCATCTATGCATGCAAACAACTAAATGTTTTTGCAATAAAATAGCAGAAAAACAAGGGTGTGTGAGGGGCTTGTATCACTCAACAGTTTGGTAGAGATTTACAGAGGCCACAACGTCTTTTTCCAACCAGGAAATTACAATTCTCATCAAGGACATGCAGTTGAGCTGTATGGATATGCAGCAGTGCACCACTAAAGGCATGAAAACAGGACAGAACCTGGCTGCGCTGTGCACAATGAGATGCCAACACTGCTACAAACCAGCTGTATTACCGAGGGAAAGCAGTATGAGGAACTGTGTCTGGGGGACATGCAGCTTTACTTTGTTAGTAATTCTATCGCTCGAAGTGGAATCGAAAGAGATGAGTTTTCAGTCTGCGCCGGAAGATGTGCAAGCTATCTGCTGTCCTGATTTCAATGGGGAGCTCATTCCACCATTTTGGAGCCAGGATAGCAAACCCACGTGTTTTTGCTGATGGGAACTTGGGTCCCCCTCGCAGTGCGGGTGCAGCGGGCATTAGTAACAACAGTAGGTGGTGGTAATTGCACTTTTTTGAAGTGAAAAAATCACTGAGTAGGGTTGCAAAATTCCGGGAATTTTCAAAGATGGAAACTTTCCATGGGAATTAAAGGGAATTAACGGGAATTTAAGGGAATAAACTGGGAATTTTCAAAATTGAAGGTTGGCTCTTCGTAGGGAACTTAAATATAGTTGGGAAAGTATATTTTAGCATAATCTTGACTAAAACAAACGGATGCCATTCAAGTACACTTGAATATCCATGCCATAGCACACTGCTTACTGCATGGCTATTGAAACCACACCCCCTACAGGCACTGTGCATTCCTCCATCACATGCACAGATGATTTCTAGAAGTAATATTTAACTAAACATTCATGTTTTTGTTCTTCAATGAAACAAATGATTGTTCAATAAAATAATTAAAACAAAAACAATATGAAATATTTCCAAAATTCCCCAGCTTAACTTCCCATGGAAATGTAACGGAAACTTACCGGAAATGTTCCGCCCCTTTGCAACCCTATCACTGAGACACTAATTGATACAATCCACAGCACAAAGCACACACTTTTCACAGAGAGAAGTTCACTATACAGTTAATGATGATCATGGTTACTCTAGTCACACATTTACCAACTTGAAATGTTGATGATTAAATAGATTGTGATTAAGATAAAGATAAATTCACTGACTACACTGCCAACCTGAACTACAGGAGGTGTTTTTAATCACACTTTGAGGAATGCAAGGCACTATAGTGCGCCGGATGTTGAACCAAGTGTTCTACTACAACTTCTATGTCAGTCGGTGACGTCATTTTGGCCCAAAAATACTTTTCCCCCATTGACTTACATTGGAAAAGATACGTCTGTATATCAGTGGTTTAAAAAAAAAAAAATCATCTACCCAATACAAACAATTTTATAGCCAATGTTAAAATGATTAGGAGCTAAAAGTCTAAAAGTAATTTTCTCTCTCCATTCATTTGATTGAGCCGATTTGGAGGCGCATGCTCTTTGGTCCCAAAAACTGATACTTTTGCTCTCAAGCGTCCGGCCATTTTGTATTCATGCTCCACCAAGCAACTCTTTTAGGACAGAACGAGGTCCC
>NC_136905.1:77196518-77274018 GCF_949606895.1 Notothenia rossii | reverse complement strand
GAAAAGATCTAGATGGCAGAGAAAAAGCCAAATCGAATTCTTCTGGCAAAGTAATTGTCAAGTCACTGATGGTGATCGATAACCCCGTGAGCCAAGGTTAAAACAACATTACATTAGAGAAAGTAATAACGCTTGTAATTAGGTGGATTAGACATCCGATATGACATTACCAATTCAGACATTTCGACTCTTTTCAAACCACAACGTTTCCTGTAATTGATAAGAAACCGTTTGAATGTTTTTCTGCCCTCTGAGCAAAATGTTGTGCTACAAGGATCAAACCTGGCCCCCTGCCTTTAATCAGCAATAAGCAAATGAATGCAAATTACTCTTCAGAGGACGAGCCACAGCAGTGTCCATCACGCCCCGACACACACTCTGAGATGTAGTTAGTGGGTACAGTGCATGACGCTTGCACACACACACTTTCACGCATCTCACGACTGCACGATCGTACTCTGAAAAATACATACAAATGAAATGCACACAAAATATGGATATATTTCTTCATATCATTCCATTCACAGAGGGTTGTGTATTACAGTCAAACACAAAGTCATGCACACACGCTTTGATAATATTCCAACATAATGTCCCAATGTCACACACTCACAGACACACACAGACACACACAGTATACCACTCTGATTTCCCAGAAAAAATGAAAGTGAGGAGGCAGCCGCATCACACCTCCAAATGTGCTCCGTTCTCAGAGGACTTTGAGTGAGGGGAGAACTGCTTTCCTGTGGCTGTCACCAACACTAATCTGTCTGTCTCATCACACACAGACACACACAGACAAAAAGTACACATCTTTTTTCTCATGCACAGAAACACATGCACACTTCTGATGTGTCCATCCCTCTCTGTCTAGGTAGCACAAGTCCCGACAGCAACACATGAGAGCATGAGGAGCTCTGCATTCCAGCCGTCTCTTGACAGGTATACTGCCTTTCTCCGGGTCGCTTTGCAAAACAGACTAAACGGTTGGTTCCTGAACTGAAGCAATACGATGCAGGAACCTCTGATGTTTGCATACCAGACAAAAACATGAAAAAAAAAGAAAAGAAAAAGAAACACAGAAAACGCATACTCGAAAAAAACATCTGTAAGCACATCAGGGCTGCTATATCCCGCCTCCCCTGGAAATAACAGAGAATTTCTGTCACAAACAGAACATCGCTGCATTCCTAAGTATACAGAAAGAGCAAACAGAAAAACACCAAGTATGTAGAGAAGAAAACATGCACACGCAAACATCTGCCGAGCCTCTAAGTGAAGTGGAGGTGGGCTGCACATGTTTTGCACAGGGGGCTCAGGTTTCTCTAGGTAGGGAACCCCAAGGTTCTCCCGGCGCCGTGCACAGCTGAGCAGAAGCTCTGAGATCTTGGATCACTTACCCAAAGGGACAAAATGTAGAACTTGGTTGGTCTCCATGACTGAGCAAGTGGTGGCGAATGCACACTTCTTCTCTCAGACCGACTCCCCCCCCGCCCCCCAAGTCAACCCATCATGGTTGTATTATCCTGTGCTGATGAGTGTGAGATCACCTCTGCTCCCTTGCTCTGCTCTGTTTCTGACTGCCTCTCAGACACATGCAGTGACTCAGCCCCGCTGCCTGCCTACTAAACGTCTCACCACTGGGTCCTAGTGCCTTCTCTTCCCCCCCGCCCCTTCATTATCCCAGCCCACCAGTCAGCAGCCTATGGCAGGCCGGCATGTAGCGAGGCAGACATACCTACAAGACACACCCCCAACATACACAACACAGCAAACCCCACATACCTGTCATCTTTATTTTCATCTCATATTCACCTTTCCTTTGTCTAAAACTCACTGAACTAGTTTCCTCATGAATGTGAGCTGATATCTCTCATCCACATATAATAATACATTTACTTTGTATAGCGCTTTTCCTGGTGCTCAAAGACGCATTACATACAATCAGAAACAGTACAAAAAAACAACAAAACACAAACAGTAGTCCTAGTCCAACTGCGAGTAAAGTGGGGGGAGGGGGTTGTTGATCAGAGTTTGAAATCTAGAGTGAACTAGAAAATGCAATTCCTAAAGAAATTTCTAGTGGGAATGCTTTATGCTGAAAAGCTGACACTAAACTGCTATGCTGAAATGTAATGTGTAAGAAGAAAGTGAATAATTTAGATTGAAATGATACATGAACACTGGGGGCTTGAATGTGTGATGAGAGAAGAAAAGAAAGTAAAAAGGCTTGGAAAAGCAGCAGAATATTTGAACTGCAAACTTTTGAACTAACTCGATGGTGAATGATCTGTCACCATGCCAACGGCATTTGATGACCTCCCATAATACGATTAGATGTGTTGATGGCTGAACCGTTTCCAAACCTGTGAAGTTTTGGGCCATTTGGAGCATTTTCACTGAAGTTATGAGAAAACCGTGTTTCATGGCCAGCATTGTGTTGCCATGGCAACGGCATTTGAAGAAATCTCAAAACTGTCCAGTAGATATCTTCACGGCTGGACTGTTAGCACACATGTGAAGTGTGAGCACTTTTTGAACATTTTCATAGGAGTTATAGCGACATCGTCTTTTATGGTGAGGGATGCGTTTTCATGGAAACGGCATATGATGAAACCCCATAATTGACGTAGAGCTGTTGAGGGCTGGACCGTTAACCATTATCTGAAGTGTGCTGCTGTTTTGACCCTTTTCATAGGCTTTACGACAACATCGTGTTTTATGGCGAGGGATGTTTTTCCATGGAAACGGCATATGGTGAGATGTCAGATTTGAAGTAGAGCTGTTGAGGCATGGAGAGGTGATATACAGGTGAAGATCGTGGGACGACCGGACCGTGTCCATTGGAGCTACAGCGACATCGTGTTTTATGGCGAGGGATGCGTTTCCATGGAAACGGCATATGATGACACCCCATAATTGACGTAGAGCTGTTGAGGGCAGGACCATTAACCTTTATCAGAAGTCTGCTGCTCTGAGCATGTCAGTTGGAGTTATGACATCATCGTGTTCCATGACACAGGTGTTTATATTTGAGCTAACGATGTGTCCAGAGATCAAAGGTTTCCATGGTGATTAGTGAGAGGAACGCATTTCCATTGTTCTGAATGAGAGATAAACCTGTTACATGTGAACGTTTTGTTGAAGAACCGTAACAGATATCGGTGAAATTTCAAAGCGTGAAGCATCTCAAGGAACTTGAGCATCTGAAGTGTACTTTTTGTGTACTTTCGGGTTAATAATGTGGCCTTTTTGGCAGATTAACTAGAGGTGTGCGGCTGCTGTGGTGGGGAAAGGTGAGGCTGAATTTACAATGGGTTTTAATGGAGACATGTTTTTTTGCTTAATTTTTTTTAATCTTTCAAGCTACGAGAAGTTTTCCTACGTTTGTCATGAAAAAGTATGTCTCAGGAATGTAGGGTTTGGGAATTATGGTAGGTTTAAAATAAAATATGAAGGCAAAATTAAATCTGTCCTCCACTCTAGCTGTGACATCACGCACTCTAAAATCTGAAGAAGGCCTCTTTACCAAGGTCTGAACAATGTTTAATATCTGTAAAAGTAAGAATCAGAATTTAAAAGTTGTTATACGAATAATGTCAGAAAGATGTGTAACATTTTAAAGTTGGAATGAGGCTTCTGAGTGAAAGTATGAAGGGGCAGTTAGCAGTTGAAGAAGGAGCAGTTAGCAGATGAAGTTGCATGAAGATTGTTGAAGTCTGAAGAATTTCTCCATTGACTTCCATGTTAAAAATGTGATGAATTATGGGATGTATCTCTGGAATTATGAAAGTTATGAATGATAAAAGTAATAGCCATTGATTCCCGACCGAGCTGAACGTTTTGATGTTGGAACGGAGTTTCTGCGATGTTCAATGTGAGAGAAGAAGCAGCGCAAAATAACCCGGCGGAATAATAAAGAATTTCGTGCGTAGCAGATAGTGGGAATGATGTGTCAGCATTCCAACTAAATAAGTGTGTTTTGAGAGATATACGTCTGAACTTGTACACTGAACTGGTTTGTTTTAGGACAATGTCAAACCAAGACAGTGATGAAGACAGAGCATGTAGTGATTGTTTTGCAGAACATGCATGCATCTGTGCTGACTTTCAGTATTGCTTTGCCTTTTTCTGGATCAGAATGTATTAAAGATTAACTTAAACCAATCCAAAGCCTAACCCAAGACTGAGACATCACACACACACACACACACACACACACACACACACACACACACACACACACACACACACACACACACACACACACACACACACACACACACACACACACACACACACACACACACACACACACACACACACACACACACACACACACACACACACACACACACACACACACACACACACACACACACACACACACACACACACACACACACACACACGATTTTTCTAAATGTTGAGACATATAAGACATGTGTATTTTAATAGTTGATCAAAAGATTAAACAAAAAGAAATCAATCATTATAAAAGCTTTTTTGAATAATGATCTTTTCAGGGGGACTAGTTGTTGAAATGCAACATTAACTTCTGTTGTCATACCTGCTATGTCCGCTTCAATACTGTCAACTATTTAAAAAAGACAATCTTAGGTAGTTGCAGTCCCGATCAAGACAAACTTACAATTTTTGCCTTCATTAAAAAGAGCAATAATACAAGGATTTGGCAGCCATAAAAAGAGACAAAAGCCTAACAATAATTCATGAGTAAACCACATCCAGAGCTCCTGCTAATTTGAATGCACTTTTTTTTTCACTGGCACCAGTTGTACACCACGTGTAAATTATGGCAAAAAGCACCAAGTTGTTCATCATGCCTAGTGAAGGAGACAGGGAGTGGGATTAGATTTGTGTTGACACCTCCACATTCAGCTGCCCAATGCATTCATGCATGGTGCCAGGTAACCTGTCCAGATTTCAGATTTATGGTTTAATTGTAGTCATTTTGAATACACAAACCCAATCATTGAGTTACAGTTTGTACTGAAGAACACACACTTTAAACAGTTGTTGGTCTTTAGCCACATTTGAATGCATAGAAATAAATAAATAGTGCATAATACGCCCACAAAAAGCCACTTTGTACTGGATTTGCATCAGGTATTCAGTTTCTACCTGCCTTTGACCCCTATCAGGCAACATACAAGCAATTTAACTTCAGAGCAAATTGTTTTGACGTGAAAGGTCATAATCCTGGAAACAGGTCAACCTGCCGCCCCCCCCCCCCCCCGCCCCTCAGGATGACTCAAACCAACAAAACATCTTCTGGTCATGTATGCAGTGCTTGACATTAAGCCTGTTTAGCCAGCAGCTGAGATGCTTTACTTGCCTTGAAGCTTCGGAAATGGAAAATGTAGGACTGTTAAAAAAAACTGGGGTTTGGACAATTATAACAATTACAAAACCTACAAATAACATGTTCTCCTGAACTTGAAAGCCACCACATTTCTTTTCGCAGAAATGATCATTCTACCTTTCAGATGATGTAGCAATATTTTAAAGTTGTAGACATGATAATGTTCCTAAATCATCACTGTAGGAGATGGAACTGCCTATTTAAAGTTTTACAAGAGCTGCTGTAGCCTGAAGGCGTTTGGTTATTCAAATAATGAGTTTGGTTTTGTTTGAAGTGCGCAGCATGCAATACCGCCTTATAAACCTGCTAAGCTACACAAAATGATCACCACAAACTTTTTTATTTTGGGGGAGAGGGCATTTCTTAAGTAAGGACAAGAAGAAAGGGAACAAGAACAAACAATACAAAATGTTCACTTCATCAAAAATGTTATTTTCTAAAAGATATATCAATACATCTGATGATAAACACTTTCTAATGTGTTTTTGCTAAAGTTGCCTAGCTGCTTGAACAATACAAACATTGACTTAAAGATGATGGATTAATAACCAGGTCTAAAAGACTTTAGTTGTAACTTAAAGGGGCATTTTTAGGTTGATATTTGTATTTAGTGGCTCTACTGTGACATGTTTCCATGCTTTATTTTTCTCATACTGCCTGTGCTGCAGCACCTCTTTTCACCCTCTGTCTGAAACCAGAGAGATGTCCCACCCCTTATCCTATCCGGAACAATGTGTTGGAGCACCAGCCAGGAAAGGAAAAACTCATAAAAGCATGACAGGGCCTCTTTAAGAAAATGTTTTACATAGTCTCAAGATGACAGTCAGATTGACATGTATAGTGTTAGATTTCAGCAGTTGCTTCCTTGTAATTGAATACAAATTTGATTGGGTATGTAATTTTACCGGACCCAGACAAGGATACGATTGGCTCAAAAAGTAAATTTCCCACCCTGATGTAAATGCTCTGTGAAAGGTCGCTCATTTGCATAAGGCAGCATATACAACATGACTGTGCGTGGTATGGCCGGTGGGTCTGCTTTGCATAAAAACTGTTACACGAAGGCAAATGCGTCAGTCAGTGAACCAGGGCGCATTCTCCCCGCAGGAAAATTCAATTGTTCTCACCCAACGCAAACCTGCAACCCAGGTTCACATAAACAGCATAGCTGCATTGCAACACATGTCTCTTTAAATGTCAATAAGAGTGAGTGAGATGGAGAGAAAAAACATGGTGCTTGAAGTGATGCTTTGAAAGCTTGAGGTTGTATTTGCAGTTTTGTTCCTGTCTTTGTTATTAAAGATCCAGAAAAAGACAGATCACATTAACACGGTGGTTCTGGGATACACCTGAGGAGGTTTGAGTAGAATTTCCAATTAGCTCACAATGGCTGCAACATCTTTTTTGTAAAGAACCAGCTGTACCCAGTTTATTCAACATCCTTGCTTTATTGTGTATACATTTTCCTTGAAGGTCTCCTATTATTTTTAGGCATATATTATAGTTCTCAGATATATAATAAACATGTCTATGGAGCATTTTGCACAAAATACCAAACAGATCACCCATTCTAGCCATGCCCCAAAACCCTCTATTTCAGCCCTGTTAGAGAAGTGCTGATTCCTGGCCCCATAGCTTTAAAACAAAAAACAAAAAAAGAGAATTCTACCGGCAGATACTCAGCTAAACGCTGCCGTGATTAAACGCCATATTATGCTCCAAACCACATTAAGGATTATTTCTGAAACAGTATGGCGCTCAAATGCTTTTTCTCTCACGGGTTTACAACAAGGTGAGCTCCTTTTTATTTCCTGCTTCTTTACACATACTCTCTCCAGTACAGAGTTAGCTCTGAGTGTTAGCGATGCTTGCTAATGTAAACACAGACCAGGGGCGGCGCCAGGGGGTAGCTTGGAGTTGCTATAGCAACTCCAACAATTAGCCTTGCAACGGCTTAGCAACCCCATTGTTTTGTTATGAAAATGTATCTATATATATTTATAGACATTCTCACGAGATCTATCAGGGGTCATTGTAAGTTAAAGCGCAAACTGTTACTTGGCTAATGTTGTTATAATTCTCAGTATGTGAACATAGATCGAAAATGGAAAGATTTCTCACAAGTCAGCGTAAACGACGCGATCTCCAACGGAACCGGCCCAGCCGGACAACCCTGCTATCCGTGTGTGTGTGTGTGTGTGTGTGTGTGTGTGTGTGTGTGTGTGTGTGTGTGTGTGTGTGTTTGCGGTGTGGTGATGAGGTTAAATGCCACAGCATGCCAGTTGACACAGTGAACGATCGCTATTGTGTACTTGTACGCTTAGGGTGTAATGGTACAGTATTTTACAGAAATATTGTAGGAGCACAGAAACAGTGTTCAAATTCTGCTTTTACAAACTTATTTTGGTTGTGCTTACCTTGCAAAATAATGTTATAAGTGTCAAAGGAAGGTTTTAATGTAAATATGAATGATAATATTGTAGCGTGTCCAAGTTAATAGTTATGTCAGTTATCAGATGTGCACAGTTTAGTACATTTGTAAAGTTATGGCAATGTTGTTGGTGGGAGTTATGGAGAGACTGCCCCTTCCAGGTGTGTGTGTGCGTTTTCGGTGTGTGTGTGTGGAGGGAGTAGGAGACGGTAGGAGTTGTTTTCGAGTGTGGGGAAAAGTCATAATGAGTGTTATACTATTGATTGGTTCTGTAAAGCGTGGCTGTGGCCGTCAATACCAGAAAATAAAGAGAACGTTTTCGTTTCATTGAAGGCTCATGATCTGTGATTTTGAATAGCGGTGAACGCTACAATATGAACAGGCTCGTGCTTGGCCCACTGGTATTGTTTGTTTATTTATTATGAAAATTAACTAGCAACGCCGTGCTGTCATATAGCAACTGCTAAGCTACTGCAGCAAAAGAATGCTGGCGCCGCCCATGGCACAGACCATATTACTTCCAAAAAGTTGCGCATTGTTTCTGATACAGCAACGTTTCTGATAGGGCCGTGGGCTTAAAGCCGGCCCACATTTCCAATATTATGTCATATCGGCAGCCCATCTGGATCAGCTCCATTGTAGCCCCGGCTTTAGAGATGTGGATACGGAGGAAAAGAGACAGGGTTGTATTTTCTGACACTTTGTGAGTCTACTGACACACCGGGGACACATATTTATGTATAAAATAAATCAAAAAGTGCATTTTGCAAGATAGGAAACCTTTAAAATCATAGAGCTGGTTGCCAATTTCTATTTTTCTTTCAGTCTTCAACTTGTTTGGCTGTGGATGATCAGTTCAGTACCTACCAAATACTTTTCAGTTGACTGGCAGAGGTCAAGGGTCATGCCAAACCTAACCTAGCATATCTTCCCTTCCTGTTTGAAAGCCTCTTTTCAGCATGGTTGCTGCTTACAAAAACATTCCCATATTTGTTTATTTCAGACCCGGAGCAACTGTTAGTCTTTGTCAGGAAATAGCTGCTTATTTGCATATGCAGCATTTACATGGCAACTATGTCCTTGATTTGGAGTCATATTTCATGGGAAATATATCTCTCTTTAGCCCCTTAACGCAGTGTCCACACGTCGGCGTGCGTCGAAGCTTGCCGGTGAGCTTGTCTGAAATTCGACCAATCACATGAATCTCTCGCCCCGGACACACAAGTACGCGGTTTGATTGGCTAGAGCTTGTACTGGCATATGATTTGATCCGCCGAAACTTCAAAAGTTGAACATTGCTCAACTTTTGAAGCGAGCAACGCGAGCAAAGCGAAGCAACTCTCCCACAATGCATTTCGGCAAAGCGTGACGTCACCCCATTCAAAGTGAATGGGCAGAAGCATTGAAGCTTCAACGCACGCCGCCGTGTGGACGGGCCGTAATGCTCCACTATGCTCAACAATTAGTGTATTGTATTTTTATTTATTTTTTTGCTGAAACAACTCCCTGCTACGGCCGAAAATGACATTATAAGAGCAGTAAGATAAAAATAAAAACAGTTGCAGGCTGGACAACCAAAGAATGAGCTGTAACTCAGTAGATCTGTACAGTTGTTTAGATTTAGCTTTAACATTATTAGATTGCTGGATATTTTATAATCAGAACTAAACTTCCTGCAGAAGCTAATGGTAAATGCTTTTAAATGACTTTCATAATATTTGTAGCGTTTACATTTTTTGTGAAATAGTGGTCAATGAAAACTCCAATAGGCTTGGCTAAACTATGCAACAAGTATTAGTTATGCTGATATGTTAAACTGGGTCTTTATCCACAAAAGGTATCCAATAATTTGTTTGGATTATTCTGACATTTCTGTTCTTATAACAATATTGTTTTAGCTGAGACCGAATGATTAGAGGGAGAGAGAGTGTCTGCACTCGCTGTCCAAATATCATAAGACTGGAACAGGGAGAGTTATGTAAACAGAAACATTCAACCATTTATTTCACTAATTAAAGCTGCCACTACAAGACGCCAGTACAACACAGATGTACAGATGTCAAAGCAGCTACAGTGTTTTGACCAAGGAACAATATAGCAAAATAGCCTTTAATTCATTCATCTACAAATGATCTCCAAATCTCCAGTGGTACTACTCCTTAGGTTGTTGAGAACCAGAAGAAAGGGCGCAAGAGGCATCACGTTACCTGCCACTGCCATATGTCGAGTACAACTGTCCCTGACACTAAACACTTAATGTCCACTTACTTTAAAGTCAAAGTGGACAGAGAGTCAACCCTGAACATTTGAATCTCTGTCCCAATGTTCATTAGACTGAAGTAAATGCTTTGGTAGAGGAACATCCTGAATACTGGGGTCCTATTTTTTTTATGTTCAATACTTTTAGCCACTTTTACGGCTAAGGAAAATTACAGTAAAGTGCTTTTTGGTAGATCCCTGCCGTGCACAACAACAGTTTCACCAGGCAGGGCACATCATGGAAGTGCATCATGCAGGGTCTTACAATAGTTCAAAACATATAACCAAATAAATAAATAATAGAGTTTCCCCTTTGTAACGTAACCATAATTCTGGTAAAGGTCATTGCTCCCACAATGATTTATTGACCAAATTAGAACTTAAATAAATTATTGCGCACTACCACTTGGATATTGATGTGATGAATTGCTGCTTTTGCTTTGTCGTTTTAAATCTAAATCAGAAAAACCAAGTCTTTTTAAGATATAATTGAGCTTTTCTGGGCAATTATGTAAAGTAAAATGATTACTCCTAATACTTCATTATCCATTGATGAATGAATTTATTGAAAATAGGTTTCTGTCACAGCTAGGGCTGTTCGATTATGGCAAAAATCATAATCTCGATTATTTGGGTCAATAATTGATATCACGATTATTAAAAACGATTTACTTTGAAAACATCAATTTATTGGAGTAAAATTTAACAGTATGTTCTTAACAGTTGATTACCCTGAACTTTAAGTATACTTCAACTGAAAAACCCAAAATAAATAAATAAATTGAAAAACAAAAAGTAATAATAAAAAAAAAAACTTTTATTTTGATTACGTTGTTTTTGTAATCGTTGCAAGCCATAATCGTAATTGCGATTAAAATACGATTAATTGAGCAGCCCTAGTCACAGCCCTAAATGAGTAGCTTGCCAAGCTTCAAGCAAGCCACAAAATCAAGGCTTTTTACTCTTCTTACAGAGTTGTAAATGCTTAAAGAAATGTTTGCAAAGATAAATTTAAGATACTGTATATACTCTAGGTGTGTGTTGCCCAGCCTCCCTTCTTCTCTAAAAGAAAATCCCATCATGCATTAGACTCCAGCTGCACAGAGCGATACATAGTAAAAACGTTTTTTACTCGCTCACGCCAACTATTTGGTTTCAAAAGGTTGTTCTACCCCAAACCTGGAGAGGGACGTCTCTGTGTGTAAAAACAACAGAGATAACATTTCATTTTCAGGTGGTACTGAGAGCACAGGGAAAGACCCTCGGGACGACTCTGCGGCTTTTCTCCAGCAGCTATGAGACTGTGGTGGGAATGGCCTCTCAGGGACTAACAGCTTGATTTGTGTGTGTGCGTGTGCGTGTGCGTGTGCGTGTGCGTGTGCGTGTGTGTGTGTGCGCGTGTTAGTGAGTAATGAATCACCCCTTGTGAACAGCCTTAACCACTTTACTGTATAAGCAATTGCAGAGTGAGTTTAGCATTAAGGAACCACTTGAACCCCCCTGCTGGTCGTGGACCGAGTCCTGCCAGAAGCGTCTTTGCTGCGTATGTCTCTCTCTGCCCCCCCACTGCTTCAATAAAACCACAATGAAGTACGTGTGTAAACAGTATGTGATAGAGCAGGGATGGGCAACTTTGATGGTGGTGGGGGCCACATATTTGATGTACTGGCCACCAGGGGGCCGCAGATTCACTTGGAACACACACACACAAATTCCATGTGTTATATGTAATTATTAACAAATATACTAAGTCTGAGATCTTCATTGCCATTTTACAATCAAAGGGAACATCCCCAACAAATGGGAACATCCTCTAATAAGCTCACTAAACAAATATCAGTTCACAGAAATGTTATTTCATTTTTACAAGTGGCATGTTTGTATTGAACAGGTTATTAAACAGTGTTATACAACTATTTTAAACTATTGGAAAGCATGGAAAATGTCTGTGTATTGAGATTAACCATTAAGATGACATACACATGAAGTCATGAACACTAACACAGACATTAGTTGTCTAACTTGAACCTAAAACACTTGTAGGCTGTCTCTGCATTCCCCTTATTTAACATTAGAGGTTCAGTTTGCATTCAGGAGACTCCAGTAATGCTCTTGGTCACTAAAGTGGGTCTAAATGAAACGTACAGAATACTGTATGAGCATAAAATAAATCAGGTCTAAAAAAGGTATAAATAATATAATAACTTGTTTGGTATTTTTTAATTACCCCTACCAGATCAATGAATGTAAAATGATTCGTACACTACTTCAAGTCAACCATCATTAGGATTTAACAGAAACCTGTTGTGTACACCTTTTCTAAATGGAGAGCCGGAGCTCAACACGAACAGCGAGTCCAACAATGCAAATAAAGCCTTACAATATGTCAACACTGTAATGTGTGTTTTATGCAGACATTTCATGTGACCTTGAGTTAAAGGGAAAAAGAGGACTGAATGCCAAAACTGCTACAAAACAGCTGTATTACTGAGGGAAAGCAGTGTGAGGAACTGTGTCTGGGGACATGCAGCTTCACCTATGCAGAACCGCATTAATCCTGAAATAAAATAGGGCTAAAATGTTTTTTAATCCACCATTATCTTACTTTAAAAACATTTAAGAAAATATGTGCGGTTGATACATATTGAGTAGTGTTTCCAAAAGAAACAAACTGCTTTGGGTGAAATCCTATAGTCATTATTTATACTATACCATTAGTAACAACAGTAGGTGGTGGTAATTGCACTTTTTGAAGTCAAAGTGAAAAAATTGTTTATCACTGCAACACTAATTGATACAATCCACAGCACAAAGCACACACTTTTCACAGACAGAAGTTCACTGTACAGTAACGGCCCGTCCACACTACAGCTTCGACAACTTCAAAAACGGTTTCCAACGCGTCTGCTCATTCACTTTGAATGGGGTGACGTCACGTTGCCTCGCTTTTCGCCGAACTGAATTGTGGGTAGCAGAGCGGAGCTTTCCTGGCGTTTCAGGCTGCAAAAGTTGAGCAATGTTCAACTTTTGAAGCTTTCGGTGGAAGCGTCAGCCAATCAAATCATATGCCAGTACAAGCTCTAGCCAATCAAACCGCTGCTTGTGTGTCAGGGGCGGGAGATTCATGTGATTGGTTGTTGGTCAAGCTTCAGACACGCCCGCCGGCAAGCTTTTTTTGAAGCTGTAGTGTGGACGGGCCGTTAATGATGATCATGGTTACTCTAGTCACACATGTATCAACTTGAAATGTTGATGATTAAATAGATTGTGATTAAGATAAAGATACATTCATCAGTTTCATACTAACTGCACTGCCAACCTAAAGTACAGGAGGTGTTTTTAAATCACACTTTGAGGAATCCAAGGCACTATAGTGCGCCGGATGTCGAAGCAAGTGTTGTACTACAACTTCTATGTCAGTCGGTCATTTTGGCCCAAAAATACTTTGTTAAAATTATTGGGAGCTAAAAGTCAAAAAGAGTTATTTTCCCTCCATTCATTTGAATGAGCCGATTTGGAGGCATGCATCCCAAAAACTGATACTTTTGCTCTCAAGCGTCCGGCCATTTTGGCTTCATGCTCCACCAAGCAACTCTTTTAGGACAGAACGAGGTCCCGCCTCCAACGCTTTTTCCATTTCTCTTTATTCATCCACAACTGCAAGCCCGAATGTGAGAACAATATGATTAAGAAACTATGAGAGCACTTATCTTTTTTTTTACCTTTTCACAAAATAAAGAACACACCTGTCAACTGTGTGTGGGTGTGTTTTATAGATTCAAATATCCAGATAATAGAGCGTGTATGTATCCAAGTTTGTGCGTGGGAGAAGGAGAATGCAAAATAAAAACAAAACAAGCCAAACAAAAAGATGGACTAAGATAGAGAGCAAAGGCAAACAAGGGAAAGAGGGTGTGTAATGGATGTGTAGTCTTCATGCTGTGTCCCTTGAACTGTGCGTGATTAGTGTCTATGTTGACACATCAACATAATAATTGTGTGTGCAAACCAACTAATTATGTAGATATAGATACAGTAGAATTAACTGTGTACATAATTATGTGAAGTGTGTATGGATATAATGTGTGACAGAGTCGATATGAGTATGTGTTTCTGTGTGCAAATAAGTGTGTGTGTATGTGTGTGTGTATGTGTGTGTGTGTGTGTGTGTGTGTGTGTGTGTGTGTGTGTGTGTGTGTGTGTGTGTGTGTGTGTGTGTGTGTGTGTGTGTGTGTGTGTGTGTGTGTGTGTGTGTGTGTGTGTGTGTGTGTGTGTGTGTGTGTGTGTGTGTTTGTATTTCAAGAGAATTCGTATGTGTAAATCCACTTTTTTGTGTGCGGCTGCTTTGTTTTTTCTTGTGTGGATGTGTTTTTGCAATATTTAAGTGGCCGTGTGTATTTCTCTGTGTGTGTATTTGTGTGCGTGTGTGTGTGTGTTAGTGAATAATGAATCACCCCTTGTGAACAGCCTTAACCACTTTACTTTATAAGCAATCAGAGTGAGTTTAAGGAACCACTTGAACCCCCATGCTGGTCGTGGACCGAGTCCTGCCAGAAGCGTCTTTGCTGCGTATGTCTCTCTCTGCCCCCCCACTGCTTCAATAAAACCACAAACGAAGTACGCGCGTAAACAGTATGTGATAAGAGTGTAACAATCACAAGGGGGGGTGGTTTAACACTAGAGGTTCAGCTTGCATTCAGGAGACTCCAACAATGCTCTTGGTCACTAAAGTGGGTCTAAATGAAAGGTACAGAATATGCGCATTAAATAAATTGGGTCTAAAAAAGGTATAAATAATGTAATAACTTTTTAATGACCCCTACCAGATCAATGAATTTAAAATGATTTGTACTTCAAGTGAACCATCATTAGGATTTAACAGAAACCTGTTGGTACACCTTTCTAAATAGAGAGCCGGAGCTCAACACAAACAGCGAGTCCAACAATGCAAATAAAGCCGTACAATATGTCAACACTGTAATGTGTGTTTTATGCAGAAACATTTCATGTGACCTTGATTTAAAGGGAAAAAGAGGACTGAATGATATACAGTATTATTCTGGATTACTTTTCCAATAATATTGTTTTTTTTATCCGTTTCCTTATTACAGTACAAACGACACAAATCTTTAAAGAGGCCCCAGTTTGCTCATTTTCAGGTTTCATAATTGTATTTAGTATACCTCTACTGTGACATGTTTACATGCTTTAATGTTCAAAAAGTGCTTTACTTTTCTCATACTGGTTAGCTAGCCAGCTCTGTTACGATCCAGCCACACCTGCTAGCTGAGAAGCTGTCAGTGATGCAGGTGGATCACAGCATGTTGGCCTTGATCACAGACTACCTCACCAGCAGACCTCAGTATGTCAGACTGCAGGGCAGCGTGTCTGATGTGCTGCTAAGCAACACCGGAGCCCCCCAAGGAACTGTGCTGTCAACATTTCTGTTCACCCTCTACACCTCCGACTTCCGCTTCAACTCCGGCTCATGCAACCTAAAGAAGTTCTCTGACGTCTCCTCCATTGTCAGCTGCATCACAGATGACAATGAGGAGGAGTACAGGGCCCTGGTTGAGAACTTTGTAGGCTGGTGTGACAACAATCACCTCCAGCTCAACATCAGCAAGACTAAGGAGCTGGTGTTGGACTTCAGGCGGAGCAGGAAGAGGCCTCTGACCGCCATCACCATCAGGGGGGGGGATGTGGAGGTGGTGGTGAACAGCTACAGGTTCCTGGGAGGGCACTTAAACAATAAACTGGACTGGACAGACAACACTGATGCTCTCTTCAGGAAGGGACAGAGCAAGCTGTTCTTCCTGAGGAGGCTCAGGTCATTCACCGTGTGCACGAGGCTGCTGCAGATGTTCTACCAGTCTGTGGTGGCCGGTGTGCTCTTCTTTGCCGTGGTGTGCTGGGGTGGAAACACAAACACTAGGGACACTGGCAGGCTGAACAAGCTCGTGAGGAAGGCTAGCTCTGTAGTTGGAGTACAACTGGACAATCTGGAGGAGGTGGCAGAGGGGGGGACGAGGAGGAAGCTCGACAGCATCCTAGAGAACCCCCTCCCACCCACTCCATGCAGAGCTAGTGAAGATGAGGAGTACGTTCAGACACAGACTCATCCCTCCACAACAACGCAGCAAGCGCCTCGGACAGTCCTTTGTGCCTGAAGCCATCAGGCTGCACAACAAGGGGTCAATAATGTAAAAATTTTTAATAATAATAAAATCACTGGACATAAATATACACTGTTTCCACAACCCATGTTAATATATTAGTAGTGGACCAAATATGTAGACACATATGTCACTATATGTACAGATGTCCATTTTCAGTGACAAGTGAAAATGGACTCTGATTAGACTGTCACTTCAACTCATTTCGTCCTTCATAATTTATATGACCAAATATGTATATATGCTGACAGTTATTTTACTCTTATTTTTACTCATCTCCTATTTCATAGTCTTTTATTATTATTTTTAAAAAAATCTGATTTTATTTTTGATTGTATTAATCTGTGCTGTCCTTTTTTTCACGCTGACCCTGTTGCTGCTGAATTTCCCCACGGGGATTAATAAAGGTCCATCTTATCTTATCAACTGCTTGGAGATGTCCCGCCCCTTAGCCTATCATGTACAATTAGTTGGAGCACTAGCCAATAGAAGAGTGAGTGTAATAAAGTGATGTCACTATGTTCAGGTAGTAAAACAAAACCAAATAACACACTACAGGAAAGGGAAAACCCTAAAAATAATAATAGGGCACCTTTAAAGACAGTTGACTCTTCCAAACAAAAAAGTAATCATCATCATTTCCTCGAGCCCAATGATGCATAAATTAATATACCAACATGTCAGTTCAATATTAAGTCTATTTATAGTCAAGCCCAGCAGAAGCAGGATTTAGGTTAACTCGTTTTTTTAAAGGTTTGCTGTGGCTGCTCTGGTTAGTTAGGGACAAGTGTTAGGAGAAGGATAGCAGCTGTGACTGTATATACAGTTGATGCTACATTAGACATTGTTTCAGCAAAGGTGAATTTGGCTGGTGAGTTGCAAAATGTGGAGGCAATGTAAAAACTGCAAAACAATCAAGCTTATTTCATTTTCTTCTGATGAATATGTGGGGAAACACTATTATCTGCCTGATTAACAACTGTTACCTTTGACACATCTTAATAAGTTAAAGTGTCAACAGAGTTGTTTACCGGTCTGTTATTTGTGCATACAAATGAGTTGTTCTTTTCAACCAGTCCACCTCGCATCTGTAATTTCCCTCTACAGTCTGTGTCATAAATAAAAAACTTTTGAAAATCCTGAACTGTTAGCTCCGAGTGCATGGTCCTTTTGCTAATATGGAGCCCTGTTGAGTACCGCCCGGCAAAAATGATGTGATTTAACTGATTTGTAGTCCAGTATTGCACCGGCTGAGTGTGTGTTGTGTCCTTTTGTCCTTGTGCCAGATGTCAGGATGTGGTGTACAACTCATTAGGATGCCAACATGCCTCTGCTCCAGTGTAAGGACTTTTCACTTGGTGATTTTAAATCCTGCTGACCCTGTTTGAGAAGCCATGGGGCTCATAAGGTAGCAGCGCCTGCAGTACTGTGGTATTGATGGTTATAAAACATAGCAAGTAATGATGCACAAACAGCGACAGCTATTGCCTCATTGAGTCATTAATCAGTGAGGGAATCCTGCTCTCTCCTTTTGACTGGGAACAACCTTCATTAGCAGCCGTGTGTGCATGTCTGTGTGTGCGTGTTTTAACTATACACTTCAGTGTCTGCAGGTGTAGGTATCGATCTTGTCTTTCTGTTAGTGTGTGTGTGTGTGTGTGTGTGTGTGTGTGTGTGTGTGTGTGTGTGTGTGTGTGTGTGTGTGTGTACCCATTATGTGAAGTCTGTCAGGTTGTTTTGTTATCTTCCGCATCATCTTTATTGATGATGTTGTTGCATTGTTTCCCCTAGGATGGAGTCATAGCAGCGGTGCTAAGGCACGTGGGCTTAGTATAATGTGAGCGCGGAGCACGTGGAATCTTTTAGTGTGTGCCCGTGCGAAGTGCGTCCCGCCGATTTGTTTCTATGTGTCAGCTCAAGAAAGGCTCTTGAGGCCTAGTACCAGGGCCGGTTCGAGACAATTTGCTGCCCTAGGTGAGATTTTAGGCGAGATTTTATATATAAAGAATAAATGAAAAATCTCTACAAAAGACAAATACATAGATGGTTGGAGCTGATGGTGACACCTGGCAGATGTTTAAGTTCTCCGAACCTTAAAAAGATGAGAGGCCTGTAATTTTCATCATAGGTATACCTCAACTATGAGAGACAAAATGAGAAGTAAAAAAAAATCCAGAAAATCACATTGTCTGATTTTTAAAGAATTTATTTGCAAATTATGGTGGAAAATAAGTATTTGGTCAATAACAAAGTTCATCTCAATACTTTGTTGTATACCCTTTGTTGGCAATGACAGAGGTCAAACATTTTCTGTAAGTCTTCACAAGGTTTTCACACTGTTGCTGGTATTTTGGCCCATTCCTCCATGCAGATCTCCTCTAGAGCAGTGATGTTTTGGTGCTGTCGCTGGGCAACACGGACTTTCAACTCCCTCCAAAGATTTTCTATGTGGATTGAGATCTGGAGATTGGCTAGGCCACTCCAGGACCTTGAAATGCTTCTTACGAAGCCACTCCTTCGTTGCCCGGGCACAGTGTTTGGGATCATTGTCATGCTGAAAGACCCAGCCACGTTTCATCTTCAATGCCCTTGCTGATGGAAGGAGGTTGTCACTCAAAATCTCACGATACATGGCCCCATTCATTCTTTCCTTTACACGGATCAGTCGTCCTGGTCCCTTTGCAGAAAAACAGCCCCAAAGCATGATGTTTCCACCCCCATGTTTCACAGTAGGTATGGTGTTCTTTGGATGCAACTCAGCATTCTTTCTCCTCCAAACACGTTTAGTTGAGTTTTTACCAAAAAGTTCTATTTTGGTTTCATCTGACCATATGACATTCTCCCAATCCTCTTCTGTATCATCTAAATGCTCTCTAGCAAACTTCAGACGGGCCTGGACATGTACAGGCTTAAGCAGGGGGACACGTCTGGCACTGCAGGATTTGAGTCCCTGGCGGCGTAGTGTGTTACTGATGGTAGCCTTTGTTACTTTGGTCCCAGCTCTCTGCAGGTCATTGACTAGGTCCCCCCGTGTGGTTCTGTGTTTTTTGCTCACCGTTCTTGTGATCATTTTGACCCCACGGGGTGAGATCTTGCGTGGAGCCCCAGATCGAGGGAGATTATCAGTGGTCTTGTATGTCTTCCATTTTCTAATAATTGCTCCCACAGTTGATTTCTTCACACCAAGCTGCTTACCTATTGCAGATTCAGTCTTCCCAGCCTGGTGCAGGTCTACAATTTTGTTTCTGGTGTCCTTTGACAGCTCTTTGGTCTTGGCCATAGTGGAGTTTGGAGTGTGACTGTTTGAGGTTGTGGAAAGGTGTCTTTTATACTGATAACGAGTTCAAACAGGTGCCATTAATACAGTTAACAAGTGGAGGACAGAGGAGGCTCTTAAAGAAGAAGTTACAGGTCTGTGAGAGCCAGAAATCTGGTTTGTTTGTCGGTGACCAAATACTTATTTTCCACCATAATTTGCAAATAAATTCTTTAAAAATCAGACAATGTGATTTTCTGGATTTTTTTTCTCATTTTGTCTCTCATAGTTGAGGTATACCTAGGATGAAAATTACAGGCCTCTCATCTTTTTAAGTGGGAGAACTTGCACAATTGATGGCTGACTAAATACTTTTTTCCCCCACTGTATCTGTGAGTTTATCGTAATATTTGCAGAATTATAAATATATAAAACACTACAGGAAAATAAACATTAAGGTGCAGCATTTCGATGAACTGAAATAATCTGTATTTGAACTGTACTGTACTAGTACCTAAGCAGCCAGTTTGACATTATGACTTGTTTGTCATTGTATTTTCATGTTTTTTTAAAGAAAAATTCAGTTGTCCACATTGCTTGCCGAAAGGGCAGATCTGCTGGCACTAACAATGTCTCCTGCTGTGGAGAACACCCTCTCGCTAGGGACAGAGGTAGCAGATACAGCCAGGTAGCGCTTTGCTAACATGGCAACATACTGTAACAGGGTTCCTGCAGGTTTCGCCAACTCAAATGTAAGACTTTTTAAAACCTTTTTAAGACCACTTTGAATAGAATTTAATACCTATTTCACAGCAAGAAAGTATGAAGGAAAATTGCTATGAAAGAAGAAATATGTCCCATAATTACTTACAAAGTACCGTAATTTTCAGACTATAAGGCGCACCTGAATATAAGCCGCAGCAGCTAAATTGAATGATGTGTACATATATAAGCCGCACTGGACTAAAAGCCGCAGGTGTTTTAATGTTTAATTACCATATGTAAGGGTTCGTGCACAGAGGGGATTGTCGGGAAAGAGATGGCTGTTTGTTGAAATGTTAATAAATGGGAGCTTCCTCAAACAAGTTGCATATTTGCATAACGTATTCAAGTGTTACCATTTAGTGCAATAGTAGCTACAGAACATGTACTGTGCTGTGTAAACTGTACTGTATCACATAGCGTTTCAGACACACAAACTTTTCAACTTTCAAACTTAAACGGTGCGCTCCCAGCGCACGTACCGGCAGTGATCTACAGCAGCGGTTTTCAACCAGTGGTACGGGGACAAACTGTCTCGCTCTCGTAATGTCTGCCTGTCTTGCTCTCGTTCTGTCTCTCGTACCACTCTCGGTAACACTTTTACTTTTGCGCGCTACCTGTCTCACTCTTTTCCGGCCTCCAGCTTTTCCTGCTGGAACCCGCCGCTTAAAGTTGGGGGTCCGCGGACTGGCCATAGAGCCCATAGAGTTAAAGGTGGTGGACTGTAACCTGTAAAATCCATAGATTAGCCGCACCGTTATATAAACCGCAGCGTCGAAAAATGGGAAAAAAGGCGCGGCTTATAGTCCGAAAATTACGGTAAATGTATTCATGTTCAACATAAGAACAATGACTGAACATAACAGCATAACAGTACAGAACTGTGTTAGCCAAAAAGTGTGTGTGTGTGTGTCTCTGTGTGCAATTAATCGTATTTTAATCGTAACTACGATTTTGGCCTGCCACAATTACAAAAACAACATAATCGAAAAAAACAATTATTTAGCTTTGCTAGGTTGTGACAGTGACAACATATTTAATTATTTATTTATTTATCATATTTATATATGTTTAGTAGCTTGTGGAAGTGCGCTCCAAAATATTTGTTGATCTTGTTAATTGGTATTTACTATTTTGATATTATTTATTTAAATATATCATTTATTTAATTAATTTTTGTATTACTTTTTCAGTTGAATTATACGTTTTAGGTAATCAACAGTTAAAAAGATAATGTTCAAATTATTATTTGTTTTAAAGTTCAATAAATTGATGTTTTCAAAGTCAATGAATAATCGTATTTAATAATTGTGATATTAATTATTGACCAACATAATCGTGATTATTGCCATAATCGAGCAGCCCTAGTGTGTGTGTGTGTGTGTGTGTGTGTGTGTGTGTGTGTGTGTGTGTGTGTGTGTGTGTGTGTGTGTAATGAATCACCCCTTGTGAACAGTCTTAACCACTTTACTGTATAAGCAATTGCAGAGTGAGTTTAGCATTAAGGAACCACTTGAACCCCCCTGCTGGTCGTGGACCGAGTCCTGCCAGAAGCGTCTTTGCAATTATTATTTATAAAACACATAATTTATGTGATTATACTAAATGATTTAATGCTGATGTAACGCAAATGTTTCCAACTTGGGATAAATAAAGTATATCTTATCTTAAGATGATCGATGGCTACTAAGCACTTTGAATTGTCGCGTACAAAAAAGTGCTATATAAATAAACTTGCCTTGCCCTACTGCCATATTTGCCTCTGAACCTTGACAAGTGCATGTTTCAGGCTTATCAATTAACAACAGGAGGGGTCACAGACATAAGACCAGCTGTTAAATAAAGCTCTTCTGACCTTAGCTGTCATGTGGGTATATATTAATGTTGCCCATTATGGGCACAATCAATTTTCACCCATTTATTAATTATATGGTTTTAAATGTGAGTGTTTCCTATCCCCTAACCCTCCAGGGATGTACACAGTTTAATACTGGCAGCTTCTTATTATGGAAAATATGAAAAAGTCATTTAAAACAAAAAATTCCCAGCAGAGACATGCCATAGAACATGTTGCGAAACACACAATAGCCAGCATGTGTAGTTCTGGGGACGGGGTGGGGGAGGGGGGGACCCGTTCAAATCCAGTTTTGGACAGTCTGCCGTGGTTCCATCCCATTTCAAAGTGCTGTTCAAACTCTCGGCGCACACTCAAACATCCAATCACAGAGCTTGAGGACTATCACGGGGTTCGTCAAGCGAAGCGGAGAGAATACTTACTTCCGGGTGTAAAATTCTCTAAAGCAACTACTATGAGCTGCTCCGACCCTCGGTCCTGACGGACTCCAACTTGTGTTTATTAGTCAAACAAATAAACACAATGATAATTATGTGTTATTGTTGAGTAAATAAAAGTGTGTGGTTTAGAAAATAATAAAAAATTAGAAGGAAAAAACGATTAAACAATACAGATGTCAGTATTCTGAGCCCCTCTCTCCCCATAACTGACAGCAACAAAAGTCCTACATTATTCAATTAAAATAAAGAAGTAAAAACAACAAGTGTGGCTTTATATTGAGTAAGAAAAAGGTTGATAAACGCTGTGAGAATGGATCTGCATTTCGCCGCGATCCCAACTCTTCTATTACCAACGTTCAGGGAGCTCTATGCAAGTCAATGGGACGCCCTGCCCGTTGAAAACTGACTCTCAGGGGGGTACCCTGTCCGTCATAGAGTGACGGGGAGGGGCCCTGACCGACCGTCAACATGTGACGGGTTGGGTGTGAGAACGTGTTGAGTGGCAATGTCTCAAGATTTAGCAAAAATACACCTTTATTGAACACACAGTAACACAAATACACATACTGTAGCAAACAATCAAAAATGAAAAAGGGTTGCCACTTATTATTATTTTAATAATTACAATTTTTAAAAAAAGAAGCTATTTTTATATAGGGGAAACACTGTTGTTTATGCCGTACTCTGGCACAGGAATAGAGAGGCACGCTGATAACAGCACTCCAGAAAGGTGGGGTAAATGGAAACAGGAGAAAGATGATGAAGAGGAAGAAGAGAAGGAGGATGAGGGGAGCGGCTGGTTCTTGTTCCTCTGCTGCCCCCACACATCACTGCAAGAGCTCTGTGTGTGTGTGTGTGTGTGTGTGTGTGTGTGTGTGTGTGTGTGTGTGTGTGTGTGTGTGTGTGTGTGTGTGTGACCCAGGGCATATTTCAGGTCACAAACCGCTACAGATTTAATTTGGAGAGGAAAAATGTGATTATGTTCTCTCAGGCAAAAACGGCTCAATGTAACTGAGATGACACAAGTGAACAAGCACATCCGTGGAGGGGTATAGCGACACACACAATTCAACATACATGCATGGGAAGTGAGTATCTTTTCTCACACTGGTATTAGTCTGAATGTATGAGCTGTTTATTAGTGAATATGGTAATGGAAACAGTAACAAAAAAAAACCTGATTTTACAACAGTTACACGTTTAAAAGCAGTGTTTCTATATGGCTAAATTACTGTACCGTTATAACCAGGGCTGCACATAACTGGTGCGCACCCCCCGCCAAAAAAAGGAGCACCGGATCATCATCAGACACACAGAGAGAGAGAGAGCGAGAGAGAGAGAGAGAGAGAGCGAGAGAGAGAGAGAGAGAGAGAGAGAGAGAGAGAGAGAGAGAGAGCGAGAGAGCGAGAGAGAGAGCGAGAGAGAGAGATTTGCGAGTTGCATAAGTACTGGTAAAATAGTAGGGCTTCCCACACATACTTTACTTGGGCGAGTTTTTACTTTACTTTTTTTAATCCGTCCGCGAGCACGACGGCATCTGCGATCCCTCGCTCTACCCCTCGCTATCGCGTGAAGGGTCTGCTTTATGCGCTCCGCACAGTAACCCTGCTGCGAGGCTCCGGCGAACAGTTCATGAGCATGCTCACGAGCGCACCTCACCCCCCCCCCCCCCCTTCATAAAGTCAAGTACCCCTCAAAAGGTCCGGTTTATTTCATTTTAAGGATGCGCACCAAGCAACATCTCCAGGTGCTCCTTTGAGGACCAGGGCAAACAAGTTATGTGCACGGCACCCCTGGTTATAACATCTAAAAAAAGATACCTTTGACCTTCCATTGTCCTGAAGTTTGCTGCTTCAGTGCAACCATTGCAACAAACTCAGGACAAAAGGAAGTCCTTATAGGCGACTTCCTGACAATCCTTCTTAGCTGCAACCAAACACAAATCAACCCTGTCAACAGATGTATTGCTAGGGGTTTATCTTTTAAGTTAAATTGATTGAGTTATACAGGCTATACGGATTGATTTTATTTCTCCTTTAATTTTTTGTCCTATACACTAATGAAATACAAATCATAAATCCAATCCCAATTATGCTGATGATATGCTGCTGCTTCTATGTAGAAACAGTTGATCTACATACGTCCACCATATTTGTGAACTCACTTAGTGATGTGAAGACAGCGCCCCTTTAATTATTAGAGTAACACTAAAGGCACATTTTATTATGAGTCACCACATATGCTGTCATTATTATCTAGCTTCTTTGGATTAATGAGTTTGAGCCAATACACTTTTCTTTTTAAGGTAATGCAGCACTTCTATTTAATCAGGAAATTGGATTCATACAAATAAACTACAACATGTTAGTTTACGCAAGTCTTGTTTTTTTTAAATGTTATTATGTGAACATGACATGGTATTGGCAACAAACAAGAATAGACAGTGCGGGATTACTAACATGACCAGTCGACCATTCACACTAAAACCCTGTGTTATTGTGCTATTTATTGTTTGTATTGTGATTTACTTTAAATGTTTTGCCCAACATATTAAGCCTAAGACAAACAATATTATTCCTAACAGTTTTTGTACCGATACTTAAAGTGGACCTATCATGCTATATTTGAAACATATATTGTAGGGCCATACCTATATAAAACATGTCTGTGAAGTCTTTTTTTCAAAATACCAAACAGATCATGCATTTTAGTCATGCCTCATTTTGCTCTATTTGCTCTTTTCCAGACCTGTTTTTGCAGGGGGCTGATTCTGTTTTTGTGGCAGACTACAGCGCCACTTACAGGCCTGGCATATGTACTACAGTGTCTCCAGCACTTTCGAGCGGTCTCTCATTCCCCTGATAGGTGGAGAGTTGCCCATACTAGGCGGAGCACCCCTTTTCTGGCCCCAGAGAAATTCGAATAATAATCAGCTCCGTTGCAGCCCCGTTTTTAGAGATTTGAGTATGGTGGACAAGAGAGAGTGTTGTGTATTCTGACACTTGGTGAGTTCCCTGACACACCGGGGACACATATTCATGTATAAAACACGTACAAAAGTGCATTTTGCATTATCGCTCCCCTTTAAATAACAGCATTCAATGGCATTTCACTTATTTAAATGTATTTGACAGCAAGTGAACCAGCACCAGTGTGGGAGCATCTTGTCAAAAATGACCGTTTGTTTTGGTAAACTTGTTTGTTAGGCATCACTATAATGGATGCCAGGCGGCTTGGAGTTTGACAGAATCAATCCCCAACAGCACGGTGCCCCAGCAAAGTGCCACACAGTAAATCCCACTTGTCTCACTTAGAATAAACTGTCCTGGAAACCTGCATGACATAGCAGCCTGAGATACAAAATGAGGGGTGCTGTGTGTGCAGCAGGCGTGGTGGGGAGGTTTCAACCCTCATCTGAGCTGGGAAGGCTGACTGAACACACACATTTCTCAGCACTTAATAGCACACATTCATTCTCATGCAACAGTCATTCTTGCTCAAGGGAACCCGGCTGTTTTTTTATTCACTTCCCCTGCCCAGGTCTCTCGCATTTGACAAAAACACACTTCTCAAACTCCTCAGCTCCTACTCACCCCATAAATATTCTTCATAATAATAAAGGTGGCCTTTATTAATCCCCAAGGGGAAACCAAGTCAGCAGTGGAGGAAAAAGTAATAAATGGCATATAAAAGAAAAAGGTAAATGTATTTCTGATGCAAATAGAATACTAATTGCTCAAGTATTTGATATATTGGAGCCACAGATGGGATCAAAACAATCTAAATGCTGTGCAAGTACAGAAGTACATGAAAAACATTTGGTATGAGACACTAAGCACTCTCTTACTCAATGCAATGCAGATGAAGGCTATGCATGACTAAGGATTTCTAAGCAAAATGTTTTTGAATATCATCAAAAGAGAACCTGATGTAAAATGATAAATGATTGCTCTTTGGGACACACACACACACACACACACACACACACACACACACACACACACACACACACACACACACACACACACACACACACACACACACACACACACACACACACACACACACACACACACACACACACACACACACACACACACACACACACACACACACACACACACACACACACACACACACACACACACACACAGTGCCCTCTGCTGGAAGCTACAGAGGCTCAAAACAGGTACACTACTGTCATTTTAATCAAATATATAATCTGCATTCTATTGTAAATCCTTGCAGAAGGGACATTTACGACGTGACAGCAGCAAAGGAACAGTGCAGATAAAGGCCACAGGAGGAAAGGCACATGTTGATATAAATATAACTGACCAAGTAAAAACAAATAACTAATCAATGGTGAAAAGTATGAGGGTGTAACACAATTACTTCCCTGCTATGTTTCAAGCTAAATATGTGTGCAAGATTTAGGTCTAAAGAAATGTATTATAGTCCAAAACATTGTGAGTAAGGTGCACAGCTTTAAAAAATACTATTTCAAAGAGGGCTGCCTGTTCTTTGATTGGTTGGATAAAGCAATGTGCAGAGAGTAGACAGCCGCCGTGCCCTCTGACCTCCCGTTTCCCCTACATGTTTTTCTTCTAGAGTGAGATACCCTCTACACACACACAGACACCACTCCACAGGAAATGTTTTTTGTCTTAACATTTCCAAAAGCCCTTACGGGGGAAGCAATGCTGACAGGCACTTTTTTAACTTTCAAGCGAGATAGTGAAACGGTCCGATCAGCAACACGGATCATCCTGCCGCCTCTGCCCTCGCTGTAAATCAATCACTCTTACACGAGGACCCCACCATAATACTACTGCAACACTTCAGAGCTGGGACCTGCTGTGGTTTGAACCTAATTTAGATTGGCATTGAAACTGTTCTTATCACAAGATATTGTCAAAAAAGATATTGTCAAAAAAGCACTGATTGAGTCAGTATTCATTTTAAAGAAAATTCCATAATAGACATGAGTAGATGAAAGGCAGGTTCGTATTTCACTCCATGCTTATACAAATGTCATAATTATTGTAGAGTATTTATAATAACACTGGTAATACAACTGCATGTGCTACTCACTTTATCTGATGTGTGGTTAAAGAATTAATTTCAAAATCACTCTCCATCTCTTTAAAGAAAATCGTAATTTCCTGATGTTCATCATTCAGAATCTAGTGTGCAGAAGTGTTTCATTTCATCAGCCAAGACTACAGACTGCTGCTTTGTGCTATTAATACATCTGCAAAGGGTGCATGTCACTTTTATGAAAATGGATTAAGCTGCCTGGTTTTTTGAAAAGAAGCCGTTTCTTGAAGAGAGCATGCTTTTTGAACTCTGTCTGCGGCATAAGCTTTAAGATTCGGAGCAGCGACAGAGAGCATTAAAAAGGGCACCTTGTTGCATTGTGCCGGGAGCAGGAAGACAGCAAAGCCACAGCTAGTGGACAAACACAGGGTGGGATTTCCTCTCCTCCTGACTGGCTCCTGCCCTGCATTGTCCCTTTTCAGAAGCTGGCCAAGTGTTGCTTGCCAAGGAGAATAACAAAACATGTCCGTCATGAAACCGCACACAAACACAATCAAACAATATGCATGATCCCACTCACACACACACACACACGTGGGGATACTGACCCGAATAATTTATCACTGTGCCAGTTTCCTGAACCAATTGTAACATCATTCTTATTTATGCATTCAGAAACCGAAGTGAATTTTGTATACTGTGTGTGTGTGTGTGTGTGTGTGTGTGTGTGTGTGTGTGTGTGTGTGTGTGTGTGTGTGTGTGTGTGTGTGTGTGTAGTAACGTCTAATAATATTAATATAGTTTCTGAAATAAACAACATTTTTGCCACAGACTGAGTGCGTTGGGTTTCATTTTGCTAAAGGGCTAAGGTGTTTGAAGTGCATTATATTTATTCTCCGTTAATCATTTTGTGAACTCAGAAAATGTGAAAATGCCCATCCCCATTTCTCAGAGAGCAGGCTGTAGTTTTTAAATGTCTTGTTTTGTCACTTCTTAAAATGCCGATTTCAACAGTTTACAATTATACAAAATGGGAAAAAGCACCAAATCTTCACAGGCTGGAACAAGCAAAGGTTTGGACGGAGATTGATTACCAATATTAGATACATTTTCTGACAATTGATTAACTTGACTAACTAGCTCTTATATCATCATTTCAAAAGGCTTCATAGTGATTATCTTTCAATATCAAGATCCTACTTGAAGAAGAATATACCAAGACGTTGCCCTGTTTTAAACTACATTAGGCTTCTCACCTGCAAATCAATGCTTCCTTGGTCAACAGCCAATATCAATCGACATTACAATACACGTTGCTTTGTCCAGAATTGACATGCCAACACCATCAACGAGACAATTTGGGCTATCTATTATCACAGTTTGAATAAAGCAATACATCATATTCCTATATAGAACCAATGCTTAATGTCCCTCCTATTCCCTAAAGATTGAACAACAAGCTCCTGTTAACATTGAACTGAACCAATAACACTTCCATTACTGACTTATGCTAAGATAACTGATCTACAGCTGAACATAGCTTAAGGTTATGATATTCTATGTTTGAAAGATTTCGTTAATAAATTAGTTAATGAGACTTTGAAAGATATAACATTACCTTTCTGTTTGTTGCACGCTTTTCCAGACTAGCAGCATTTCAAATAAGATTCTGCTGTCCTTATATCATGTGGGTCTTTATATGCGTTGAAAAATATCACTCGTCACCGGCTTGGTCTTCAAAATCAGGATACATGTATTTATTATCCTTGCAAGAATGGAAGTAGTCATCACACACAGGGCTGCGTGGGACAAATAATACCCAAAACAGTGTCCTTCAGATGCTTACATACAAGCGAGGGTGTTACACTCAACATTGGGGCGACTGTGGCTGCGAGGGAGTGCGGTCGTCTTTCAACCAGAAGGTTGTGGGTTCGATCCCAGCCCATGCAGTCAACATGTCGATGTATCCTTGGGCAAGATACTTAACCCTGAGTTGCTCCCGATGGCATGGCCAACGGTGTGTGAATGTGTATGAATGTTAGGTCCTATAGAGTAAGGTACACTGCTCTGTATGAATGGGTGTGAATGGGTGAATGACATGTAGTATGTAAAGCGCTTTGAGGGGTCTTAAAGACTGGATAAAGCGCTATATAAGTACAGTCCATTTACCATTTAACATGATGGAAAAATACTGGTTCAAAGCAGTATTCTGACATTAGTTAAGATTAGCTAAGGCTTGCATAAGCAATAAACATGACCGTCATATGCCTATCTGTCTAGGGGCTGTGTCATCTTTCCAATCTGAGGAACATAGCTATCATAACTTCAACACAGTGTCTCATGAGCGTCATAGTCATACATCCGGCTACGTACACAGCTACGTACAGTAGGGCCTCTCTTATCACGTGCTACTCTGATATAAAAGGAACATTCAGTATTTTCCCAACAACTTACATTTCTCATTAAGCCTATATTTTGTCAACAAAGACACGATGATTCTTCTGTTGAACATGGAGGGTTTCTAAAAGCGGCTACAGGAGCTGGAAACTAAGTCTGTCTGAGCCGATTGATTAATGTCTTCACCAGTCGCTACTTGAATCTACTGCAGTCCTGCCAGACAGCCAATAATGAATGACACTTAACAAACAATTAACACTTTGAACCAAATTCCCACGCGTCCATGAACACACCACTGAAACTGTTACTTCAGACAGACAGAGGAGGCAGTGAAGGTGAGGAGAGCTGCAAAACACCACAAAAGTACAAACAAAATCTCACAAACAAAATGTGTGTTGCTTTATATTTATAAAGGAGAGTTTACACAATACTGGATATATATATAAAAAAAAAACAATGTGGGTTAGGTACTGACTAACACCCAAATTAACATTTCTCTTCAGGGCTATTCTTGTGAAACTTGACTACTTCAGCTTAGAAAACATTTAGAAAAATGAAAAGGCTCTTTGTTATTCAGTGATTGTTCAGTGACATTTTAACTATATTGCTAATTCAAAACACAGGGCCCGGCCAAATGTGTCCTTTTAGTAAAGATTATCTAAAAAAAAGAACCCTGCCTGATTTAAATTGGGTCTAACAAATAATGTATCAAATAATCTGCCGATACAATCAGTAATTGTTGCACATGGAAAGATAAACTCCTATCTTAATTACGCTGTAAAGTGTATCCAGTAATTAAATAGTTTTGTTTAGGTGTACTGATCTAGAGAAAGTCACACATTTAGTTTAAAATATGATCTTTTCATGTACAGTAGGATTTGCAAAGGGTGTGATATGATACAGTGTTTAATCCATAAGGAAATAATGAACATGTGTTGAAATGTAGCTATAGCTCCTCTACATTGTTTTTATCCAGTCATGTTATACTAATGTGTCTGTTGAACTGCTTTGAAGCGAGTTTGGCTACAATTCTTGAAATAGGTGCTATACAAATATAAAGCTTATTACTAATATTAATATTATTATTGTAAATGACCTTTAATATGTCTAACTATATTTAAAATGAGTTACCTTTTAGAGAAGTGATTATATTTGTATGCCAATATTGTCTTAAGATAAAGTTTTCGTTTTGCACTTTTATTTTGATAGTAATAAGATCGGGACTCTTATTTTGAAGGAACTTTTACCGGAAGTCAATGGTCAACGAAGCAGTGTAAACACATGTATAATGACGGAGAGATGATGAATACATTCACATTCAAATAGTTAAATTCGGTTTTTAGCACTTGGCTGATAAGGGCACAAGCTCTTACGTTGGTAATGATTGTATAAAAGCAAGGGTGTGCAATAAACAGATACCATCAGTTAGAGAGTCTGGCCATCATTCAGCAGGGGACGGGGACACTACAATTATTATAGTGAATGTTTAAATTTTATCAATAAAAATTAAGCCCCAGAATGGCTACTTAGTATGCAAAATGACAACATTCTGCATGTTAAGTATCCATGTGCTTTCGTGTTATCGGCTGAATCTTTATTTATTGATTAGATCACGTTACTCTGATGATAGTGTTCAAGACAGCCTATATGTCTGAACTCGATCCTTAGAGTAATGTGTTACGGAGCCTTCTCTTCAATCTTTTTTCCACATAACGAACATTTTGCGCTGCTCTTTTCCAATGTGGAAGCAGAATGTGTGAAAGCATACAACACGATGAGGGGTGTGTCTGGACATCTGTAGACTGGAATAGCGGGGCCCAGTACGTGAACTCGCCTCGCAGATGCACACGCCAGGATAGAGGACATCAGACTCAAGAGAAAACTTGCTCGAGTCCGAGTCCAAGTCGGAGAGTCAATGTACAAGTCGAGTTCGAGTCATCGTGGGGGGAAAAATTCACGAGTCCAAGTCATCGTGCACGAGAATTCACGAGTCCAAGTCGCGCACTGATTGACGATTCGAGTCACGAGTCCCGAAAATCGGCACTCGAGTCCGAGTCCAGGACTCGAGTACTCCAGCTCTGCTCTACTGTGACATGTCTCCATGCTTTAATGTTCAAAAAGCTCTAGAACCAGAGCCCAGTCTGCTCTGATTGGTTAGCTGGCCAGCTCTGTAGTGATTGGTCAACCGCTTATAGATTATTTCCTGCCCTTTAACCTATCATGTACAATGTGTTGGAGTGCTAGCCAATAGGAGCGCAAGTGTTACATTGTGATGTCATTAATGTCATATATCTGGAAGTGATAGTATCTGCTCACATGTCAAGTTGGGTGTAAATGTAGAGGAGTAGAAAAATGGAAAGTACGGTTAGGGTTTGGGTTACACACTGTATTCATTGTTATTATACTGTTGTTCATCAATATATTATAGGTCTCAGATATATACAAAACATGTCTCTGAAGTGTTTGGCTCCAAATACCAAACAGATCATTGCAGCATTACCCATAATCCCCTCTGTTTCAGCCCTGTTTCAAAAGTGCTGATTCTCTGTCTGTTACTTTAGATGAAAATAAGGAGCCCCTCCCCACGCCCCTCTGATAGATATTTGGTTAAAAAGAACACAATGGTGCTCTAGGAGGAGATTCAGGTGATAAGGGGGGGGGGGGGGGGGGGGTGTTACCTTGCTTGGTGATTGAATAATGGTTAGACAAGCCAAAACATCGTTATGACATCATAAATCTGATCAGCTCATTTTCAGACAGGTTTTTATATAAATGGATCAGGAGAAAAAGTGAGAGAATCTTTTTTCCTGAAGCTTTTCAGGATCTCTTTACACAGAGGGGACATGTTGATGTAGAAAAGACATGAAAAAGTGGATTTTGAATAATAGGGGACCTTTAATATAATGTTTCCCATACAATTAATCAGCAATAGTGAATTACGTTTAGCAATGTAATCAAACATTATTACCCGAATGGTTTGACCCCTACAGTATTTTTTCATATGTGTGTATGAAACTAACAAGGTCATGGTGTATTCTCCTGAGAAGATCAACATGTAGAGCATTAACAGCGTCAGAGATAGAAGCTTGAATCCCAGTGGAGCTAAACAACATGTATGCACTCTGAAGTCCAGGAGGAGCTCAGCTCAGGATGAAAGTGCTAGCCCAATGGATAGGGAACAAAAGCCGTAATCCTGGTAAAGACAGAGTTACACCGGACGATTTGAAGAAAAAAAAAGTGCTTGTTTGGGGATTTTCAAGGTCACAGGAATACAGAGGTTTTTTCAAATCAAGGCTGTGAACTTTGCAAAGGATTCAAGGCTTTAAAGAGTCCGCTCTGCAATGACCAATTAAAAATACAAGATAAGGCAAAGCACGGTCAAAAGGCTAATAGTGTGTCTTTCTGTGAAGTGTTCCAATTACAAACACCTTGATTTCATTTGGATGTAGAAACTTAGTAGTAAAATAAGTCTACTGCATGCCTACAGTATGAAGAAAAACCTGTGACTCTTTTTATATCAAATGGCATTCATTTCGAAAAGCCCCTTACACTTGAGATGTCTTGTTTTGTTTGATAAACCCCTCACAACCCAAAGATACTGCATCCTAGGGCAGAAAAACAACTCACAAATATTTAATAATTTAACGTGATATGAAACTGATGAATAGAAGCAGGTCTTTGGATGTTAAGAACCATTGAATGTTTAGCGTTTTTGCTTGATAAATAACTGAAAAGAATAATGATCAAAATAGCTTTCTGTTGAGCCTGTATATGATTAATCGACTAATAATAAAGCCACTAATTCTCTTTTTATTAGTTTACTCTAAATGATCAATTAGGATATTACTGAATTAGTCAAACCTTAGCTTTAAGGAACATTTGGAGCTGCAGTATAGGCTAAATAAGTCAAACAATATACCATTAGTCTGTTGTAGTTTAAACATTTATTGATGTAAATAGAGGCGGGTGTCCTACTTAACTGATTGCACATTCGGTCTGTTATTGTTCTGTTATGCAATTGGATTTCTTCCCAGATTTCAGGAAAGTGCTTATCCCTTGAACTAAACTTTTATTAGGTTGTGGGCCTATGCTTAACGTATCTGTTAACTAGCAGGTTATTTTACTGTTTAATTTACCTCAAGACTCTCTAAAATGTGAATGAGAAGCTGTAAACATTGGAAAGCTTGACGTTTTCAAGATGCCACATTTCACTGTTTGTTCGGTTTAAAGCTGCTTGTTTACAAGTGTTTTGGAAGCAGTGACACTGTTTACTCTACTTGTGGCTCAACATTTCCTCTATCCATATAAAATGGATTCTGCTGTATTCCTCACATCTACAGACACATCAGAACATGTCTCGGGTGAAAAGCTTCAAAGATGTCAATGCAATGAGAAATAAGTGAAAGGACTGAGCAGAGACGATGTGAAATACACCAAATCTGCAACATCGTGTGTAGAAGAATCAAAGCATCTGGGGTGTAAAAGTGCATATTCTAGTTTGTTTGTTTTCTACTGCAATTTAAGTTGTACTTAATTCATGTAACAGTTAGAAAAAATAGCCAAAAAGACTGCTAATCAAGTCAAACTACATAATGGAAGCTGTTTCTACAGCTTTGTTTCCACTCCGCCTAATATTCCTCTTTAGTAAAGTGGCCCTCCTCTGGTGCCGTTTGTGTGTCCCATTTAATTAAGAAGAATCTCTCTCTCTCTCCATCTGTCTTTATCCCACACACACACACACACACACCCACACACCCACACACACACACACACACACACACACAGTGTATTTGAGTATACAATAATGAGGTACTAGTACTTTACCTTGGTATTTGTCCTGTCACTTCTACTCCACTACAATTTAAAAAAGGGACTACATTATTTGACTACATCTATCCATCTTTCGTTAATTTAACAATCCAGATGTTTGCATGATGAATACAAGAGTTTTACATTTTTTATATAAATTAATCCAGCCAAAAGTTTTGGACAACAAGACCCGGTCAGCTGCATAATCACTAGCCAAATAAAACTAATAAGCAATAATATATATAGTGTTTAATTATAAGTATCAAGTTTTTTGGGTGTGTCTTTTTTTTTCTTCTTTTTTTTGCATTGGGTACTTTTATATTATTATGTTAAGTACATTTCGCTGATTATATGAACTACTTATTACTACTTACTTTTTAGGTACACTAAGTAACATTTCCAATGCAGGACTTTTACTTGTAACAGAGTATTTCTACATGTTGGTACTAGTAGTTGTACTAAATAATCTGAATACTTCTTCCAGCACTGACTACACACACAAACACACAGATACAAACACACAAAATGAAGTTTGACCAACTCTGTAGCAAGCTAGCTAACTTGCATGCCATTTTGCATTGAAAAGTAGACATCTAGTACCCTAGTTTACAGAAATAAATAATTATGAGACTGAACTGAAATGGAAATAAATACAGTTCTCACAACAAAACCATTACAGTTTACCCTTGTGAAACCACCATAGAAAGAAGTTAAAACACTGAAAAGCATCCTACCTGAAGTAAATCGATTTACTGACACAGCCGTCACCTCTCCATCGTCTTTACCAGTTTGCATAACGTCCTTGGTCTCCAGATAACGTCTTTTCTCACGAGGTTTTCCTTAATTCTCACAGGAAATTAGTAAAAACGGAGGAGTAAGTTGTGTCCGTTAGTTACATTTAAAAAAAGTCACGGTAGTCTGAAAAGGTAATGAACGACGGTCATCAGGTGTTGCTGACAGCACGTGCCTGCAGAGTGCCTGAACCAGCGACCACGCCCACAGCGCGCAGCATGCACGAGACCTCTGATTTGTCCAAACCTGTCCCAAACTGTCCAATGTTAGAGCAGCTGAGAGGATGCGTAGATATTAGTGTAATGGTGGATTACCAGCTATTAGAAGTGATACCTGCCTCCAGCTGCTTTGCATAGCAGCAGTAAGGTGTGCAGGTAAAAGTAAACTGTATGCTATGAGTTTTTCTTTTAAATGGTAAAAACAAATCCTTATTTAGCCTATACAACAAGGTAAGTAGGTAGGTCGGTAGTTTGTACCACTTTACAACTTCTTATACACAGTTTCATCTACAATTCAAAGTGTTAAATTACGGATATACTGTACCTGTAATTTATGTTAAACGTTTAAATAAGCAGCTGACACATTATGCCTAACTCAGCATTTCAATTATTTTTAATAAGATGTTATTTGACTTAGCGATTGATGAACTATTATACAACCTAAAAGGTATGTTTACCATTTGTGATTGTTTGAAAACAAAGTATTACAATTTAAATGTATTACTCATCCATTATTACAGAGGCCAGCTGTCCAAATTGGGATGTTTTTAAGCTGCATGCACCAGCTGTTGAAAGTTTGAATACTCTCATGGGTGCTTTCATTTTTTAATGCAAAGCACCCCAAGTTAGATGTGCTTTATACAGAACACCTTTATGAAAAAACACACTTCTACAAAGGTTGTATCCCAGGGACTTTATCTGATAAAAAATGTATTTGTATCTGTAGGTGGGAGTAAACCCTTTGATCATCGCACTGATTTCACACTCTGCAACTTTTTCAAATTGTATCACAAGTCTACTTTGGTAATCTCTTTATTGGACTCAGACTGAACTCCTGCTGCATCAACACAGCACTGCCACAGTCATGACTAAATCTGCTTTTTATCAACTAAAAATATAGCAATAAGAATCAAAGGTCTTGTGTACACGTGAGATTTAAATAAACTCATGCATGCCTTCATCTCCAGCAGTGTGCAACGCGCTCTTATTCTTGATCTTCTCAAAAAGACAACTGCAACACGTTTTGACTTCTGCTGCTTCAATACAGAGAACCAAGAACGACGAGAACATTACACCAGCTCCAGGTTAGTTATATGATCATTTTAAAGCGCTTCTGCTACTTTACACAACAGCCGAAGGCCAAAATATGTTTGTGTTTATGATTGAAGAATATAAACCCAGTTGGTCCCTTAGATCTCAAGGAAACAGGTTGTTTTGCCTCAAGTCAGAAAGGCAAACTTGGTAAAGGTGGATAAAGCTATACTGCACACACCTCACGATAAACCCACATTTTTTAAACGTTTTTGATCTTATTTGTCCTCATGCCTTCGATTAATTTCCTCTATTGCTCTTTAATGACATTTGCCGAAACATTTTGAATGGCTTTGAATGTCTTGTGTACAGTCTAGATTGCAAAATAAATAAGCATAAATCTAAATAGATAGGATCAGTGGGAACGTGCATTCTAAAAAAAAAGCCTATAACTCAAGATCCACTTACTTGCTTTTATATGATTTAATCAGCATCTTATATCCTATATTTAACCAGGTAAAAGACTCATTGAGATTAAAATCTCTTTTCCGAGAGTGACCTGGCCAAGAAGGGCAGCATGAACAAAGTTACAACAGATAAAACACAGACAAGACAGGCAGACAAATACAGCTGTGAAAACACAAATAAAATGGTACATTAGCCAGTCAATATGCAAAATAAAACAAACTACTAAAAATCGTTCAAAACTGGCAACATTTTAAACGATTTTTGGATATACGAGCACTCACATCTACCAATGGTGTTGTGTTCTCTGTCCTTTAAGATGAACCTGAATTCCCCCATAGTGATTCAATCTGAGAGTTTCAGCTCCTTCTGTTCATTGTTCCAAGCTGTGGGGGCAGCATATCTAAAAGCTGTTTTACCCAGTTTTGTTCTCACTGTAGGAATCAGCATCTGAATAAAATCTTCCTCTGCAGATGGATTTTGCGCAGTGGAGACATTTCAGGTAAGAGAGGGGTATGGCCGGCTTAACCATATGGGCAACCTGGGCAAGTGCCCAGGGTCCCTTGAGCAAAGAGGGTCCTCATCATACATTGTTTTAAATGATATTCACTCTTCGCCAGAAAATAACACAGCTTTTCCATAGTGTCAAATTACTGTAGGTCTCTGTACTGTAGGTCTCACTATGTATGCGCTCAACTTTATTACTACGCGGCGGCGGTGTATAGCCGAATCACCACCCCACCCTTGAGCAACCACACAATTTCACTACATATTTTTACTTTTGTAACTCTCGATGTTTGTGACAAATCGAACTCCTCGTGTACTTGTACAGCCAGCCAGTCATATTTTGGCATTAAGTGGGGTGCTGTTCTGAGGGTTTGATTGATATTACCTAGGTCTTCTTGAGACATACACTGTCATGAGATCCATTGTATCTTTGTCTTGTGATTTTTGATTGAAAGGGCAAAAGGCTAGACCTACTTTGGTTGAACAATGTGGCTGAGTCCCTGCTTTTGACAATTAGGTGTGCGATTTCACATGCCAGATTGACAGAAAATTCTAAATATTGGTCATGTTGGCAGGATTGGGTAGACGTGGTGTTGCTTGTTGATACGTGGGGGGGGCATGAGTGCTCAGTGCCCAGGGGCCCATGGAGGTACTAATCCGGCCTTGGGTATTGAAGACCAATTCTAGAAAAAAATTCAGATTGAGTGAAATTGTATCTGTTAAATTACAGTACTTAGTACACACTGTAAACAATTTGTAAGTTATTATAGTGCTGCACACTCTCAGGAACAATGTTTTGGATGTGTATTTGGTGACCACTGCACTGACAACACACAATTTTGAAATAATATCAATGCTCTAAAATAAAGAAATCACATTGACAGTGAATCCATATTTGTCTGATGGGTAAATAGAACACAGATTTGCTGACCTTGTAGCAGAAACCCGCTCAAGCTCACAAACCCAAAAGGGACTGAAATCCATATTTTCTCACTGCAAGAAATTCACTATTGCCTGAAAGCACATTAACATTCCTCCTTTTCAGCCTGCAGTGATTTCCTTTCCATTTCACTGGCATATCAGTGCTTCTCATCTCCCCTCAGTGTTATGTCCCTCTGAATTGGAATGAACCCCCCCCCTGCTCCTCTGCTTTCCCTAATAAGCCTGAGCGAGATTCCTTGGCAGACAGCTGTTCCAGATGGCATTATTACTCTGTGGTCTCACAGTCAGCTGGCTCAGGATCCACCACCAGCGGAGGTGGCTGTCCCTCCACCGTGCCCATGCGTCAACATCAACACCAACATATGGCGGTGTTATGTAACACTGTATCTTTGGGGTGGTCACCCAACAACTTCCCCTCCTTTTCTCAATTTCTTTGCTGGTTCAATTTGACAGAAGCTGGGTTCAAGGACTGTTTTACTTTCTGCAGTATTTATGAATAAAAGCAACACCTATGATAAAGATAGAATATTATATTTTTGGTATTTTTCTTTGATTGAAGTAGATTGAAGGACTGTGTGTTCCTGCAGAGCTTCTACTACATGTGTAAATTGATCAATTTACCCGAGATTGCATTTCAATCTTTATTTAAACGTTTTAGCTGTTTCTTATTGTTGGGTTGTAAAACCCTAGTGGCCTAGTGTTTAGAAATGGCAGTAAGTAACAAAAACTATGAATATCGTCATAATGGTATGAAGTAAATGATGTGTGACAGAAACATGGGTTTCCATTTCATGTTGAGGCGGGTGTTTTCAGATGCCAGGAAGACCCTTCATAACCGATTCTTTGAACGGCCAACTCTAAGCTGAATTCGACCTCTCCATCACACCCAACACATGCCCACAAACTGAGCTTCCCAACCGCTCATCAACACACACACTTACAATCCATATGTACACATGCTGACATTCAAAACCTTGCACAAACACATTCAAAATGTCGCACTTGCTAGTGTGATCAGATATAATGTGATGTGTGTACAATGTATATCCTAATGTATGTACAACACACCACACACTTACAAATACACACTCACAGACGTCACACTGCTCAGTTGGGGCTTACTCTATTGGCTGGTCTTAACTGCTTTGTAGTATTTTTAGGCCTGTTATTCTGGGGCCTGTCCTGGCAGGCCACTGCGAGGGTATATAAGCCTCCCCTGATACTGGGGACCACTGAGAACACACAGTGGAAACATCTCTCCCGACACTCAGCAAACATCCAGCAGGCATTTTAGATCCTCTCAGGGTAAGTAAAAGCCTTTTTGAGGTGTAGCGACAGGTAAATCTAGACCGGGTTCAACCGCTTTCACTTTTGTGAGTGTAAATCGGACATAAATCTAGATTTTGGATTTATTTTAATGAAGTATTTGTAGCGAAATCAGTCCAAAAAACAAGATAATTAATGTTTTTGCTCCTAGTACTAGATTCCTGGTACTAGGATGGGTTAAATGCAGAGAACAAATGTCACTGTGTGTGCGGTGTGCTCTGCATGTGTGACCATTAAAGAGGGTTTCATCCCTCCCAATTCTTCACTTTGGTCACACTCCAGGAAGGTCAAAGGTCAGCCGCAGCTCTGATAGCACTGAGTTGCAGGCTGAAGGACACTTAAGCTGGGCAGATCTTGCCAACCGTTTGAGTCATCGGTCTGGACGGTTGACGTCTCCACTGTGCCAACCTGCTGACGGTTCATAATAATTGACAATTTTTCCACAGATCAGCAAGGTTCAGTAAAAATATGTTGAGCAATTTGGTCACACATGTCGCTCGTTTTTCAGACATGTTCAGTACGGACATCAATCTGCAGGTTCATCACATACAGGAAGTTATAAGGTCATATTAATCTGGTGTTTGACTTTCTTTGCGTCGTTAGCTGTGACAGTGATAAATGAATCCAACCTTTGCGTTTATTTCTGGTCATGAATAGACATGATTTAATTGCCAATTCATCACTGTCGAACATAGAATGTACTGTATAGATATACTTTCTGCTTCACTCAGTACGGAATGTGTGATCGTGTTTTATGGATTTTGCCCACAGCTACCATGTTTCTTTTGTAAGATATTGATCAAGGGGCTGAAACATGCCGACATGCTCACAGGATTAGAAACATTAACTAAAAATATCTCAAAAAGAGAATAACTACTGTCTTTTAATTTGTATCCACCTTCTCTTTGATAAGGACGCCATGCTTCCAGCATAATGTCAGCTAAAGTTGCAATCCAGAAGTTCTCCTTCCCTTTCTCCTGTGCTGCACGCCTTTCTCAGCAAGATGAGTTGACGCAGAAGGGATGTGTACAGGTGAAGGTCCTGGAGCTTCCTGACCTCCAGGCGAATCGAATCCTAAGCAAAGTCGGCTCTGTTGCCGTTATAGGAGCTCTGGTGCATAATGAGAACCAGGCTAAGGAGAGTCCAAAGTCTCCTCCTGTTGGAGACACGGCACCTGCCCAGGTCCTGGTCTGTGCTAAACCTTCCAAGAGTGCTGTGTTCTCCAGGCATAGTGTTTTTGAGAAAGTCACGGTTGAGAGTGAAGATCAGCGTCCTGCTGCAAAGAGGCAGCTGTCCTCAGAGAGCGCAGCCAGGACCATCACCGTGGTGAAGAAGAGTGCGGTGAGGACCGAGGTGGAGGAACACAGGCACCTGAAAACTAAAGCACACCCGGGACAGAGGGCGACACCGTGCACTGTGACGGGGGGGAAGAGGAGGCGTAGAAAGGACCTCTTCACCAACTCGGAGGTCTTCGACAGGGTCAACTCACATGTCATCAGAGCAGGAGTAGAGGTGATGCTACTCACACAGAACATCTTGGTGTTTATAACATGGAAAGGAGAAATTCAACTTGCCATTCACTCCTTTTCAGTACAAACTGAATATTTAACCTCATCCTGTTAAGTTACACACAGCATTGAAGTTAGTTCCTCTCACTTATCCATACTTAAAGCTACAGTTAACCCCAGAACTCCAAAACAAATTCTTATCCTCGGAGCTTTCGTGCTATTTATTATGCTAAATAAAAGACTTGGAAATAAAAAAAAATCTGAAAAAACATCGATGTTTATTTTCAGAAATTATGACCTGATTACTCAAGGTACCTTTTGTGAGGACTTGTATGGAGGCATTATTTTTCTTTCTACCGAAGTAGAAGGAGAGAGAACTGCTCACAACAAGGACTGTGTATTATCTTCAGTAACCAAGTCATTTCTGTAAGTTGAGTGTGAGTTTTTGTTATTTTTGTATTTCTTTGAACACCAAAAGTTGAATGTGGTTCCTCTATATTTATAAGGAAACACAGACATCTCTACTGCTAATATTTCTAATACTATGCAACTCACACCAAAACAAAACTAGATAAAAAATAGCACTAGTTGTAAGAGGAAAAATATGTATTCTTGATGTGTGGGTAAACTATACTTTTAAATAAGAGAACATTTGCAGCACTGAACCGAAGCTAATTAAGTACTCCAAAGCAAATCCACAACAGAGATGGGTCTTTTGGTTCCTGAGCACTGAAGGAAAAGCACTGAGAAATGATCACATCTAATCATCTGCTGCAATGGAACCATAACAAACAGTGCAGCTCTCAGGCAGCACTTACATCCTTGAGCCTGGATGAGTAGCCCTGCATTGTTCGATACCCTCAATGACACTGAACAATGCTGGAAAATAGGATGATGACGAGAAAAACAACTTAATGTTGCATTGGTTCACATAAAAGTTTGAAAACATAAAGACTCAATCTTTAGATGAATGATAACCTTTATAATACTATTGTATCTAACAGTAGATATATGTGTTGTGTGCGTTACAGCTGAAGGAGAAGTGTGTGTATGATGTGAAGACGATAGTGCGGAGCATCACACAAGGAGCCAGGAATGAGTTGGAGCGGCTTCGTGCCATCTGGGTCTGGCTGTGCCACAACATCGGTGGGTATTTCACTGAACTATACATAATTGCTTATAAATCCTAGTGTTGTGTAATACACCACATTGTGACATTTATGGTATTTAATCCATCAATATTGGAGAGAGGGATTATGATACATGAACATTAAATTGATCAGGTTTGCTGACCTCGTTATAACCCTTTGTCTTTGTTTCCACACGAATGTCACACACATTTAGGCCAACGTGATACCAGAGTTACCAGCCAGTCTTTCCTGACTATTATACAACTTGGGAATTGAACATAAATTGCACATCTTATTTAATAAAGCAATTAATTTATTGAGGTATTTCATATTTTTCACATTCCAATTCCATTGTCTAAATATTCTTAAAAATAGAAGTGCATTGTTCTTTGAAAGGTTGTGCGATCACAATATCGTTAAATCAGTGGCATTAAATGGTCTTAAAAGAACATGGGGCAATTAGTTAATGGACTGCATTTACAGTACATAGGGCTTTTCCAGTGTTTACAACCCCTGTAAGCGCTTACTCTGCATATACAAGTAACATTCACCCAATAAAGTATCCCTGATTGGTTGACGACCGCAATAATTTCTTGGTGTAGTCCAACACACATAGTTATCATGAGAGTCCTAGGGTTGGTTCAAGGTTCAAGGCATTTGTTGGTTATACGAACATAGCTGCAGTGTAGTTATGACGATGAAAATATTAGGTCACAGGCTCCTCCAACAGTGCAACACAATAAAACTGAAAAACTGAAAAAAATAGTGCAAGTAATTAGTAAATACAAAAATACAAGTAGTAAAAAAAAAGTTGGTGTTACATTACCCCGTTATTTTGGAGTAAAATATTGTTGTCTTTTAGAGTATGATGTGAGTGGGTACCTTGGGCGCTCGGAGAAACTGAGCTCCCCGGAGGAGGTGATAGCGGCCGGGCGGGGGGTGTGCTGCGGATACTCCAGCCTCTGCTCAGAGATGTGCAGGTAAAAACAGCCACACTTAGACCTTTACATGAACACTGAAGACAGCCTCAAGGTCTTAGACTATACCCACAAATAAAGGCACAACAATGGATCATCTGTAAAGACTAGTGACTCATATCTTATTTTTGACATGGCTGTCTGAAAAAAAAATCATTCTACAATTGCTGAAGGGCGGTTATGACTAAATTATTATCCAGAGAAACTCAATGAACAATATAAGGAACAACACACTTCTGTATTGATTTTTGTTTGAGTTTTCATTTATTTTGTAGGGCTCATTCTTCCAGTCACTTAGTATTGTGCTGTATTCTTAATCCTTGGTCCTTTCCGAGTTTAAGATAAATAATGAGCACACAGCATGTATAACAGTGTTGAACTTGGGTTTAAGGACACAGGATCTAAATCTAAAGGCTCTGTTTGGGTTGTGTTTACAGAGAGGTTGGCATTGAGTGCCAAGAAGTCCCGGGCCACAGTAAGGGCATCGGGTACCTTCAGGGCCAGAGCCTGGAGAATGTGAAATCTGATCACCAGTGGAACTCTGTGCTTCTGGACGGACAGTGGTTCCTATTGGACGCCTGTTGGGGAGCAGGAAGAGTAGACATGGAACATGAAAGCTTCGTTAAAAGGTTTGAAAATGGACGAGGGACCTAAACTGGAATTTAAAAGACACATTTGAGCAATTAGCATCATTTTCTTTCTGGAGTTTGCTCTTTTGTTTGTTTTTAATAACTCGAAACCAGCAGCGAGTTGAGTCTCAAACCAGTCTGCTGTCTCCATCTGTTGCCTCCAAGGTTTGATGATTTCTATTTCCTGACGGACCCCGAGGAGTTCATAGAGTCGCATTTCCCCGATGAGCAGCGATGGCAGCTCCTGGACACGCCCATCCCCCTGGAGGAGTTTGGGAGGAGGGTCTTCAAGACCTCAGCTTTCTTCACCACGGGGCTCAGGCTGATCCAGCCTCATCACTCTCACATCGTCACCGGTCAGTTGGGGATTTCTCTGGGATGCATTTTATTAATCCTCCTATTTTTAAACAATTGTTTGCACCAAGTTATATTCAATGCATAGTATTAGCTTTTGTCCAATAATGTGCAAGTCTTTGCTTCTTTGAAAGGAACTGAGGCGGTGACATTTTAATTTGACCAACCAATACCTACCAGTTCCAATTAAAGAGAAATGGTCCTAAATGTAATCTCTGATTTCCTTCTTAGATGATGGCGAAGCAAACGTGTCAATAGGCTTCTCTAGGCCAACGACCTTTACCTATGAGATGACACAGCACCAGGACTTTCTCCATAGTGGAGTTTCGGAGCAGAAAGAGTCCAGCAACTCCTCCTACGGCCTTCTAACGGTTTCCCATCGGAGCATGAAGCTGAAGCTCCTGCCGCCTGCAACCGGCGTGTATGACGTGAAGGTGTTTGCCCGACCTGAAACAGCCACCACGCATCTGGTTTGGGTCTGCTCCTTCACAGTGGAGTGTCCGGTCCCCAGGGCCATGGAGGAGATCCCAGAGAACCCCTTCCTGTCTTGGGGCCTGCAGCCGGTTGCAGGATCTCTGGGCGTTGCAGGCAGCAGCCAGGACAGCAAGGCGGCTGAGGTGGAGGAAGGTGTCTTCGTTTTGACATTAAAGAGTTCCAGGCCTCTGATGTTGCTGTGTGAGCTGGTCCACCCGGCGCTGGAGGCTGCTGTAGCTAAGCGCTGCGTGGCAACTCAGATACAACCGGATGTCCTGACCTGTCACGTCATGTGCCCGTTACGTGGCTTCTACCGACTTTCAGTGTTTGTGCGAGACTATGAGAAAACAGAGGTCAAGTTTCAGAATGCTGCAAACTTCCTGTTGCACTGCAAAGGGAAGGTGGTGAGTCGGGATGAGCTCTACCCTCCTAACCTGGGCTCGGCATGCGGCCCGGGGTCCCGCACAATAGAGGCGGGGCTGTCCAAATTCAGCCACACAACGGCGCTGGTGAGTACCCAGCAGGGCAAATGTAACATCACCTTCCACAACCAGCGGGACCTCGAGCTTCACACGGTGCTCAGCAGGGAGGAGAACCAAACAGCAGCCAACCCACTTTCACGGCACGTCTTCTGCACGTTCACAGACAGCAAGGTGACGGTGAGCGCCAGTCTGCCTGATGCGGGGGTGTATCGGCTGGCCCTGTATGCTAAGATCACCCCTGGTGGAGATTTCAGCCCCATGTGTGACTTTGTTCTGAGGAACAGCTGTGTTCAGCCGGGGCCTCCGTTCCCCTGCGTCTACTCCGCCTGGAGAAAAGGCTGCGTGCTCTTTGAGCCTCGCGTGGGCCTGCTGGAGCCCGTCACGTGGGTCCGCTTCAGAGTGAGGGTCCCCGGGGCCCAGGGGGTGAGCGTGATGGGAGAGACGCGAACTGATCTGAAAATGAATAAGAGCAGAGTCTGGGAGGGAGAGGTTTTCAGTGGAAACGGGCTCCAACCACTGAAACTGGCCGCCACATCGGGAGAGTCCACTGACATGGCTGTTTTGATGATCTTTGACATCAAGCAGGTGGAAGGAGGGCAGTAGAAAAGGCTGGTGGAGAAAAAGACAGGCCGTTTTCTGAACATAACTGCCAAATAAATGTATTGAAATGGACTTGCGATCCAGACTTGGGTAGACAAACATTGCAAATATTTCAAACTGCGAAGCATAATCTTTCACGTTTATCTGGATTAATAATCAAGATTGTCATAATGAGGTGTATAAGTTTTATTTTGAAATATGCTCTTGTGATTATGTTTGAAGCAATGAAGTGATAAAAATGACATCGGGAATGTGGGGATTTTTCTTAACTGGGTTGTACTCAGAAAAGAAATTGACTTTGGTGCTCAGCTTTGGTGCTCAGCTGTGATCATATGGTGCATTGGTGCATTGTTATGTTTTATGAGTAAGACCTGCATAATGAAATAATTATGTCAGAAAACGTGCAATAAAAATTAACTGTGAAAAAAAGATATGAATCTTGAATTCCTACCACAATAGTCACGGTTTCTCATCATTGCCATAATAATAGAAACACCTTAAAGGGGATATATCATGCTATATTTGAACAATATATTGTAGGGCCATACTTATATAAAGTATATAAATATAGTATTTTTTTAGCCATGCCTCATTTCGCTCTATTTGCTCTTTCCAGCCATGTTTTTGCAGGGGGCTGATTCTGTGAGCTGCAGCTGACCACGCCCCCCTGCAGGAGAGGGGAGTGTGCTCTGAGATCAGCTGCTGGGCTGTCAGAAGAGGGGGAGAAAAAGAGATCTCCGTCCTCCGTGTTTTATTCTTATATGATTATAGAGTCATAATTAATTTGTTTTAAAGCTTAATAAATAACAAAGAAGACCTTTGACCGGCACTTTTCTAATTTTGTCCGAAAGATTTCAACTTTAGAGGACATGTTGACCGGCGAAAAAAAATCTAAGAGAAGAGGCGGAGAGGTGGGTGTTTGTCATCTGCTGGTGGACTACCGGAGAGAATTACAGTGCTTGCCTCTACGGGGAGGGATTGCATTGAATTTCAGGAGCAAACGCTTGCCTCGGAGAGGGAGAAAAAGAGCCACAACGGAGAATAAACAGAAGGGTAACCATGGCAACCATGCGCGGGAAGTCTTCTTCGCTGCTTTTGTGGCAGACTACAGCGCCACTTACAGGCCTCAGGCCTGGCATATGTACTACAGCGTCTCCAGCGCTTTCGAGCGGTAATGGCCGGCCGTGGCCCAACCTCTCATTCCCCTGATAGGTGGAGAATTGACCGCTCAACGGAGCACCACTTCTGTGACGTAGCAAATCATTCAAATCTGTGTCAGTCTGTATCAGATCCGTTGCAGCCCCGTTTTTAGAGATTTGGGTATAGGAAAAGAGAGAGGGCTGTGTTTTCTGACACTTGGTGATTTCCCTGACACACCGGGGACACATATTCATGTATAAAAGTGCATTTTGCATGATAGGTCCCCTTTAACTGCCAATATGATGAAATAAACCTCCAATGATGCCAAGCCATACGATTAAATGAACAATCCTTCAAAAACAAACTCATTACCCTCATATACAGTGCCTTGCGATAGTATTCACCCCCTTGCCATTTTTCCAATTTTCTTGCATTAAAACCAAAAATAATATAATATTTTTAGGGGGATTTTATGGCAAGACCCCAGACAAAGTCAGTCAAAAATGGTGAAGTGAAAGAAATAAGAGCATGTTTTAAAACATAACAAAAAAAATGTAAGACTGAAAAGTGGTGTGTGCATACATGTATGTATTCACCCCTTTTGCTATTTAGCGCAAACAAAGACCTTCAGACTCACACAATTATTGAAATAAAGTTCACCTGTGTGCAATCAAGTGCCTCATTATCTCTGTATATACAACTGTTGTAGAAGGCCTCCGTCTTCCATACCGCAGCAAGTGGCCTTTCTAAGCAAGAAAACGACACCATCAAGACTAAAGAGCTCTCCAAACAGGTCAGGGACAAAGTTGTGGAAAAGTATGAGACGGGGTTGGGTTATAAAAAAATCTCACAAACATTGAACATCACGAAGCACCATTAAATCCATTATTTTGAAATTGAAGAAATATGCCAAGACAACAAACCTGCCAAGAGAGGGCCGCCCTCCAAAACTCTCACACCGTGCAAGGAGAGCATTGATCAGAGAGGCAACAAAGAGGCCGAGGACAACCCAGAAGGAGCTGGTAAGCTCCACAGCAGAGAGAGGAGAATCTGTACATAGGACCACAGTCAGCTGTAACACTCCACAGAGCAGGGCTTTATGGAAGAGTCGCAAAAATAATAAGAAAACATGTTTGGAGTTCGCCAAAAGGCATGTGGAAGATTCCCCAAACAGGTGGAAGAAGGTCCTGTGATCGGATGAGACTAAAATTGAACTTTTTGGCCATCAAGGTAAATATTATGTCTGGCGCAAACCCAACACCTCTGATCACCCTCAGAACACCATCCCCACAGTGAAGCAAGGCGGTGGCAGCATCATGTTGTGGAGATGTTTTTCATCGGTAGGGACTGGGAAGCTGGTACAAATAGAAGGAGTGATGAATGGAGCTAAATACAGGGAAATAGTTGAGGAAACTGTGTTTCAGTCTGCCAGAGATTTGAGGCTTGGGCAGAGGTTCACCTTCCAGCAGGACAATGACCCAAATTATACTGCTAAAGCAACGCTAGAGTGGTTTAAGGGGAAACATTTAAACGTTTTGGAGTGGCCTAGTCAAAGCCCAGACCTTAAATCACAAATCTGTGGTATGACCTAAAGATGGCTGTACACGAGCGGAACTCATCTAACCTAAAGGAGCTGGAGCAGTTTTGGCAAGAAGAATGGACGCAAATCTCAATGGAAAGATGTGCCAAGCTTATATATACATTCCCCAAGAAACTTGCAGCTGTTATTGCTGCAAAGGGTGGCTCTACAAAGTATTGGCTTTAGGGGGGTGAATAGTTATGCATGCTCATGTTTTAGCTTTTTCATTATTATTTCTTGTTTGTTTCACAATAAAATATGTTTTGCATCTTCAAAGTTGTTTTGATGCAATAAAACAAGAACAATGCCAAGGGGGGTGAATACTTTTGCAAGGCATTGTATATATATATATATTTATACATCAATAGGATTTAGTGCAGGACTGTTGCATTAGACTGCATTTCTTTGGGCTAGGCTTTTACTGAACTGAGTGTGTCTCGTGGTTAAATAAACGAATTCAAACATGCAGCCAAAAAAAAAAGTCAGTCAACAGTTTGTTTTGGGGTCAGGGCTGCTGACACTTTCCAGTCCATCTCACCTTAACAAGCAAAGGTTTTTAAAGAAAAGAAAGGAGTAGACCTCCCTCATAAGCCTACTTAATAATCAGTACAGTGCAGTATTGTTGCAGTGGCCTGTTCCCACTCTGCAGGATTTGGCCGACGCCAGTGAGAGTGATGAGTGTTTACATGTGGCTGTCAAAATAGCCCGCAAATAGCCTTGGCTCACTGCCTCAGTAAAAATACAATAGAGGGGCTGGGAGTTAGAAAAAGGGCGGTTAAAAGTGAAGGCGATACGGTAAGAGTGTGTGTTAAGAGCGTTAAGTGTATCTGAGTGAGGGGGGGGGGGGGGGGGGGGCTGGTTCTTGCCTTGAGTCGCTGGGGAGAAAGTGGCAGCACATGTTGTCAGGAGAGAGGTGAGGAAACACTGATGTCAGAGGTGAGCCATGTGGAGGACTTTGTCTGCCTGGCAACCACACACACACACACACACACACACACACACACACACACACACACACACACACACACACACACACACACACACACACACACACACACACACACACACACACACACACACACACACACACACACACACACACACACACACACAGCATGAGGAAATGGAGGCTAAAACTGTGTGCAGGATTCCTCACATTCTCTCAGCTCTATTTCAGCTCCAATTTCTTCTTAACAAAGTTCGTTAATAGCCAGACCCTAACACACACAAGCTTACACACACACACACACACACACACACACACACACACACACACACACACACACACACACACACACACACACACACACACACACACACACTCTCTCTCTGTGGTGAGTTTGTGTTTAGTCTACCCTGCTCTCTGCCCCAGTTGGTGCTGGTACAGGATTCAAATGCACAAACTGTGATACATCCACAACAAGCTACTGACATCTGAGAGTAAAACAGTTATCAAACAACAGCAAGAACATATTAAAAGGGAAATTAAAATGAATTCATAAAAGGACAACCATTGATCAACCATATAAATATTTAATGGATTACGTGGTGCAATAAAAACAACAAGATTATAAAAGCATCAGTCACAGGAAAAAAACAAAAGTTACAGTAGTTTTTGTGCAAATGCAATTCAGTTTTGCTCACTTTCTGTGAACACCCTCAAAACAAAATGTGGAAGTCAGTTTGGCACTTTTTTTATTTCTCTTACACTAGCGTTGTTTTCCTTTGCTTTGGACGGCTTGAAGAAAGGGGAGAAGAAATGAGCCCTTGACTTTTTTTCCCCAGATCTAATTCTGCCATCACGACATCAGACCCCTCCCAATCCGACACGACATCAGACCCCTCCCAACTCGCTGTGTTTTTGACACGAATAACAACAACCTTTTTTTGAACACGACTGTGCGGCCATCCGGTGTGTTGCTACGGACAGAAGATATTAATCACAATCCCCCCCCGTCTTCTTCTAAAACACGCAAGTTTTAAGGGTGACTCTTTAATCTCAGGAAATGGAAATAATAAATAAACCTGAGCAAATTCCTCTCGCTGTCTTAGAGGGGCCTGTGATTCCCTTTTAATCCAAACAATTGGTATCAACATTTCCCCGTGGCCTGAGAAATATGAAATGTTAAAAATCCATTTTCAAGCCAATTGTCCATCAAGAACAAAATATCATCCTGAAGTGCATAAATTCCACAATCCTTTTGAACACTGGAGCCAATCTTCAAAAGTAAAAAAAGAACAAAGAACTCTGCGCCATCTCATCGCAGTGCAAGAAAAATACATTTCCCCTCCTTTATATAAAATCAATTAACACCAAACTTTGTTTTTGTCCTATAACTTCAGCTACAAAATGGCTAGCCTCCACACACAGGATGAAGACACCGGGGTGCTCAGTCTGCCAGAGGGTCAGTCACAGCGAGGGGCTTGTGGAGGGCTCTTTGGGCCCCCATTGTGCAATAAGTAGGGGTCACCCAACAATCTCAATCCTCGTTTTGATTATCTACTGTGAGCGTCAATACATCTTAAGTATATAACTGTACGCAGCCCATATTTCAACATCTTTTTGGTCAGTTTGCGAGAACACCTGAATCTCCCCGAGCCCTCCGGCGGCCCCCCCCCCTCTGTGACCTCGCCGACTTTACCCTCTGACTTAGGAAAACACATTGCTTTTAAAGAACGACTCTATGGATTCCTTTCACCAATACTGTTGAAGGACGGATCCTGACAACACCTCCCCCCCCCCCCCCCCCCCCCCCCCCCGTGACAGGGAGGGTGGGGGGGCTCTGAACGCAGCTTTAATCTCTGCTTTTCTTAGCCGGAGCCAAGGCACTGCTGGATCAGAGAAACCTGACATCCATCAGATTCTCTTTTTTTTTTTTTTTTTACTACAAAATAATTGCATCTGATTTTTTTTTTTTTTTGTAGCTTGTGCGAGACGAGACCTTTTTCTTGCATCTAGAATGTTCAATTCACAGTCTTACAAAAATAGTATTTGTCGATTCGAGGTAATTTAATTTCTCAGCAGATACGTAAAATAAATGTGATTCTTTTCTCTTTGTTGTACCAGTTTGGTGAAAGGCAATTGTTTTTTTAAGAATACATGTGGTATTATATTCACACGACATCTCAACACATGCAAAAAGTGTAAAAGTACTTGTGAATACGTGTTAGTGGTAATTTGATTTCAATATCACAAACATCTTACATAACCCTCAACTCTTTAAGGACTTTTTGATTTCTTAGCCAATTATATTTGTAGTTTCTCTTTGACATGTGTAGCAGGTTTCTAAGTTGTGAAGCCTTCAGTCTCCCAAACATCAGCCTCAAAACTATTTCACTGTCAATCAAGTGAACTCTCTGCAGTGTTACATAACGGCAGAGCGACAGCAACTGTTGTTCGAAACAAACTGCTCTGAGTGCATCCCTGAAATGCTAAGAGGATCCAGCTTAAAAAAACTGTTATCATTCTGTCAACAAAGGATTTATGTTACATCATTCCATGTCCACTTTGAAAAAAAGCATTGTAATCCGCTTGCATTACGTTCCATCTATAATTTGGGAGCAGATGTAAAGCTTTTTTTTTCTTTCTCATTTTGCTAAAACCTTTCACATGTTGTCAATAACTTTAATAGAGCTACAAGCACTCAAAGGCAGCATCCAGCAGACCTCATAACACAAGCTGTGAGAGATGGAGAATTTAGCAGCCCATTTGTCCTTAAAGAGCTATTTGAGAGTACAGTGAGTACAATGTATGAAAATAAAGGGAGGGTACAATTGCACTTATTTCATAGAGTAAACGAGTGTAAGAAGGGAGCTAATGGAATGAGGAACTTGGGGTGAACTCCTCTTTAGCTGGCTGGAAGGGTTACACGTTAGAGGCATGTTACATGGCTATGTTATTTGCTATTCTATGCACTGTAATATTGTTATAGACAGTGGCACTTGGAGCACAGGATGGCATGGCTTCAGATCCAAGTGGATCTGCTGGGGGGACGGATGGGGCCAGCAGTGTCAGGTTGGGTTCGGAAATATTTGAATTTACGCAGATCCTTTCGGGTCATCTGGGGGAAAAGAACTTGCTAACAATGTTATCGCTCTTTGTATGTCTGCCAGCCGTAAACAAATTATCGATTCATTTGAATGGCTGCTGACAGCACCGACATACAGACATGCAAAACATGACATCGCCAGCATTGTGAATGACAACCCAAAATAAACTAAGGTCACCACAGATCTAAAAATATCTCAGATAAGAAGCTAACGGCGTCAAATAAGTGTTCAACTCACCAGCAAGCACCCCCCCCCCCCCCCTGCTAAGGAATAAATATGCTCTTGGCAAAAACACCCTTCCTCTCTTATCTCAGAGATAGTACTCATTAGTAATCACAGGCACAGCGTACAAAGGCCTATGCAATATAGTATGTGCACATTTCTAAGCACACTTAAATGTTCCTTTGTCAGTATTATTTCACTCAATTTAGCACCACTTGAACCACAGATTGTTCATTAGTCTCCATGTTACACTGCTGACCCCATAATGAATGAAAGCCATCAAATCTCCACAGATTAGAGCAGGGTTCCTACACATTCTCAACTCCGACCAATTCATCTTGCTTTTACTTTGAAATGCTGGTTCAATATAAATGGGTCTTATGCGACCAAAATATGCAGCTGCACCAAGTACGACAACACAGGTTACCAAACACATTTCAAACCCTTTGTAGGAACCCTGATAGGATGAAGACATGCATAGAACATCAGTGTGACACACGAACAAACAGTAGCATAACTGCTCATTAACATTAAGTGTAATTCTCTTCGACACCCCAGATACGAAGCCTTACTCATGTTTACCCAGACCTAACCAACCCAATCTAGGTTTACCCAGATATATTTTATTTCCCTTGTCTAACCCATAAGTAGTGACCCAAAATATTAAAACAAAACAAAGCAATGGTCACACTTAATAGAAACGCAACAATAAATAAACGTTTGATGGGAATGATGAACCGAGTGATCCACACCTGGCTGCAGTGAGGCTTGGCTGAACTTTCTGTGTCTACCTGGTTTCTCACTGTGAAGTAGCAGCATTATAAATACTGAATTCAGTGCTTTAAGAGAACGTTTGTGTGTGACCATGTGACCTCAAAGTGTTTCTTGACAGCCTCAGCTTTTATATCCACAACACTTTGGACTGCATTTGGTTTTATTGCACTTTCATCAGATTCACTTTAGAAGTCTTAAAATAAAGCACTGGGATGGCGTTTAGCTATGTGATTAATGGCATCATTCATCAGTTGTGTGCAGCCAACAGGCTGTTCAATGTTTACAGCTCTACGGCCAAGCGCTCCCTCTGCTTCAGCGTGGCACGCAGACAAGATAACAGGTGGGCCGTGGATTGGGTGACAACAGAGGAGGAGCGATTCTTGAGAAACCCCACCAGGGAGCCCACCAGAATCACACGGCTCTCCATGCCTGTCCAGAAATAGAGGGCATTAATTTGCCAACTGTGATAAACAGAAACGCGCGAGCTGTACGAGTGTGTGCTCGGAAATTCCCTTCAATTGTGAACGTCTCATAGCCCTGGCTTGCGACGTAATCACATCGGTTTAAAGATGGAGTCTTGTGTTGCGTAATGTTTCACATTTGTTGTGAGCAACTCTCATCTCTTGACAAACATGTCTTGATTTTAATTGCCTCAAGTGACCCATATCATTTTGTCACTTTAATATGATAACTATAATGCATAACTCGCCAAGGTGCTAACTGGGCAGTAGGAAGTACGGCAAACTGCTTCTGATTGGTCATGTAATTGTTTAAAAGATAAACCCTTTGATGACACCACATTAGGAAACAAAGTGACATAGATAATAAATGGACTTCTCTGTGACCACACATTGACCATAGTGGTGGAGTGTTCAGTACATAGACCCGGTGCCCTCCCTGCCCCCCCCCCCACCCACCCACCCACAGTGTTTCCCTCAGAGTTAAATGACACAGATGGAGGCAATGGACATACAGACAGATTCAATCAGGGATCAAACAGGTCAGGCTGACCCTGCAGCTCCAGCTGACGGTTGAATTGCTCCACCTCTTTGTTGGCCTCGGTGATGTACTCCTGGATAAACTCTTCCATGTCTGTGGTCAAAGCAATGTAAGGAAAACAGCAGAAAATCTCCAAAGCAGAATGCAAAATAAAAGAAATCATCGAGTCCTACCAACCACTCAATTACATGCACAGTTTTTCATGATCACGTGCTTCTCAGGGTCACAATGTAAGTAATGCAACAGGCAGGTTTCTCTCCTTTTTGTTGCCTTTTAAATCAGAAACATCATCAATATGTCAAGTAAGGCTGCCACAATATCAGACTTTTGCTGCACTATTACCACGGCTAGAACCATTCAGGTCATGATATGACTGCGATATGTGTAGAAATATAAAAATAAAAATAATTTGTTTTTTTAGAGATTTAAAATAATATTTATAATGCCGTCATTAACATTTTAATTCAACCTGTTTCTTGTGCATTCCACCCTGACATCATTGTTATTTTTTTAGACATCGTGTTTATCGTCAAAAACGCAACACCCTGATCTCCAAGCTTGAGAGACAAACTAGATGTAGTCAAGGTTCTAATCTACAATACACCGTGGCGATTAGAAAAAGGATACAGGGATGGAAGTTCATTTTTTCTCCAAAGATGTCGACATATTGATAACCGTTGTAGAAGAAGCCTGGTGGCAGGGGGTCCAGGTGCCTGGTCATCTGAAACACATAATATCAAGTCATTTCCTGAAACAGCCCACATTTCAACCAACGCAAACTCCAAAAAAAAATAATCGAATAAATATCTCAGTTCAAATCAAACCACAACTGATATATGTCAATTGAGGAGTTCTCGTAAACAAACAGTTGTATTTACATGTGTTGTCAGTCAAAGACCATATGCATGTATTGCTGGGGTCTATCCCATGTGTTGGAGCAACTGTCGCCCCCCCCCACCTGCCACATTTCTAACAGCCATCAAGCCTTAACCAGCAGCTGGAGAGTGCAATGAGTGCATGAGAGTCATTTAATCTTGTTCCATCCACACCATTGGGAAATATCAAATGATATCATAATGATAAGTATAAACACACTCACATGTATGCTCTTGATTTCTTGTGGTGAGAGAGTACTTTTTGTCTTCTTAGGTTTATTTGTCTGCCTCTGAAAACAAGAAACAGAAAAAACAACCACATGAAGACAACAACGTATTTTCTTATACAGCACTTTACTGATGGCGCCCATTATAGAATATATACATGAGTCTGAGCACCGTGTGCTGCCATCAAAAACAGAAAGGTTATTTAATATAGGCTTTGAGTAAAATGCTTGTGTTATGAAACCTGCCGTATTAAACCCACTTCCTGTTACCACCAGTAGATATGGTGTTGTCAAATTAAACAGGACTTCATTCTTAATGCGTGGCACTTTAAAAGTGTACCTGTTTGGCACACAGTCTGAGCCAGTCCTTCAGTCCATCCGCAGTGAGGCCCACGCCATCAAAGACCAGGAAGCAGGGGGTGTCGGTGTCTTTGGCGCCCGGGGTCAGAGGGACAATGCTCAGGCTCCCGCTCACTGTGTTGTAGCTCACCTCCATCAGCTGCTCTGAGTCTGGAGGTTCCAGAGATGAAGGAGCTCACATCAAGTAGCACATGCATTCACACCTTGTGTTACACCTTCTACAGCAGCGTCATATGGAAACAGCATGCTGTCGGTGGGGTGTTAATGTTTCAACATGTATACAACCTCTCTGTTCCAAAAAGGACTCACAGAACTCACGTGTGGTAAGAATTATAAAATTAAAACATGTGCTTACTCAACTTGAAATATGTATTACAGTAACATACAAAAATAACTAATACATGAAGTAAAACTAAATATAAAAGTGATGTAAATCATATGGTACCCTTAAGACATTGACTGACACTAAGGGGATGTAGGTATTAGGATAAGGATGGTACAGTACAGTCTCCACATTCGCTCCATACTGCTGTATCCTCTCGCCTCTCTACAAACATCTGCACATTCTCTGCACATCTCCTCACAGACACCTGCACTCTCTCCTCATGCAACAACGCTACACAGGTCGTCAAAAGAAAAAAGAGTGAGAAAACTATGAGGAGGAAACTAAACCGGTGGACTATGAGCTGAATTCTAAGCACCAGACACCAGAGCAACAAGCGAGCAGTTTTCCTACCGTCAGGAGCGTCTTGCCCGCCTTGAGGGCAACCTTTTCTCTAATAATTCCCAAAACTGGGAAATGCAAATGCAGGTCAAACAAGTCACATTTTCAACAACATCTGATTTTACATTTTTCAAAAATGACCGAAATAAGACAATATTTTACAATAATTGAAAATGTGTTCCTTCCTACCAGAAAATCTGACTTTTCCCCAAACATTGTACACATTTCCTCGGAAGGGAGTCAGCCTCAGTGATGACTTGAGTCCTACAGAAGAATGAAAAGCAGTTAGAACTGTAAAACTAACTGTTGAATTAAACCATTTATTTTAAAAGGTCCCATGTCATGCTTTTCCGGTTATTACCCGTCCCCTTGTGTGTTATGAAGGTTTTTCTGCAGACCCTACATCTATCACAGAAAATACCTGTCTATGCTGCCCCAGAACGCCTCGTTGGAGATTTCGCTTTTTCTTCCTGGATACAGTGACGTGCCCATACCCAAATGGACCAATCCGAGGAGCCGTTACTAAGCCGTTACTTCCTCACACACTCAATCTTTTCTCAGCTACAGCTCCGTCGATTTCTCGTCCCTGAGACGGTTGGACGCCGCGAGGCTGTGAGTCGGTGTGTGAGCACACACACAAACTCCCAGTCAGGCTGCGGGTGTGTGTGTGTGTGTTCGGGCTGGTTTTGGGCCGGGTTTCGCTGTGTCTCGCAGACGGCCACTGGGCTCACAGGGAAGGGGGGGCAGGAGCTCCAACAAGCCGTTTAGGACAGAGAGTGAATACACATACTATACAGAGATGCTGTATGAGAAACCAATGTGAGTTTGGAAAATTGCACAATATAAATCTATTTTAGTAGACCTCAACAATGGATTTATGATCAGTAGAAATGGCCATGACATGGGACCTTTACATGATTAATTCCTGAAGGGGAAAACTGGCAGCAGGTTGTCATACAGTACATGCATCCTATGGGAGGACGGATTGTTTCACAGCAACAGCAGACAATTACTTTGGGACCCCAGTTGTCTCCATATTTGGAGGGAAAGGCGGCTTATGTAATCCTCATCAAACACTGCCAGCTTGTATCTGGAACTTGTCACGTGTAACGGTCAAAAAAGGGGGGAGAATTACTTTCCATCTCACCTTTACAGCGGGTGACAAATAGAGGCCTCTCGAGGGGCCTGTTGAAAGCCACGCGCTGCTGGGTGAGAACCAGAGAACCAGACCCGGAGAAGAAGCGCCCTTTGCACCTGAAACACAGAACACATGCACATTACACACATGGTGAGAAAGTGAAGTTGAGAGCAAGCCAAATGTGTGTGCTACATTTTAGCTTTGGCTGGAAAGTTGTTACTCTTTCAGCTCCCCACAGGAAACAGGACACTGTTGGTAAATGTGCTGCTAAAACTGTAAAACTGTGGAAATGGTAAATCTGCACTTGTGTCTCATCAACAGGTGTAAAATATTATGTTCTTGGTTAAAGGGTAAGGAGGTGTAAGAAGCAACTCAAAACACACATTTGAACATGAGTTTATAAAAAGGTCCAAACACTATCCAGTGGATGATCTGAGAGGGGGGGCTTAGCAGAGGTTCATATTAGGCTGCCCACCGAGGCATGATGTCTAAATGGACCCGGTCCAAAGGGAAGGAGACCCCTCTGTGTACATGGCAACTGCATGGCCAACAGCCTGTTACTGTGCTGCCAGGAGGCAGCTGGTGATAGAACACAAGATGCCCCGAGGGGCTTTACAGCAATCAGCAGCCGATAGCAGCCCAACAGCAATTAAACTGCAGGGAGGGAGACGAGGCCGGGGAGGGAACTATGGCCAAAAGGTTGAGTGTGGACACAAGAGGAAACCTGGAAGGGTCAACTAAGAGAGGGACCATAGGGAGAGGGTCTCACCATCCAGGGTAGAGGACGTAACGGGCCCTTAGCATCTGGGGCTCATTGAAGCTGCTCTCAGACAGTATCAGATTCACATCTTCATTCCTAAGTGATACAAAAAAAAAAAGCACAATGAATACTTAGCACGTATAAAAACATTACAAAATGATTACTATATAGCAGTTGTGAGAAAATAGAGACAAACATATGTTATCTTTGACTCAACACTGTGTGTGTCATTTATTAATACAGCTAAAAAATTAAAAGGAAAACCATTGACAAATATTACTTTGGAGTTCGTAATAACCAAATTAAACTTAAATGAATATTGACATTTTGTTTTAGGTACAGAATGCAGTAGGAAATGTTGACACATTGTTTTCAGTGGTCTTATCTAACAGATTCAGACACAGACTCAAAAAGTGGATAATAATAAAGCCTGGAGTGATTCTTTTCTAGTCAAAAATAAAAGAAGTGAAATGGCTGTTTGCGGCATTGATCATGATTCTGTGGGCTCCTACCTGGTGACAGCTCCTCTCTCTGCCAGTATGAAGGCAGCGGTGGGGTTAGCAGAGCGTACCAGCTGCTGAACATGCTTCATGAGAGGGTGCTTCTGCTCTGCTGTCAGCCCGGTGAACACCACTGTACTCGCAATACCTGACATACAACCAGGGACAAGAAGAGAATATGAATTCCAGGAGTAACTGGAATACTCTACTGATAATACACAATTACCTCTTTGTATCCACCGCAGGGAATGAATGCCACAGTGAAATACGGTAAGAGTGGTTTATTGGCATTGCTGCTGCTGTGTTGTACAAACAAGCAGAATTTGTCATTGGTTTTCCTTCAAAAACGATTATTAAAATACAGAAAGTAAAGATAAATAATAATTTGACTGTCAGATTTCCTCCCTGCGGCCATAGGAGGAAGCGGTTGGTGCAATGGGCAATTTGACCTTCGTTTGCCATTTAAGTCGGGTCAAGTCATTTTCATTTGATTTGATATAAGTGCTAACAAATACCAGTCTTTTTTTGTATTCTTCCAAATTTTTTCTTATATTTGTTTAATGCTAAATGGAGCACATAGAAGAACATAGACCTTTTAATGTTATTTGTTGACATTAAGTTACAATTATGCTTTCAACTTGACTTAGTTACAAACAATCATTACTTTCTTGACCTTCAATGGTTTTATATGTGGCAACATGGCATATGTTTGGAATGGCTATGTTGAACTGGTTCAATAAGAGCTTTTCACTTCTGAAAACAAATCAATAACAATGAATATCAATCTGGTGTTTCCACAGTATCATGTGAAAGCAGTTTTGAAAGGACTTACCTTGGCTGCACTGCTCCAACAGCTTAGGGAATGTAAATCTGCAGTAACAGACAAGGGACATAATACAAATAATATAAATATACAGTATATTGTAAAATGCACATTTGGTGGCCTAAGATTGTCACTTCTGCATTCAGGAAAGATTATGTTGAAATTAAGTTTTTTCTTTACATGTAAGAGATGTGTTTTTATTTATTTATTTAATTAACAGGCCTCTTTATTTAAACCCATGCCAATCACTCTATGTATCCCTAATGGGTGGTTGCTAAAGTAGGGCAGCAATAAACAGTCTGATTCCATGTTATGGCCCTTGGCTAGCAGTCGAGTTATCAATCGAGAGGCATTTTTCACAGGATGACATCATGACAATGTCTGGCAACTGGCCAATGTGAAAGCTTTCTGTAATCTCATTTGATCTAAACATAATTTATCCTGAGTTTTCAAATCGATCAGTGTTATACACCACTTTCTGAATAGCTCTCATGAGCCAAGTCCGCCTCCAGACCCTCTCCTGCAGCTCTTAGAGCCTGCAGGCAGAGAGAGGGGGGGGGGGATCAGCAATTTGAAAGGCATTCATCTTCCCTGTCCTGATGTAATGAACTGTCTACATTCATCACAAAGAATGGATCACGACTGACTGATGAGCTTCAGTGAGGAGGGTGAGTTGGTCGCACACGTGGACCTGGGGGGATTAAAAGGCTCTTCTGGAGGGGTTGACGGGTGGGTCAGGTCTAAGCTGGGCTAACCACACCCAATTAGCACCACAGTGGGGGCCCGCAGGTCTCCACTCAATCTATGGCAACAGACAGTGATGGGGGACTTGTTGAAGATGCCTCGCATGTATCAGTCAGTGCTAACCACATTACTAACTAAACCTCTTATTACACATTTTTCCACTGCGCAGCCAAGTGGGGCTTTCAGAGTTAAACTATAGGGTTAACACGACTTGTTATAGCAAAGGATGCTAAACATGTTTGAGATTTGTTATTAAAGCTTTGCTCGCTAGAAAATCCAGTTTCCGTATATTCTATTGGATTTATCATTGTTGTTTATGTATATATATATATATATATAGAGTATATAAGGGCCACTTACTATATGTGCATGTTTATATTTGAGAAAAGATGTTTATGTTGGCATGACAGATTGCATTTGCTTTGAATACTATTTAAATTAATTCCACTGTGTCTTTGTAGTTCTGTTTATATTGATATTATTGGGCTATGCTAAATGTATGTTTCCGTTTCTGTTATTATTACGACACGTGATAGTGACATAACGCAGCCTTTAGTGTTTTATGTCCATACGAGTGTATCTGCGTTATACCAGTAAGATGCTGGGAGTCTGCAAGCTTGGATTGAAACAAGTTTTGTACCGTATTAGCTTGTAGAGAAGTTTTGTATGTACTTATTGCAGTGTTATAGTATGAATTTATCAAGTCTGTATTTGAGCGCTAAAGATGCAATTTGGATTGTAATACCCTGTTATGATATCCTTGCAGAATAAGTGGCCAAGGAATTTACATTGGATCAACAGCACTATCTTTTGTATTAAATTGCTAATGAATCGAGATAACAGCAGTAGTTTTCCAAGCATGTTGGAAAAAGTAGACCCTTTGACTTCATCTGTATGCAAGTTTCAGCAGGCAGCGCAGCTTGGCTGTGCAGTGGAAAACCGCCTATTACCCCGAGTGGTATGTCATATTGTGCGGAGCAGCTCAGTCAATCTTCCACAGTGAGAAGCTCTGTAAGCTACATCTAAAGCCTGTAACAAAAGGAGAGTGAGATTAAATGTACAGTAGGACTGATCCTCTCCGTAAAAAGGGACCCAGCCTTGAGTTTTAATAGCTAAAAGTGTCATGTAACCTCGTCCTGAAAACCACCAGCGCTTACACAATTGACCAACATCCGGCCCTGTCTGTCATCCTCTGGTCCGTCCATATGTCCCAGAAAAACAACGTAAACCATCCACTTGAACTCAGGTTCTGTTGTTGCTGTGTTTTTTTGGCCATTTAACTTTGCAATATAGGACAAGACAGGATAACATAACATTAGCTGCTGCCTGCATGCAACTACATTTGCAAACAGGGGTCACAAGAACCCTTCTAGTCATGGGCAAACTGTTAAAAATGTTGTCATAAAATAGGAAGCATAAAGCGTATAGTTTGCTTCTTGCAGAATGTTATCATTATCCTGTGCTGAACTTCAAAATATGCAAGTTGAAAGTCATTTGATTTTTACTTTTCACAGCAAACAAAACCATTTCAGAAGCTTTAGTTCTGCATGAATGATGAGATGCACCTTAAATTGTACACTGACGTCTTTGCTTGGTCTTTTCGTCATCCATCACACTTCACTTAGTTTTCTAGTTTATGAAAAGGCAATTTTCCAGTCCGTTTGGCAATCGAGTCAGATAGGAATATTATCTACTTCAGTTAGACATTGAACTTTGCTCACTTTGGGTAAATGGTAACTCAGAAACAAAAGTAGCTAGAAGTCAGTGGACATGAAATGATCTCATACAATTCTTTATGGCAGTCAATGCCCTTTTGTTTCCTTCTTTCTTTTAAAAAACATAGATGAGACAATAATGAACTGGAGGAAGAAATGTTCACCTATGCTCCACACAGGAGGCGAGGGGGTCCACACAAGCAGTGACAGCGCCGATGGTGAAACACGCCTGCACCACAGGGTCAGGATGGAAGAGAACAGCCTGGACCACATCCAGAACGTCTGTGTATCTGCACAAGTAGAACATATTGACAAATTACCGTGAACAGAAATGAATTCAAGGTCAAAAAGAATGGACTGAATTGTGTGCCATCTCAAGATCCAGTTACCAGAAAATATTACACATATGATTACAGCACAAACTTGGCCAGTGTGTGTGTGTGTGTGTGTGTGTGTGTGTGTGTGTGTGTGTGTGTGTGTGTGTGTGTGTGTGTGTGTGTGTGTGTGTGACATCCCTTCTAAAGGAGGGCTTCTCTAAAGATGCGTATCATTTCACTGTAACGGCATGTGGCTGTTAGCACTAATCATTGTGAATTAGACTGTTATGAGGCTCATTTGCATGGAATGGGCTTAATGTTGTGCCAATGTCAGCATATTACCCAATTCAAATACCCTAACCATTTGTGTATCCTTACAATGCTATGCAATAGGCTTTTGGTTTTATGGACTGGGATGAAATTGTTGGTATTCAAGACATGGGATGATGAACGTGAGATAAGATATCTTACCCAGGTGAGAGCACCAGCAGACGGGGTTTGCCTCCCGGGCCTCTCTGGCTCTCCAGGAAGCCGGACAGATACTGCTGCAGGTGAGAGGCTGAGAAGCTGTCAAAGCTGTCAGGGTCAGGCTTGTACACCACCCACCTACAGACGAAAGAGAAATATAATATTTGCCGTTTAGTGGTTGTCTCAATATTCTTATATCCTGTAGGGCTGTCCCGAATACCATTTTTCGGGCTCCGGATATTCGGTAGTAATCACTAGCGAATATTCGGATATTCGGCGCGCGCTTCAACACGTGTATTTCGGTTTATTCAAGGCATTCATTTTGTTGTTCTACAGTATTGTTGTTTTATAGTTATTTGTTAATGTAAATAACCCAATTTGTGTTCTTTGAAATTGAAAAGGATATTGCATTGTGTTTGTTACTTTCGTTGCAGTTGTATATATGTCCCAAGTTTTCTTCGGCTTGGCTTCCTATTTTGTATGGACATGCTTTTATTTTGAAGGAGAGTTAGCCCTGTTGACAGGAAGTTGTTGTTGCTATGGAAACAACGTGACGGACAAAAGGAGCGGAGATTAACGGAGAAAAGTAATATCTACATATAAAGACGGAGAAAGTCAACGATAAACTTTATGGTTAAGCATTAGCCCCCGAAGAGGCACAAGCTCTTACGTTGATATTGGAGATTTCAATAAATTCAATTTGCCAGCCGCAGTGCGAAAAACGAATAACGAAATTGAAAACCGAAAAGTGCTCCAACGACCGAATATTCGGATATTCGGGTACAGCCCTAATATCCTGAAATACCTACAACATATGTAAGATAAGACACACAAACAAAATGTAAAATGCTGGAGGAATTGTCTCTCACCTTCCACGCTCCTTGTTCAACTGGACCAAGTAGTTGCAGAGCCTCTCCTTATGGCTTCCTGGTAATCCAGTGATGATGGTAACCACAACCTTTTTACACATGAAAATAGACACATTAGATTTGAATAAATTAAATTAGAGCATGAAGAATCCTTTTAAGCAACCAGAAATGTTTTTTTATTCCGCTTCGCTTTAATCAGTATGCTTACCTTGTCTCCCAGACTGCTGACTGGGTTCCTCAGCTCTGCAGAGGGGAACAGCACCCCCAGGTGGTCGTACAGAATAGGCTCCTGACCGATGCTACTCAAGGCGAAGTGTTGTAAAAACCTGACATAGACAAGAAAACAACATCAGTAAGCAGAAATCAGGTCACAACTGAATGGCAAGACTAGATCATTGTTTTTGTAATAAACATTTATATAAAAAGCACAAAATCAGTTCTGTACAGTATGTATATTTGGAACAGTTGGATGTCTCATTAAACCAGAAGACAGATCTGTGAATACCAAGAAGCTGAGTTAACCTCGCATGTGGTCTTCTTAGTTTCAGCTTTAATGGTATGAAAGACAATGTGGGTGCCAGATAATGAAGCTTCATTGACTTGCATACTTTCAAAATGCTATTTTGGGAAGGCGTTATTAAGAATACCCATTAGGTTTTATATTTTTTTGGTCCAACTGTGAAGCTGTGTGACTTGTGAGTGTGTACTAACATGTCCTGCTCTGGCAGCTGGGAGTAGGAAGTCTTCAGGCTGCCTCTGCGTTTGGCCACAGGAGGCTCCTGACTGTCGTGCAGCTTCTGCAGTCTGCTGTGCCTGAGAGGGAAAAGTATTACAACATTACTATATTGTGATTTTCATGCAGATAGTTAACCTTAAATACCTACTTTATAGCGCATCTCAAAGACTGATTTAATATTTGAATTTACCTACAAAATATGTAATAAAAAATGGATAATGATGTGTATCGCAAAGCATATAGGATATCAAAATATTGAAGCTTGATTAAACATAAAACACCAATGGTGTCGGAAACCCATTAAAAAAAGTCTGCATAGCGCATCAATGTTTTCTGAAAGTGTGATATTTCAAGGCAAGAAACACTTTCTGTTCTCAAAGGAATGTGCAATCTAGCATAGAAACAACTAATCTTCAAATGTAAAGGGGATCTTACATATTTTTCTGGTTCCAGGTCAGCTGCTTTTGGTCCACCATTTGCAGAGGGAGTTCAGATTTAGAGTTTTGCCACACCGACAGAACCTGAAACAGAGAGAGATAACGTTCATACAACTGGAGCTCTGTAATGAGCTTATATTAAAGAAGTAGATATAAACCGTAATGGATCATCCATAAATCAACACAAAGCCACAACATCCACAGCTCACAATAAAAAAAGTCCTAACAACAGTTAATGCTTGCTAATCAATAGTGTTTTAAAAGGATACTGCTCTATTAACTGTTTTTACCAGTGGTGTGCTTTAGAATACAAATACACAGACATGGTGAGAGACTGGATCTGATGACCCAGGGCTATATCCTATCTCCTACCTTTTCAGAGGTCACTGGTTAAAGTCTCACCTTGGAATAGAAGGCCCTGTGGCTCTTGGACCTGGGCTGAAGAGCAAACACCAGACAACGGTCAGCGCTGTGCAGGGGGAAGGGGAGGTGGGGGAGCAGGCTGCTCTTATACTCCACCAGGAGAGACGCCACAGCACTGGAGTCCTGGGAATAAAAACACACAGAAATCATTCACAAGTTGGAACCAGAAATTCAACCGCTTATGGATTCATAGTATATTTGTATCCTTGTTTTGAAGTGCAGCATTTCAATATCTGAGCATTATTTGTATCATTACTTTACTACAGTATGTAGCAACAAAATAGATCTCCAGTAGAAATGTGAGACATGACTGTAAATATTACCGGATCATAGAACTTGATGGTGCTGATGTGATCCTTGGACAGGGTAATGCTTCCATATTGAGAATGGACGAACAAGAGTCCCTCAGAGAAGAAAATGATTTTTCCTAAGATACACATTTTAAGAAATGTTAAGCATCATGCAGAATCACAACTATTTGTCAGATAAGGTATGCCATTACAAGAATACTTGAAAGTCAAAGAACATCTTGTACATTTACTGACACATTCAAACAGAGATTCATCCATGAAATAGTCTTATTCACAGGGCAGCGTAATAACTTAACTTTGGCAATTGATTTCAGGCTAAGTGAAAGAATCTAAGAATTTAAGATCATGTATAGTTACTGTATATGAATATAAAAGGGGAGTGTCACCTTCTTCAGGTGAGGAGAGCAGGCTGCTGGAGAACACGTAGGCTGCGTCTGCTACAGTCAAAGCCATTCCCAAACAAGTGGCTTCCTCCTTCTGTTAAAGACACGTATTGTAAGTGATGAGGTCACATGCTCATACATAACTAAACATGTATTCATTCTAAACATGGAGCTTCTGAACTGACCTTAGCAAGATGTTGGGCTTCCTCCGATTGCTTGACGTCAGATTCCATCTAAGAACAACAAGAAACAAACAGTGTTGGAAAATATGTATTCCTAAAACTAAGGATAAAACATTGTGTCTTTTGGATAGAAGACAACGAAACTTTTGTGTTTTTGCAAAATTACAGTTCAGTTTATATCACGCATGTTTATCACATTAAAAGGACATTAAAGAACTAACTGTTAACATGTATACCCAAACTATGTATGCTTTTATGTTGACACTAAAAAAGGTTAACATTCTGCATATGGACCATGTGGAATAATGATTCAGACCCACACATACCAGCCAGCAGGCATAGCGGGGCACGGTGGTCGTCAGGACGGTGTAGCAGCTGTCTGAGGACACAGTGCCATCTGCAGGAGAGCAAACAAACTTGTAAAATAATTGAAAACAAACAACAAAGCCAAAGAAGGAAAAACAAGGAAGTGGAATTTTGAATTGGAACCTCTGAGCAGCTGGTTTTTAAAAATGACTTTTTCTATTAAAGGGCCCATGTCATGCTTTTCCGGTTATTACCCGTCCCCTTGTGTGTTATGAAGGTTTTTCTGCATGTAAACGGTGTGCAGTGAAAACACTTAAAGTACACCCTGTAGCGAGTAAAACTCTAACACAGAAAATAACTCCCCAAAACGCATCGTTGGTGAAACGTCATCATCCATTTGATTCTTCCGGGTACGTGCTTACGAAAGCACGTATCCGGAACTAAATGGGCCAATCCGTGGAGCCGTTACGTTAAGACCCCGCTGATTGGTCCAAATTGACCAATACACACACACACTCAGTGCAGGCAGCTCTGCTGATTTCTGCTCCCTGCTGCAGGCTGACATTTGGGATCGCGGCGAAATTCTCTCTGCAGACCCATTCTCACAGCGTTTATCAACCTATAAACCTTTTTCTTACTCAATATCAAGCCACACTTATTGTTTTTATTTCGGCTGTGACTTTGTGTGTGTTCAGGTTGAGTTTGGCTGTGTTTGGCTATGTATCGCTAAACAAGGAAATCACACCTCCACGGAGCTCAGCGCGATTCGTACCGACCAATCAGAGCACACTGGGCTCACAGGGAGGGGGGGGGGGGGAGCTGCAGCGAGCTGTTTAGTGGAGAAAGTGAATACTGCTGAATACACATACTGTACAGAGATGCTGTATGCGAAACCAATGTGAGTTTGGAAAATTGCACAGTATTTTTCTATTTTAGTATACCTCAACAATGGAATTATGATCAGTGGAAATGGCCATGACATGGGACCTTTAAGAGCAGCCTGTGGGATTCCCCTGCTTATTTTATAAATCAATTTGACATTGTGGAATCAAATCAGCAATTCCTTCCAAACACACTGAATCTGATCAATACTGTACCTTTCTGCTGAATGTTGATACTGGACTCCAAGAAGGATTCAGAGAAAACCACCGAGCCCAGGTCCCCCCCGCCCCACTGCAGGTCAGGGATGTCCTGGACAGTCATGGACGCCTTGGAAATAAAGTAGATTTAGTTAAGATACATTATATACACAATCATTTTCTTGATAGCAACAACTAATTGTTTTACTTCTATATAACTTACTGTTTTGACTAAATAACGGCTTTTTTCATCTGTCAGAGGAACAATCCTGAAAAAAGAAAACAGGCCGTTAAGAAATGAAATCATTTACTGTGTTAACAAAAAGGGTTTTTAGAAAATGCATTCTTCTGATACTATATGAAAGGATGCATCAACAAATAGAAATGCTTGCAAAAACCAACAAGGGTTAGTGAACACTCACCTTCCTTGGTTATTTACTGCTTGAATGCTGAATTCACATTTAGATCTAATAAAAGAAAACAGAATGATATACAGATTCAAACAATACGTCACTTCTCATCTTGGCTCAGTCTCACACTGAATGTACTATGTACCTGAGATAACTGCGGTACTGATTTAAATTCATGGTGTCCAAAGTCAAAAGAAAAGTGTTCTCTGCAACATCCTTAGCCTGCAACGATAATAAAAGCGTAATAAAAAAACTTCACAGTTACAGTATAATGCTGAAAGATGAATGTTATAACAGGTGTTCTTTTTATCTCACCTTGCTAGTGCTGGAGGTACAGGAGAAGCATTTGATTCCTGACAGGACTGCTTGAACAGCAGCTGAATACATCTGTGACAAAAGTCTGTAAAAATACATTATTAAAATGATTAACAATGGCCAACCAATAGCTTACAGGATAAACAAATTGCAAGATCCAAAGTGAATAACTTACAAGACTTCTGTTGTCTTTTGCTTTGTGTTTTGATTTCCTGAGGATGAAATACAAGCAAGGGGACAAAATGATATACTAATAATACAAATAAGGGCTTCTCAAATTACATTTAAGTCCAAGCCCTCACTCCAAACATTTATCTTAACGCATAGTAGCATTCCCTACACCTAGACAGGGTTAATTGGTAAAGCTTTAAGACTTGGGCTAACAAACCTGCTTTCAAATGTAATGTTATAAAAAACAGTTATTTCACAAATTTGCAGTAAAGCCTCACCAAGGTATGGAGTGTGGGTGGTCCCAAAGAAATAGGTCCGGGAGCAGGCTATAGGCCCTTTGGGAGCCACACACTGCAGAACCTAATGGAGACAAAACGTGTTTATTTCAAAAAGATATAGTGATGGCAAGAGAGGATTTGTAAACACTGCTCTTAAACACCACCGATTGTACCGAACTTCTTCACCAGGTGGAGCTGTAGCCGATTTCTATTTTTCGTTAAGCGTTTTTGTGATATATAAAATATGTTTCAATTTGAAATGCTGGACAGTTTTCACAGGGCAGGTCTTATACTCTACTTAGCTCTTTGCAGTTGCCTGGCCATTAGTAGGGATCCTATGGTGATGCAGCTACATCATACTGTTTTCCGCTTCAGGCTGCTCACCATGTGTCTGGCTGTAGAACCCGGCGGTCCTGTGTTGCGGACTTGATGACTCTCTGAGGGAAAGTTAAATGAATAACTCTCCAAATCCTCTAAAGACGAGTGCTTCCCAAACAACACGAAGGGCTGCTGACTTTTACTGAAATATAGAAACATTTGATTAGGCAATGGAGTTTTTTCCACAAACTACAGATGAGTAAAATTACAATATTTAGATATTGTTGAGTAGGAAACAAAACCTTTTATCTGTGATGTTGCTTGAGATCAGTCCATGAGAGTAATAAGTACGGAATGACTGGGGATCAAGAGAAAAAAACGTTATGCAGACATGTACAAAAAGCTGACTGCAAGACATTGAACTATGTCATTTAAAAGTATACAGCTAAAGAATGAGAAGTAGTTTAAGCGGACATGTAATGGATCTATTTCCTTTGCTGGGTCCAGCTTTTTTTTGTTGTAGGAAAATGACAAGAAACGTACCTCTCCTGCCTGCGCTTCAGAAAGCTCCAAGATAGAAAGATGGCTCTCCAGGTCCATGCTGGAGAAAAAGCCACTCCACTGCTTCTCAAAGTTAACCAGGTCCTAAAATACAACAAACAACACCAAGGTTAGAGCGCATATCGAACTGATGGTCATGTTCAAACCTTTACATTCAAAACAGAACTTATAGAACTTATGGACAGCCAAAAATATTGTTGTGCCATTAAAACTAACTGAACAGTTATGCATCATTCATCCACTGACTGACACAAAACCATGTTCACTTTAAACAACATAATTAACTTGAACTTAATGAATGAACTTCTGGACAAGAAAACATTCAACAAAACGTTCAACAAAATTCAACAAAACGTTCAACAAAATATTTTCAAAATTCAAACAGCAGAAGAAGAAGTAGCTCTAAATGACCTCTATGAGGAGATGATCAATGGACACTGGGTCGAGTCTGTTGTAAACCTGCCACAGCTTCTCACTCATGTCCATTATCTGCAAAAGCAAGAATATACCAAACAAGCTGTAACAAGTATAATGTAGTGCAAGAAATACTTTCCGTATGAAATGCATTTTCCTTTGCAACACTTTAGAGCTGACAATACATTTATGTTTTAGGTTGTTTGAAGATACCTTGTATTTCATGGTAAAGAAGCTTCCTCCACCAATGCCTTCCAGGGCAAATGCTTGAATCAGCGGCCACTTTTCCAACATGAACATATCAAAATTCTGAATGTGTCCTAAAAATAAAAGAAGAGCAAGTATAATTACATGTGTTGTTATGTTCATTTCATAAAAAAATAAATAAGAAAATGCTGTCAAGTAGGACCAATCACATTTCAGCTTAGTGAGATGTCATGGAGTTGGTGTGGGAAGTTACATTAATGCACATCATGTGAGCCATCCAGACTGAAAATACTGAGAACCTGGCACATAGTCTGTATATTTAGGACATGTCTGCTCAAAGCTACCTCTGTTAAAACTGCACAGCTCTGTCAGTTTAATTCATGTTGTATACATTTTATTTTGTATTCCCTCCTTCTTTGCAACTTAATTATTCCACAGTGTTTATGTATGCATCATTGTACACCAAAGCAAATGTCCTACATGGGTAAAACTATGCGGAAATAAACATGTTTCTGCTTCTGATAAATGTGGAGTTTAAAACAGATGATATTTACCCTGGGAGCTGAAAGGTACACCGATACGATAGCAGTCCTGCACCATTGTGACAAAACTGGAGATTTTGAATTCCTCTGCTGCTTCCTCATCTTCATACTGTGTGGAGGTTGAAAAGTACAGAAGTAGACAAATCAAAAAAGCATCTCAGGAATACCAGTCACAAACACTGCTACAAGGAGTCATAAATACAATTCAACAAAGGCAATCATTATCTGAAGAAGCTAGCCACCTGTGCACAAATTGCGTGTATATCGGAACAACAGTTTTGTTAAAGAAAGTCAATCTGCTCCTTTCACTGTGCAGTCCCTGTTGACAAAGTGTAATATTCAAAAGGACTTTTCTAATGGACATCCGCACAAAGTGACCCAAACGGGTTCAGATGGATACATTAACATGCCTAAGTATTACTCTTGATTAATTCAATACTCTTAAATAAGCATACAAGAACTATAATTATCAGAAAATATAGGCCTGTAGGGTATCAACATGGCTTTTTACCTCCGCCTTTGTCATGCAGTAGAGCTGCAGGTTCCTCCAGTGGGACACGTAGGGCAACAGGTAACTGTAGTTCATTGGGTTGCAGTACAGATGAACACAATCTGCCTTTATTAGCAAGATAACATCTGGAAGCAGACAAGTAATGTGTCAGAGTGGATTACAAAAATGAAAGCTGCCTCAAAACTGTGAAAAACAAACATAGTTAACATCACTTGAAAACTCACCATCTAGCATTTCTTCAGGAAAATCCTCAAGAGCATTTTCCAGATTCAAATGATTTCTTCCATATAGTCCATAGAACAGGAACTTAGCCAGCTCAGTGCACCCCTCATTATATCTGCTGTCAATTCCTAAAATACACAAGAATGTATACATATTTGTTGTTTATTTTAAATCAACCATGCAAATTGTTTTATTCAACACGTGTTCACATTACACATGATATCCTCTAGCCTGAACAGTTGGTAGTGCCGTTAACCAGATAAAGACATAAAAGGTAAAAAATACACTTAACATACCAAGAGAGCACAGGATGCCATCAGGAACAGTGCCAGCCTCGCAGAGCAGAGACTGGACCTGACTCAGGCGACTGCAACTGGGAAATGTCACAATAAAAACAAGGTACACAGTCATTTATTAGGTATTTACTTTAAGTTCAGGTGAACATTGAGCTCAAATGTTCACTTGTCACTCCAAAAAGAGCAGTTTAATAAAAGTCAAGGTTAAGAAAGGAAATACAAAGTCCGATTTAACTGATGTTTTCAAAGAGTTAAGCCACATAACAGAGTTTGATACCAATGATCCTAAATAAAACAGTATGTTGGACCTTGTGTGAAGTTTGATAAAAAATTGAAAATGAAAGAAATACAATATATTGCATTCATAAGACAGTATGAAAGCTAAGGTCAGTTTTCCAAAGATTTTACACAATTTTTTCGACACCACAACATTAAACATGTTTCGATCACCACATATTTTGACAACAGTTTCTTATTAAAAACAGACAAGATTTCCACATTTTGACATTGTTTCAGCACACTAAAAACAATATTAAGTTATGACATGAGCCTTAACGTTAAATTAACAATGAATTGAGTAAACGTTGACGGACATATTTAACATTAAGATGTTTTGTTGGGTTGCTAACGTTGATTACCAAAGATCCAAAAATAAACCGTTAAAAATCAACGTTAGCTGGACGTTTTGGGCAATATAAAAACAACTGACAGATGTGCAGGGAATACCTAGGAATGGGTGTCATGGCTCCACTACTGTAGCTAGCTAACGTTGAATTATTAATTTGAAGCATAGATTTACCAGCAAATCAGTATATCATGAAGTATGAGTGTGGTAGACACTTTTCTAACGTTAGGTCCTTAACGTTTCTCTAAACAGTGCCCTTAACGACAACTAACAATGTTGTTTTCTTATTACATCTATGCCAATAACGGAAAATGCTAACGTTAGCCATGTTAGCTCAACGGCTTCACTGAGGCGTTTTCTGTCCACGCAATTCGATATTAACATTACCTGACAGTCGGGTTAATTCCCGAGATTTTCCCGTTCACTCGCCTCAAACCAGCCATGGTTATTGCTGCCACAGTTCACACAATTAACGTATTTAACCGAACAACGTTATTTATTTCTCAGGACGAATAACTAGGCTACATCTTTTTCATCACCCTGGAGAATGTCTACAAAGGATAGCATAGCAACGGTGCAGACCATGTAATGCGTAGGGGCTTTCAGAATATATTTTAAATCTTTGGGGGTAATAGTTATAATATGTAACCCTTATTATTATTAATTAAAACATTTCTCTTTAATAAAGCACCTTATTTAGGTTTTGGCCTGATAAAGCAGTTAACAAAAATAAATGTTACGAATTTGACAAACATATCCCCCCCGTTTTACACTGTAGTACTGCCTTGTCCGGGCCCTTTCGTTTTGACAGCTGGAGGAGCAGTGCGCAGCAGCACAGGGAGATGGTGCAATCCCTCAGTAATCCCAGCTGTTGAGTATGTAGGGGGAACTCCTTCTACAGCTTTGTCTCTGCGAATATTTATATACATGCATGTGCAATCAATGATCATTTCATGTTTGTTTCTTGTTTGTTATTGTTTTACACGCTGTCATTTTGTGACTTTATCTTCAGCAAAACTAATCATTAAACGTTTTAACAGATTGTCCTTTTTGTGTCTTGTATTCTAAACAGCATGTTCAAAGGGAGGTTGTCTCACATTTGACCTGCATGTCTTGGCTCTAATGACTTTAGTTTATATCTCTACAGCAAGGCAGATTCAGCACTAATAAAGACAATTGTGGTGACACCATGTGGGAAATAAACAATCACAGGATGCCTGCTTTTTGTGCCCAGAGCAGCAAACCAATGGAGTCAGGTGGGTAAAGGAAACCGAACCAGGCCAAATGATTAGGAGTTTTACTGAACCCCATAATGGTTCAGTTCATAATGTTCACTTTAAATAGGCCATTCACTTTGGAAACGCTGTTGTAATGCAATGTACTACATTTTAGGAAGATACATCTCTACAATATCATAGGGACTCACGTACTGCATTTTTTGCAAAAATCGTTTATAAATGTGCTATATAAATAAAACTTGATTTGATTTGATTTAAGATTCAAGGTAAATTATTCCTGCAGTGGTTATGGTTTCTGTTCATCTCCAGGACATGATCAAGTAAAGGTCTAAATATAAATATAAGCGTCTGGTTTTTGGTTTTTTGGTGCATGACAAAGAGATGTGTGCTTGTAGAGAGTACTGGTTTTTGAGTGAAAACATTCTTGTGAGTGAGGGAACTGAGTTTATCCTCAAATGTACAAATTCAGGAATTTATCATGTGCTATCTTATTGAGCATAAAGAGGAGTAAAAGAAGAAGTACAGCTGCCGGCTTTATTCACTTTAGGATTTTCCCTTGACTTATCTGACACATTTAGAAGATTTGCTATTTGATATATTGATTGCCTAACAGTTACATCCTTAACATCATCCTTCAGATGGACTCATGTGCCAACAATCTGATTAAACATGGATAAACAAGATTGCCCTTAAAAATGTGTTCAGTTTTCTTTATTGTGCAGCTTTCATTTATACTCAATTTAAGGACTTAATAAAGTATACAATAAAGCCTGTTAATCCAAAACACTTATTCTACACGGTAAGTAAGAAATCAAGACAGACATATGAATGTGATAAACTGTACTTTATTGTTTCCTTTATAACGTGATGGATAATCTATTTTTAAATGTGTGTTTGCAGTATTGCAGATCAATCTCTAGAGCGTCAGTGAAAGCAGGATTTTTTTTAACTTTCAACTGCTTCAGTGGGCTGCAGGCCCATGGTGCTGGTGATCCACTCAGTGTAGAGGGAGATGATGGTGTAAATTCCAGGCTTTTTAATCTGGCCACACTTCTTTCCTCCGTTGGAAGTGATGCCCACTGCGACGCCGTTGTAGAGCAGAGGACCTCCAGAATCACCCTGAGAGACAACAGAAACACACTTTCACTGCAAGTTTTCAATTTAAAAGCTGGATAACAATATTAGCATCGGTAAAGAACATGTCCTTTAGGCCAAACAACCTAAAGATGCCATCATACTGTAGAAAATGGGGAAAATCCCATCTGTGAACTTTTAATAAAGACATAACAATACATGTGATACTTTTACTTTACTTGGGTATTTAAATGTCTTTCTATAATGCAATACTAAAAAAATTGTATTTGACAGCTTTAGTTAGATTCTGATGAATAATACAAAATATAATCAAAATATATTCATCATATATTCTATACAGATTATGAGATAACATATTATTAATCGATTGTTTTGATTCACAAGCTTTCCCGCAGTGTATATAAAATAAAAAGTTATAAACATATTCATGCATCAATACTTCCAATTCAATATAACATAGATATTAGTGTGGAATTGACCATCATGCATTTTGAGTACTTTTTTTCTTCACTTTTACTTAAGTGCATTTAGAATGCAGGAATTGTACATGTAACAGAGTTCTTCTTCATTGTAGTATAGCCTCTTTTACAAGTAAAGTAAAATATCTGAGTACTCCATTCCCCAATGCATAACTTTACTCATAGCCTTCCAAACTTGATGCTGTCTCTCCCGTATGTGAAGAATCATAAAAATTCAGTAAAGAGAATAACTAAACCTTACATCACACGTGTCTTCCTTCTTGTCAGGTTGGTCACAGGGGTCTGGGCAAATTTTATGAGCACACATCATGTTGTTGGTGAACTTCCTGCCAAAGTAGTCGCTGCGTCTGCACCGGACTGAGCTGACCATCTCTATGACCACCTCCTTCAGCTTGTCTGGCCTGGACCCCAGATCATCCTGGGACCCCCATCCAGCCGAGTCCACCTCTTCATCTCTGCCGGGGTTTGTGCCACCTGTTTGCAGGAATGGCACTGCTTTAACAGCCTCAGAGATGTTGAATGGACGATCCAACTGAAAAAAATCAAGAAAATTGTTAAAAAATAGAATAAGCTTAATATCCATAGTCCTGTTGTTGGCTTGTTCTACAAACAGAACATCATAGCAGTTTACATTTCAGTACCGCTGATACCTTGATTAAAGCAATGTCATTATCATAATTTGACGCCTTGAAGTCTGGGTGATTGTAAAGTTCCATGATATCAAATGTCTGCTTCGTCTCTTCAGGTTCACTCAGAGAATGGACACCCAGCACTACCTGCCTTCCATTTGGCCTGTGAAAAAAGAACAATAATTATTAATAATTAAATTATCTCCAAAACATTTCAACTGGAACAGCGTAACAAATGAGCAAAAACAGAATCTCCCCCAAATAGATTGATAAGGTCTTGTTGTTGTTGTTGTTGTTGTTGTTATCGTTGTTGTTGTTGTTGTTGTTGTTGTTGTTGTTGTTCTTCTTCTTCTTCTTCTTCTTCTTCTTCTTCTTCTTCTTCTTCTTCTTCTTCTTCTTCTTCTTCTTCTTCTTCTTCTTCTTCTTCTTCTTCTTCTTCTTCTCCCTCTCCTTCTCCTTCTTCTTCTCATTCTGATTATTAATTGCATTATGAAGACATATTATAAGTACAAAAGAGCTAAAATGCATATGTTCCTAAAATACAAATTAGGTAACAAACCCAATTATTTACCTAAATATAATAAGACTCACAAACTAAATCCGAGATACGTTCCCTTACAAACTGGGTAGGAATTTAAAGAAGTAAATATTTAAATAAATACTTAATATCTTAAATGTATTCTGTCCACTGGGACCAAATGGACTGTATACTTGTTTATCTGAACGTAATGCTTTCCTCATTGCAAACTACATAAGAGGATCTCCTCACCCTGTTGGCAGGCAGTGCACTGCAGTCATCACCCA
>NC_136905.1:76972214-77196318 GCF_949606895.1 Notothenia rossii | reverse complement strand
CATGCAAAACCAAAGGCTTTACTTCTATCCTGGTACGGCCAAGTAAGTACGCTGGGAGGGCTTTTTAGGTTTTAAAAGAGACTTGAAGACTCACTTAAATTCATATAAATGCTGCGTGTAATATTTAAATATTGTATTTATCCCATTAGGTCAGGGGGTTGTGTCACTTAGACATATTAAAATAGTTTGTGTTACTTCAGACAGCTGCATTCTTCCTTGTTGTCATCTTTCCCTCCACAGTCTGTGCTGGGCAGCAGCTCGGAGCAGTGAACCCAGAAAAATATGGGTGAGGAACCTCAGAATCACTGAACCCCCGACACACACACCCTACATAACCCCGCCATCGTGCTCCAGGAATTATGCTCTCTCTCATTCTGAGCACCCCTCCCCAACCCTTCTATGCACCCTAGCACATGCACATCCCCTCAACCTCCCCACCATACTGAATGCTCCCCCTTTACACTCCCACCTCCTCAGTTCTTGCTTTGCCATGGAGGCTGATTCCGCCCTCTGGATGAACCTTTACCCAGGACCCTGAGCTCAGAGGGGGCTGGATTAGAGGGTGGGAGGGTGTGTGTGTAAGGGGAAAAGGGGGGTTTAGATAGATAGATAGATGTTAAAGTAAGACAGTTAGTAAAATAATCTGAAAGTTTTGTTTCATATCTATGAACAACACTTGTTTGTTTGGAAAACTTTAATGTCTTGTTCAAGTTGTAGAAGTAAAGACCTCCTAACAATTTCAAAATTCAACCCCCCACACACACACACACACACACACACACACACACACACACACACACACACACACACACACACACACACACACACACACACACACACACACACACACACACACACACACACACACACACACACACACACACACACACACACACACACACACACACACACACACACATACATACACACACACTCCGATCCACTCCCCATCATGCACCTGTTCACAGCTCTGTCCCAGCCTGCCCTCAGCATTCCTCTGAACACACATGAACACACTGACATCTTTGATATCCGAAACACAAAACCCTAAAAAAAGACTTCACTATTTGGGTTTCCAGCAGAGTAATTAACCATCGTTCCTATCAACAGACTTCCTTACACTTGATTTATCCCCCTGCATATCAATCATTCAGGAGAAGAAGTTCAGAATCTACTCCTGGTGACAAAAAACATTGAAACTAAGAGATGTGCGTGAAGACTGTACATCCCCAACATGAAATACGGCTGTGTCCCCCTCCCTGCCAAGCCTGTGTGCAAGTATTAGCTCCTCAGACAGGCTGCAGCGCCAAGGCCTCGTCTAACCCCTTCATTTTCTGCCCGGAGGTGTCAGGACTTGTTCAAGAGATGTAACATGGTTTAGGAAGGTTCCCTCCCCTATCCCATTGCGCTGAGCAAACTGCACTCATATTAAAAACATTTTCATTAAAAGGTCTGCAAGAGGAGGTACCATTGCAGGTGTTGGTCATGCACAAATTATTATATATATTATAAACTTCCCTGGTCATGCATGTCAACCTTCCCAGGTTGGCAAGATATTTGTCTACATTTTTGACGATAAAAAGAAAAAAACAGGTCATTAAGTTAAAGCATCAGAGAAAGCCAAGTGAAGAAAACATAAGTTTATATTTCTGTCAACTAGTGAAGTGGGAGAAACTTGTTTGCTTCATGACTATTTAATCTAATAGTAAGATTGTTTAAAGGCCTTATAAATACATCAATAAACTTGGTTTATTGGCTTTGGTACCTGGTCAAATACACTTGCTAAAAGGCCCTTCTTGCATGTGTACACTTAAATGTTCCACTAAATTGAGCAACTGTTGTATAAAGAGTCTTCTTATTGAACCAAAATAACATTTGTTATTTGTTAAAAAAGCAAGTAAAGTACCTGAGAAATGCGGTTTCATGTGAGCAGAATGTATTGAAAATACTATACTTGCTACAACGTTTTGCTCTTTAAAGCTTTTGAGGAGTTCATTAACATTTCAACTCTTGACAAACATTTGTAAATGTGGTGGATCAAATATATTAAAGGTGACTTGCTTTGTTAGTTTTTACTGTAGTTCCTGCTGATGGGGGGGGGGGGGGCGGTGGGTTCATTTTCTAACAGGTGCTCCATTGTTTTGGGACGCGGCAGAAAGTCATATTTTTGCCAAAGCAAGATGACTGAACCAAAGGTGTTACAGTTTGTTTTGTTGTGTCCTAGGGGGCACCGGGAGCGAGTTCGCCTCGCCTTGATCTCCCCTTCTGTTTACCTCCCACCCTTCTCACCCCTCATGCTTCTGCTAGCCAGGGTGTGGGCGTCCAGGGCTCTGAGGTCCGGGCAAAAACAAAAGCCGGACTGTGCTGTCCTGAGTCCCAGTCCCACACAATGACCATGTCCATGTCGATTAGCGTGGGGTGGTGGTCTAACCCGGTCCAGCCGGGGCTAATAGCTTATTACGCAGTGTAAATTGACAGTGTGATCTGGAGAGGTGCCAGGAAACGGGCCCAATTAAAGGAGAAAAGAGAGGAGGAGGGAGTGTGTGTGGAGGGGACAGGGGTTGAGGATGAGGGCAGCGACATGCATTCCTCTGAGCTTCGGTCTAATTCGTCCACGACAAGTTCCATGGGGACTGACTCCCTCCATCGTCAAAAAATATTTGAGTATCCTTCTGCACTGTTGTTCCAAAACACATCTGAAACAAACCCCAAACACACTCACAGGCTGCGGTACCGCTGAACAGTTATGGGTAAACAATGCTGTTTATTTGTTGATACAGTTAGAGAAATTGGACACTGAGATTATTGAATATTCCTATCTACACCAATAATGCACTGTATACAGCACACAGAGTATTGATGTGTAGTTAATGACACTTAAATTGAAACTGACATGATCAGATGATGCTCTTACCCAAAGCAGATTACAGAAAGAATGAGATTAGCCGCTTTCACATCAAGTACTTTGCCGTACTTAGTGCCCCGGCACTTAGTACCCCAGGGCACTAAGTACCAATCGTGTTCACACCGGAGTACTTTTCCCTGAGGGAAGATTATGCAAATGAGCCGCTGATGTCACTTCGCCTTCTTCTGCTTTGGGTTTACTGGCAGGCAGCAAACAACTTCACGGCGTATCACTCCACCGCTCCCATGTTTTTTTTGTGTTGCCATAAGTTATTCTCTCTCTAATGCTAATGATAGCAAATATAATGGCGGCTTCAAAAAAAATTTCAGAGTTTTACGGGGCGTGGTTTGCAATTCGCCCAGCCAATAGAAATTGGTACTTTTTTGGCAGGCACTAAAAATGGGGGTAAAAATTCCCGGCACTAAGTACTAACGGAACTAAACGGGAAAAGTACGGGGAAAAGTACTCGGGTGTGAACGCGCCTATTGAAGGATAATTGTAAGCCAAAAACAGCGAGGAATATACACTGTATGACATATTCTGGATTTAAGACATACAGGACTGTCTCAGAAAATTAGAATATTGTGATAAAGTTCTTTATTTTCTGTAATGCAATTAAAAAAACAAAAATGTCATACATTCTGGATTCATTACAAATCAACTGAAATATTGCAAGCCTTTTATTATTTTAATATTGCTGATTATGTAATACAGCTTAAGAAAACTCAAATATCCTATCTCTAAATATTAGAATATCATGAAAAAGTATACTAGTAGGGTGTTCAACGAATCACTTGAATCGTCTAATTAACTCGAAACACCTGCAAGGGTTTCCTGAGCCTTGAAAAACACTCAGCTTGGTTCAGTAAACTAAATCACAAGTATGGGGAAGACTGCTGATCTGACTGCTGTCCAGAGGACCGTCATTGACACCCTCCATCAGGAGGGTAAGACACAAAAAGAAATTTCTCAAAGAGCAAGCTGTTCACAGAGTGCAGTTTCAAAACACATCCACAAAAAGTCTGTTGGAAGGGGGAAATGTGGCAGGAAACGCTGCACAACCAAGAGAGATGACCGCAGCCTTAACAGCATTGTGAAGAAGAGTCGCTTCCAGAATTTGGGGGAGCTTCAAAGACAGTGGACTGAAGCTGGAGTCCAGGTATCAAAAGTCACTGTTCACAGACGTGTCCGGGAAATGGGCTACAATAGCCGTATTCCCATGGTCAAGCCACTTCTGAACTCAAGACAACGGAAGAGGCGTCTGACTTGGGCTAAGGAAAAGAAGCACTGGACAGTTGCACAGTGGTCCAAAGTCCTCTTTTCAGACGAAAGCAAGTTTTGTATTTCATTTGGAAGTCAAGGCGCCAGAGTCTGGAGAAAGGCTGGAGAGGAGCAAAATCCAAGTTGCTTGAAATCCAGTGTGAAGTTCCCACAGTCAGCGATGGTTTGGGGAGCCATGTCAGCTGCTGGTGTTGGTCCACTGTGTTTCATCAAGCCCAGAGTAAATGCAGCTGTGTACCAAGAGATTTTAGAGCACTACATGCTTCCGTCTGCTGAAAAGCTCTATGGAGATGAGGAATTCATTTTCCAGCATGATCTGGCACCTGCCCACAGTGCCAAAACCACCAGTAACTGGTGTACTGACCATGGCATTACTGTCCTCGATTGGCCTGCAAATTCCCCTGACCTGAACCCCATAGAGAATATGTGGGGTATTGTGAAGAAGAAGCTGAAAGACACCAGACCCAACAATGCTAATGAGCTAAAGGCCGCTATTGAAGCATCCTGGGCATCCATAACACCTCAGCAATGCCACAGGCTGATTGCCTCCATGCCACGCCGCATTGATGCAGTAATCCGTGCAAAAGGATTCCCAACCAAGTACTGAGTGCATTAATGGACATTTTCAAATGTTTGATTGTGTTTTGCTGTTATAAATCTTTTTTTTTTACTTGGTCTGAGGAACTATTCTAATTTTTTGAGATAGGATTTTTGAGTTTTCTTAAGCTGTATGCCATAATCAGCAATATTAAAATAATAAAAGGCTTGCAATATTTCAGTTGATTTGTAATGAATCCAGAATGTATGACATTTTTGTTTTTTTAATTGCATTACAGAAAATAAAGAACTTTATCACAATATTCTAATTTTCTGAGACAGTCCTGTATATATCCATTGTATTATGATTCACAGAACAGCTTGCCATAATTTGCCCAATATAGAGACTTCTTGAGCAAATGGACAAAGCACCTATACCTCTCAGGCCTACTCACACCTAACACACATTAATATACTGCACCTGCATTGTTCTTTAAAAGAAGGTTACTTAATTGACTCATTTAATATTATGTTGAACATTTTCAAGTCAGGAGCTACAGGTCTTAATATTGCAGCATGGCATCACCATCTCCAAACAAGTGTTATGCCAGAAGATACCAATGATGCTGGGAAGGCACATGTGTGGAAACTAAAATGTATTGAAAGAATGAGTTTCTTTGGATGTTTTGTGTATTTTCTTCACAACACAACTTGACCTTGCCTGCCAAGTGGTTACAGATAATGAACAGCTACGTCCTGAGTTTGGGATTTGTTGCATGTCAATCCGCATTTCAACTTTAGTTTTCTGACATCTCTATATTTTGAATATCCATGGAAATGCATAACTTTCCCAAAGATGTGCTTTAAAAAAAACAATTGTAACCCTCCGTTCCCCATGAATCCAAATTACCCAAACTACAAATCTTAAGGCCACTTATTATGTTTATATAAATATGGCGTGTCACTTGAATATCCTATAGTGGTCGGACACCTGACTTCTTTAAAGGTCACCTATTATGCAAAATCAATTTTTTCATGTCTTTTCTACATCAACATGTGTCCCCTCTGTGTAAAGAGATTCTGAAAATTTCAGGAAAAAAGATTCTCTCTCTTTTTGTCCTGATCCATTTATATAAAAACCTGTCTGAAAATGAGCTGATCAGATTTTGGCCACTTTATGATGTCATAACGATTTTTTGCCCCCCCCTTAGGACTTGAATCTCCTCCTAGAGCACCATTAGGCGTGTTCACACCGGAGTACTTTTCCCCGTACTTTTCCCGTTTAGTTCCATTAGTAACCCTTATGTCGTGTTCACACCAAAAAGAGTACTTAGTGCCGAGAACTTTTACCTCCATTTTTAGTGCCTGCTGAGAGGTGGTACTCTCCCGGGGGAAGAAAAGTGCCCCAGTTTTGATTGGCTGGGCGAATTGCAAACCACACCCCATAAAACTCTGAAATGTTTTGTAGAGCCGCCATTTTATTATCCTCGCATTAGCATTAGCATTCGCCCAGCGCAGAAACGCAGAGAGACTAACTTATGGCAACACAAAATAAAACATGTGGAGATGAGGAGGTGTCGGCGTTCTGGCGATTTACTCTGAAGGCTTCAGTAGAAGCTGCTGGGAGTCCCAGCAGCTTCTACTGAAGCCAGTCCACAACTCCGGGGACTTCCGGCCGGGGACTTCGGGTGGCAGTATACGCCGTGAAGTTGTTTGCGGCCTGCCAGTAAACCCAAAGCAGAATAAGACGAAGTGACGTCAGCGGCGTAATCTTCCCTCAGGGAACTTATTCCGGTGTGAACGCGATCGGCTCTTAGTTCCATAGGGGAACTAAGTGCTGGGAACTAAGTACGGCAAAGTACTTAGTGAGAACGCGGCTAATGTGTTATTTTTAACCAAATATCTCCCAGAGGGGCGTGGGGAGTGGCTCCTTATTTTCATCTAAAGTAACAGAGAGAATCAGCACTTTTAAAACAGGGCTGAAACAGAGGGGATTATGGGATGCTCCAATGATCTGTTTGGTATTTCGAGGCAAACACTTCAGAGACATGTTTTGTATATATCTGAGACCTATGATATATTGATAAAAAACAGTATAATAGGGGACCTTTAACAAATTACTCCATCCTCAAACTGAGTAGACCATGAAGGTCTTGTTTGCTTTCTCTTTGTGAATGAAACTTAAAAGCTGCATTACGATCCTGAAGGTCAAAAGGGTTTCCTATTCTTACACAGTGTTCTTGCTGACTTGCTTGAGTAGGCCACTGTACAATCAACAACAATAGCCCACTGTTAGTAAAACCCACTGGTTAAAGTTTCAGTACAACTTTACAACACTTCACCAAGTCATCACACGGTTTAACAGTGGAGACACAATACTTCCCTATTGGATAAACCGGAATAAAGCTGATGTAACAAAGTGTTACCGGGATTTTTTTCTCAATTGGATGTGGAGTCTGTCAGTTCAATGTTTAAGCTCCGGGAAGAAGAACAACTGAAGGGGTTAATGTAATCCATTTCATTGGTGGGGGACTCTAATAACTGCTCTCTCCCTGCGTCTCCATTGGCCCGCAGAGTTTCCATTGTGCTGGCCGGTGCAGGTGTGGGACATGCTTTGTTGGTCATAATCCCCCAGGCAAGGGGAGAGGCTTTGAGTGTGTTTGACGTACCCCACCGGCTGGCCCTTTGCTCCTCGGCCGCCGAGCAGCCACCGTCTCCAGCGGCCGCTCATGAGATCCGACAGGCGGAAAAATAATGAACAACACCTCAACCCGGAGCTGACCTGGCTTCAATTCACCAGCTCCACACGAGGGGTAAACGAACCACTTAATTGAGCCTTCCAGGATCAAATCAAACTCAGGACCCCCCCCCCGAGCCACCCTGCGATCAACCCTCACCACCAGGCCCCCTATACTCCATCTCTGCCTTCCCGGACACAACCCATCAAGATGTTTTCCTACATACACACACACTCTCAATCTTCTGCTTCTTGACTGTTTCTCTTGTTTTAACCGTTTATGACAGAGGCTGGTAAACTAAACAACACATATACTTAAACTGTGTACACAAAGAGTTCTTTTGATATGTAAACCATGATTTGTGGATAATACTTTGTACCCTTAAGTCACATTTTTAAACCCAAGACTTTACTTGGTCTAAAATATGGTATTGTGCTTAATACTTAAAAGGAGGATCTGAATGCTACCTCCACAAACCTCATTGTTGGAGTACATTGGGTCTATTTTATTCACACATAAAGCAGAAAAGTCACTTGAAAATGTATGAGTAGAAAAATAAATATATATTTTATTTATTACAAATGTGACGTAAAAAAGGGTGACATGCAACAACGGTTCTCAAATATAAATAAATAACATTTAGTTTTTGGCCTACTTGCATTGCGTTTCATGCAGGTGAATGCAGCTCAACAAATTGGAAAATGCTTTTTTAATTTGACCTAAGGATTCTTCTCTAACCTGCTGATAACCCTCTAAGAGTTCAAAAAAGTAGATTTGAGTGTAAAGCTATGCATCATTTTCTGAGACTAAATCACAAACTGCAGCAGACAAAGCATCTCATTCCTCCCAGTTGAGACACCTGGGAGTCAGTCAGGGTCACTAGTCCATCAACAGGATGTGACAAAAACATGAACAGAGATGCTCAAACAGTTTCTGAAACATCATTCAATTCTTGTTTCTCTTTTCCCCAATGTTGGATCTTATTGCTTATGTAATAAAATAATAAAAATCAGTCCGTTGATTTTATCATGATTGTGCTGAATGTGCACATATAAGCAATGGAGCTAAATGGTTTTGGGATGTGAAGTTCAAACACAACCTCTTGCTCTGATTGAAACAAGCTTGATGTAAAGTTAGTCCCGGTTGCTTTTTTTGAGAATTTTGGTAAAGATTTTGTTTAGCTTTTTTGACATTTAGTCAAAGAAATAATCTGAAAACCACAAATCGTGATATAATTTGGCCTGTGTCCTGAAATGAACCAGTAGTCTGAAAGCACATCACCCTGCTGTCCTTATTCAACATCCCCGTCGGAGAGATTTGATGAAGTTGATCCCCGGCCCTTCACGTGAAACATGCTGACAGGACCGAACCATTTCTGTGCGCCATAAGATGCTTCTCATTAGCGAGGCGTCACCTGTCCTCTGTCCATTATCACAAGAACAATTTGGGTTAGGGGGTCCTGTGGGTTCGTTTAACTACATGAGCCTTCAGTATACAGTCACCCCTTGAAATGGCACCCAGCGTCCCGTGTTCATCCTGCTTCCCAGCCGGACCAACAATGGCGCTTTTCAAATGTCACCCGATCGAGCCTTGAGGGTGCCAAATTAGGACGGCGTGCCTGATGTTCCAGGCGCAAGAGAAGGTGAACAAACAGATCCTGGGTCAGTGGATCCCCTCCAATTGATAAGCTCACACTGCCAGAGTGGAAAAGTTTTGAAACGCCTGTGCAAATTATGCAACCGATTTCAACATCGACAGTCAGATTGAGTCATGATAGACCAGAAAGTACAGCCTTTTTTAATGACCAATGCAAATATTAATTTTAAATGGTGACTGTCTTTATTCTGACTCCCTACGCATTAAATCACAACAGTACTTAATGGCTAGGAAGCATTATTTATGAAGAGACTCTAATTTGTAAGTCATAATAACGTGGTTCAAACAATAACTTGCATATAGACTCTTATTTCACTATTTCACTTTTTTAAGCTATTTTTTGTAATGACTATTTACTCTTTACTTGCACTATATTTCTCTGTTTATCTGTGTTATTGTGTTGCACTGTTGGAGAAACCTGTGACCTAAGATTTTCATCGGCATAACTACACTGTAGCTATGTTCGTATGACAAAATAACGAACCTTGAACCTTGAACCTAGATGGTGTATTTAAATTAGGGCCAAAACAGACTTTCATACTATCGTAATATCATATCAATTTCACGGCATGACACTGCAAGTACCTTGAACAACTGAATGGTGTGAATCATAAATTGTGACATCTAAATAAATGATACAATCATTGTCCCTAATCTGCAAGATGGGTGGCAAATATTTTCTGAGGGACTTTTTCGATGTGTCGTTCCTTTGCAGGAACAAAGCAAAATGGCCTCCTATCAATTTGGGGCAAACACTGTCGGAGAATGGAGACAAAAGAGATGCTTAAACCCCGTCGGGGTAAGGGGGATATCTTCACCTCTGTTCAGAGAGTCCCTAATTGATACATGGGGATTGGCGTGAAGGAGCAGGGACAATGGCTCTATTGTTTCACTGTTTTCTGAATCAAGATGTCTGTCAACTGCGGTGTCTTTGCAGGGAGCTTGGCTCGGTTCCAAACTTGAAATTTCTCCCTTGATTTTTGCCGAAGACTCTTCCGGCATAACTCGTCTCCGCCTGTGGCAATAGAGGACATGTTGGAGGACACCATGCTATGATTTTGTTTTCATAACAAATAAGATGTATTCTCTGATAAAGGGATTGCCTCAAAGTTACCCGAAGAACCAAACAATTGTTGAGGATGTCATTTGTTGAGTTACATATATTTATTTAAAAATAAGGAATCAGGATATTTTTAATACAATTGTAATAGAGCAAAAAAATAGAGTTTCCTTGAGAAAAATGCTCACGTTCTACCTACATAAATATGAATGTATTATTCAAATCTTTGCTCTCATATGTCTCATTGTGTGTTTTCTTTTAGAAAATAATTCCCATTCTTGCAGGCAAAGATGACCCACTGACCGCTAAAGAAAAGGCGATTCATTCAAATTAATTAAACGGAAGTGTACAAAGCGAACCCTATCATCATTTCCCCACTCATTTGTTACGAATGACAGGAAATTATTTTAAAAAATGTATTGACCTGTAAAATAAATCATTGTTGAGATAAAAAATGTATTTCTCAATTTTTACAGAGATGCTCTTTTGACCTGCAACCATTATAGGTATTTTGTCGTAACAGATTTCCTTTTGTGGGTCGACCAGTGTGCGTAGAATAGATCCCACTTCCCAGCAACAGTCAAACTAAGTAATACAAAATGTTAATTATTCTTTATATGTTTTATAGCAACAAGGTTGTCTTACTGGAGTAACCTGTAACATGTTCAAACACTAATCAATCACTGATCTGTCAGAGAAGTAAACTTACTGGAATAAAACAGAGGCACATAAACATTGTTGCAGTTGGAGTTGAACTTGGTCTTAAATCATCATAATGGGAGGCATGTGGTGCAGTGGGTTGTGTGTTGGTGTTCGGTTCAGGGGGTCACAGGTTCAAACCCTACTGCAGTCAGCATTTCGTTGTGTCCCTGGGCAAGACACTTCACCCCAAATTGCTTCTGTGGGGATTGCCCACAGTATTGCATATGTAAGTCCCTTTGGATAAAAGCGTCTAACAAGTGACATGTAATGTGATGTAATAATGAAAAGTGTGAGACAGTGTAGAGCTTGAAAAATATTGGACTGGATTATAAATACTGAGAAATGTAGTTGTAAAACCTGCTCTATGATTTAAATTCTGCAGCAATAAAATATGTACTTTTTAACATGTTTCTGGAGAACAGGGTCACTTAGTTGATAAAATAAAATAAAGTGAAGGCCTGCAGGAAAAAAAACGAACTCATGCAGCTTTTCGTTGTTTTTACAGACTGTAAGAGGCTACATTGAGCTGAAATGCAGTAGAAGTAATTCAAAACGAGGTTAAAGTAAATATATGGGTATGCATTCAAATGATAATCAAGCCCTTAATACACTGATGCCCTATTTGAAAATGACTCATGACAATACAATAGAGATCACATGATATTTATTTATAGTCACAGTGAAAACTGCCTGTAAGCTGTATGTACTGTATAAAGATTTAAAAAAAAAAGACAAAAATAGATACAAAAGCAATTCAATGATTGTCACACTGAATCCTGAGAGAAACCATGATATAGCATCGTTTTTAATATATATAGATTTATGACATCTGAGTTTTAGTGATACTGTTTTCGGTGCATTTTTGTAAGCTAAAGTAATTAACTTCTGATTTAATCAAGCTATGTTCAGACAGTAGGGAACAAAATGTCTATTAGCATAAATAGCATAAATAGTTACAAACTATTTTTCATAATTTACAAAAATACACATTTATAAAGTCCACAAGTATTTACAAGAGCCTTAGTGCTGTGGTTTTCATTCAACATGGAGGATATCAAAATAAGGCAAGCCCCATCTCGGATCATATTAGTATTAAATCAATTGTTACTGCATTTGGAAACTGTGTAAATGTACAGGTGAACCCTTCAGGACTCTGTCATCTCATATGATTGTTGTTTTGAGGTAAAGGCGGTCTCGCAAAGGCAACTTTGGCAGACTTGAGTTGAATATGAATATAAATAGTGTCAACAAATGTAATCATTTGGCCACTCTAAAGTAATATTGACTAGATTTGGCAAAAATATCTAAGGATATTTACATCTTAAACATGATGAAGTAGCTTTGACTAGAGGAACATAAACCCTTCCCATTGTATCCGCCCAAAATATATTACAAAAGAAACCAAGTGTTCCGTGGTTGTCTTACTTCGCAAGTCGGCATTAATAGCAAAGTATGAGCTTTGATAACAAAAAAAAGTGAAAAGATAAGTGCTTGTTTTTCCTTTTGACTCGTGTTTCCACAGTTTGAGTGCTTTTCAAGTTCAATCAAGTTTAGCTAAAATACTCTAATCTCTGTGAAGTGATCAGTGAAGGGAGGGTTGTGTTCATGGTGCAGAGAAGCGGCTTTACCCAGCATGCCCTCTGACCTCTCGGATGTGTTTTTGTGTGTTTCAGAGGGATTCACCGTGCAGCAACGCTCTGGAACAGTGTGGGGAAGTTGTGGTGAATCAGCCCCTATAGCTCAGTCCCTTCTCGGGGGTAGATCAGGCTATTGACGCTGAAGCTGTTGTAGAAGTGGCTGTTGAACTGTCCGCCCTGCCCGCCGCCAAACGTGTTGTAGTACACTCCACGGTTGAAATGCAGGCCCTCGCCGTGCTCTGATGCCCCCGTATCCTGCCCTCCGTGGTTAAGGTGGTACGGGCTCAGGGCCGTAATGTTCCTGTTTGACAGCTCGTTCACCAAACCAAGGGACCCCTGCCGGCTGGGGCCCCCCGAGCTGAGCGTCGACATGCTGCTGTAAAAGTTGTTAAAACACGGAGCGGTTGAGGACAATCCGGGCGGCGAAGAGGACGATGAGCTCTTGTGGCTCTCGTTCATTGGCTCCATCTCCGGAGAGGGTGGCCCCAGGAGCTGAGGACTGTCTGAAGGCTTCATTGAGGGCCCCACCGCCGGCCTGCCGTCCTCCACTTTTGTGGCCCCCGCTGCCGCAGCCGTTCCCCCTGCACTGCTCGGATCTGAGCGTCTTTTCCGTTTCCTGCGAAAGTTTCCATTGTCAAACATCTTTTCACAGTTTGGGTCCAACGTCCAGTAATTTCCTTTTCCTGTAATTGAAGATGAAACACAATAAATATTAGAACTTGATAATATCAGTATTCGATGGTGGAAGTTGTGGGGCCTTATATGTCTAATTTATATGCCATATATAAAATACAACAATATTTTTACTCTGGTCTTAACCTTTATAAGCTTTTTTCTGTCGAGATATAAATTAACAAACTGGTTTGAGAATGTTAGCAATCTGTCAGAACAAATTTCTATTCTTTATTTCTAAATTGATTTGAATTGTTATCAAATGTTTCTTTGAAGGTAGATTACTCTCTGCAGTCTATTTAAGGAAACAATAATTAATACATAGCACCTTGTCATTATAGTCCACAATCATGTAGGTTAGGGTTTAAAACTAAAATTCAGACATATTTTAGGACAATACATGCACAATTCATAGAAAAACAATATTCTAAATTCTGGTAAAACTTTTAAGAAAACACAATATAAATACGTTTACAACATTTGTATGAATCTTTAGAAATATTGTACTTATTTTGTATTAGTTCATAATAAGTGTACAGCGTCTGCAATATCTACATCTGTATTATTTTAAAAACGTGTTCCTTTTTAAATAAATTAGAAGATTACCACAGTATCAATTTACATTTATGTATTTTTAGGAAAATGTAATGTAATTTAGAATTGCTAAGACTTTTTGGACCACAAGCATCATTATTAAGGCTAAACGGAAAGCATGATAACGTTTTCGTCATTTACATTTACAAGGTTTAAGTAACAACTTCACTGTGATTATTCTTCTTAAATTACCCTCTAATTAAAACACTCTGAATCTCCCAGGTGATTAAACTGTACCCAAATGCAGCATATTTCACATATTAACATTTCCCCTGGTGCGTTCACTGTACCTGGATCGTCCTCGTCTCTCGGCACTTTCTTGAAGCAGTCGTTCAGAGACAGGTTGTGCCGGATCGAGTTCTGCCAGCCGGCTTTGCTCTTCTTATAAAAGGGGAAATTTTCGGCGACATACTGATAGATCTGACTCAGGGTCAGCTTCTTCTCGTGCGCATTCTGGATGGCCATGGCTATGAGCGCAGAGTAGGAGTAAGGCGGCCGCACAAGCTTCAGCAGCTCCTCCTGGCTGGCGATTGACAGCCAGCCCAGGTCAGGCCCTCCGAATCCAGGTGAGTTTGTTATGAACTGCCGCTGCGAGCCGTAGGAGGGCGGGATGAAGGACGCCGGGTTGTTGCCGTGCAGGTAAGACGCAGAGGAGTTCACACCCGGTCCGTTGAGCCACAGGTACGGGTTTGGAGACGATGCGTAATCTCCGAGGCCGTATCCGGAGGGTCTCTGTGTGCCCTGGAGGCTCTGCTGGTGGTACATACTGCTGAAGTTATCGCAGTACACAGCGGCCATGTCCGGGGCCTCCTGAGCGCCTTTGGGTGGGAGAGAGCCGACGGTAGGGGAGGTGTGGTGGTGCTGGTGCTGGTGGTGGGACTGGGGGTCGATGGAGTTCATCACTCCCCGCGGGAAATCCCAAAGGAAACTGAAGCGGTTCAGGTGGTGCTCGCAGCAGCAACAAGTGTCAGGGAGGATGGAGGACTTTGGGGGAGTTTTAATAGTATAAACCCTTGACAGCAGCCACATCCAGGCTCTAGATAATTCCCAGCAGCCAATAGACACACACTGAGTAACAGGGGGTGTGGTCATGTTCTACCTCAGCCACCAGACAGTGGGTCAGTGGTTCCCAAATGTTTCTCCTGTCAAAAAGTCCCGGAGAGACACAACACACTGCTGCTGCTCTCTTTTTCTCTGAGGGACTAATGTTGGGATCTTTAAACTTTAGTAAACAAAGACTGACTCAGACTGCAATAATAACTGTTATGATATCAGTTTTTTGTTAGTCTCACATGTGAAACTAAACAAATTCATCTTCAACGCTTACATTCTATCCAAAGTAAAGATAATAAAAAGCTTTATACATTTAGGTAATAAAAGATTGTGATTTAATATTCAACAGATAGTTTAGAGTCATATGGTTATTGTATCAGAAATGTAAAACACAATACTTCTCACAGAAAGAAGACTGTCACATTTTTTGATTATTATTCAGTTAAATGCCTCATGGAAATTGTAATGAGGAATATACAAATTGTCTAGATTTAAAAATACTGAAAAGCAAATGTATCCTTTAGGTGGTGGTTAAAAAAAAGGAATCAACCGAACTACAAAATACATTCTATCATTATTGTATTAACATTGTGTCAATTATGTATTCAGCGTACATGAAAAAGGCAAAATAGTCACCTTGTTTTTTTTCATATTCTTTTTAAAGGGAAGTGGTGAGTAGGTTAGTTTCACTGTATACATAAAAAAGAAAGAACCCAATAACCCTGAAGCACAAATGTGTGTATCATCCAAATAAATTATAGCTGTTTAAGTAATACATCCCTATAGAATGATTGTTTTTTAGTATAACAAACACAACTCTACTCAAAAGAGTTCCTCATTTTAGATTTGATTAGAGGAGAAAGTGTTGCTTTAAAGTAGTTCTTAATCCAGCTCTGACATGGCAGTATTATACAGTGAAGAACCAAAGAAAGGAGAAAAAAACACTGCCGGGTCACGGGACTCAACTAAATCAAACTGATGACACTTTTGCAAATGTTTTGGTTTTCATTAATTAATGTTAAACTGAACAATTCAGATGTAAGAGAAACATCATATGTATAATTATACCTTTTTATAGTCAGTGAGGTCAGAGTTAAATGTGCATACACTCATACCTTGTCTTCTGACGGATCAGCCAAACTCATTGAACATTAGGGTTAGGGAACATTCTTAACAACCATAAGTCAAAGATGTATGTTAATTATAAACCTATAACAGCTTTACATCTAAGGGCGTTTAAGTGACACCGAAGAGTGAGGGTGAAAAAGGGGTTAAGGTTACAAACAGCAGGACTGGTGAGGAGATTGGCAACAGGTGTGAAGTTGGGAGAGGATGTCAGTGAGGACATCTAGTGGAAGGTTGGAGGATGGCAGGTCTGGGGAAAGGGGAGGGTGGATGGGCTTGGGCAAGAGAGCAGGGAGACAGACAGCCTGGCTTTAACTAGAAAGTCCTCATGACGATGGGCCCCCCAGAGAACCTGTTTTGCACAGGAAATATACGTCTAATGATATGAGGCCCTGAACAAATAGTTAAAGGCCCCATGTCATGGCCATTTCTACTGATCGTAATTCCATTGTTGAGGTGTACTAGAATAGATTTACATTGTGCAATTTTCCAAACTGACATTGGTTTCTCATACAGCATCTCTGTATAGTATGTGTATTCACTCTCTGTCCTCAACGGCTCTGCCCCCCCCCAAGCCCTCCCTATGAGCAGAGTGTTCTTTGATTGGTCAGCTCGCCTACTCTGTTCTGATGAGTCCACCTTCGTTACAGCGGAACATCAGTGATTATGTGTTACAATGGCGTTAGCAACCAGAAAATGACACCAGTAACGACAAAACAGATGAGAATGCTGCGTAGGGTCTGGGTGCCGTGTTGGCGGGACGTTGCGCGGCTCGCTGCTGCGAGGAGCGGACAGTCCGAGCTACTGGTGTCATTTCCTGCTTTCTGCGAGACAGCGAGACATCGCGAATGGGCGCGGGTGATGAGGGGGGGGCTGCTGCAGCCCCATCTGCGAGGCTCCACTAGCAACCGCATCGCATAACACACAAGGGGACGAGTAATAACCAGAAAAGCATGACATGGGACCTTTAATTAAATGGTAAACAAATCTAAATTCAACAAACTCACACACTGAAGTCATCTATAGGGCAGAGATGGGGCATCTTTTATAGAGCGTGAGAAGCCGTGGGTCCAGGTGTTGCACTGAGGAGACAGCCCCACCCACCAGTCCACCTGCAAGGGCACCTGAACAAACCAGTGACAAATCAACTGAAACCTTATTAATATAAAGACGATATCTGAGTCAAACCAATTTGTCACCTGGTGCTTGAGTAGATCACCTTTTCATTAGATAAATAATCAGTGTACATGTTGATTGACTGGCTTGCTCCTTTAAAATGATTAATGAAAAAAAATGTACACTACATTACATCAAGCAATTTAATCGCTACGGAATTGGTTTCAAAATGCCAAACGTTTCCAAGTGCCTCATGCATAAATTACAAGATTTATAGACTTCTTTATTTTAAAAAAACACATCTTTAAATTATTAAAAGGTTGCTTATCTTAATCACGTTTTTAATTAGTTTGGTCCTATTTATGCAGAGATAAAGGTCCACCTTGAATTAGACTTTAAACTAATTTGGATTTACCTTATCAAATGAAGTTTATAATTTAGAATTACCAGACTTCCAAACTACTTAATTAGTGTTTACCTTCCACTGAGATTAAATGACTTGGAATCAGTCATAAGGACGCCCTTTGTAACTGCAAACCATGAATATCTTATTTATATCTCCCTTGCTCAAGTACTGTGTGGTAAAGATGACTTGTGGAGGCACACTGCCCCCTTGAGCTTCTTTTAGTAGTATCGGCAATCCTTGAAATATTCAGGGTTGTTTTGTAGGATACAACATTCACCACAAGATGGAGCCAGCTCACTGCTCAGTGTGGAGTCTGATCTGACAGTGTCGAATCTTCACTGTAGATCAGGGGTGTCAAACTCAAATACAGTGGGCCAAAATTAAAAATGGGTACTAGTGGAGGACCGAACTGGTTCAATGTTTATTGCAAAACTTATTGAAATGAACTTATTGCACATATTAAACTTGGAACTAACAAAGCTTAAATTATTGCCTATAAAAACAACATTAAACATTAAATAATCAGTTGCATTCGTTTCTTATGGCTCTATCTGCAGCTTTTCCGGAGTCATTTCTTATGATTACATTTCTCCACAGGCCAACAACAGCTTTAAAAAAACAATTTCCCTCAAAGAAAAAAACAAACATGCCCTGTTGTCTCAAGAAAGAAAGTGCAGAAGGAAACAGCCATTGAAACTCAGTTTGCTGCTCTGTGATGTACACTAAGCCAGACACTTGGCATCTCATCTTGGGTGCAAGTTCATCAATGTTTGGGGTCAGGCTCTGAGCTCAGGATTAAGTGAAGGTGTGCGTGCAATATACCGGCGGGCCAGATCTAATAGTAATTAGAGATTATCCTGCGGGCGGAAATTAAATCCACCAAGGGCCTGATTTGCCCCCCCGGCCTTGAGTTTGACACATGTGCTGTAGATCATGGAGCATCCACAAGAGAGAGCTACACACTGCTCACAAACGTCTTTAGATGAAGAAGCCAAAGAGCCATAGAACTTTTTTCCTCAGAAATCTAATATGAAAGTTTGGTTTTACTCTGATAGCTCCTGGGGATTTAGAAAATCTTTGAAGACGTCTTCTGATAACATTAACCCAGATCTCCCAAAGTAATCCCGCAAATATCTTTCCTTAAAGTGTTAAAACAAAAATGCGTCTTTGGCCCGAGCCTGTGCACATTGAGCAAGAACCCATTGGTGTTGTATTTCTTCTTGGAGAGGAACCGTCTAATAAAGCCCATCCAGACCCTCTCTGAGCCCTCCTGATTACTTTGGTTGGTATTGACACATTATCTGCCGACACTTTCCTGTTTTCCAGCATCTGATAGACTGAGGGTTTTCTCTAATGCAGCTTTTCCACTGAGATCCAGGCCGCAGAGTAATTGTCCGCGCAGCACCAGGAGTCGCTCTGTCTGACTGTAATTCTATAATATTGGGGTTGGCTATGACAATAATCCCTGGGGCTCATCGTGCGTCGCCAAAACTCAAATACATGTATGAGAATCTGAGATTGCGGAAAGGGAAGACTGTTTGTCTCTGATTCTCCTGTCAGCAGACTATTTTGAAGAGGAAAAGTGCTGTGAAGACAAAGCAGCTTGAGTTTGGGAATTGTGACTTTTGATGTATGAAAGTTGAAGAGTTAAAGAACCAAATGTGTGAAAATCAGAAAGCAACCACATTAGGTTTCAAAGAAATGGAACAAAAATGTATAACATATTAAGCACCCAATTAAAGCTGTTCTTAATTGTTGTGATTGACAGACATTTTCTGTTCTCCAGCACCTGTATACAAGGTTATTAAGATCTAGTTGGTGTGTTTGTGGATGTGTTACATGAGATACAAGATAAAAATACAACTTATAGTCTTAAAACCCCTAATAGGAGTTGCCATAAGAATATAACTGTCAGGATTCTCATGTTTTGTCACGTTTGTAGTTTTGTATGTCTGGTTATGGGTGTTTTCCTCCGTGTATATTGTCTGGTCCTTCTTCCTGTGTTTTTCCCCTGTCGTTAGTTTCCCTGGTGTGTCTAATTGTCTGATTGTGTTCACCTGTCGCCCTTGTGTTTCTCCTCCCCTGCCCGGCTGTTTCTCGTTTTGTGATTACCCCTCTCTGTATTTAGTCTTGTCTCTTCCTGTGTTCAGTGTTGGTTCATTATTTGTCATTCCTGTTCCCCTTCATGTGGGTCACTGTCACCTTGGTTTGGATGCTACCTCGTACCCGTTCGTGGATTCTTGTTTTGCCTCGTACCTGTACCTGGATTCTTGTTTTGTTCGGCTTTTGAGAAATAAAGCTCGCCTTTTTGTTTCCTTTTGAAACCTGCTTCCTCCTCATTCTGCATTTGGGTCCTATTTTTCCACACACCCTAACAGAATGAACCAACCACAAATGGACCCAGCAGATGATCCATTTGAGGTAGAATTACAGCACTTTACCTTTTATCTGGCTTGCTGCTTTGATTGGTGGAAGGGAGCGTCCAGTGTTCGGCAGAAGAGGGCCGCTCTGGTAGAGGCGCACCGGTTGGCAGCAGAGAAACCATGTTTTGTTGAGGTCTTACCTGACTGGATTTTGGACTTCCTTTCAACATGTGATTCCCGGCCTGCTAGTCCCAGGCATGCTAGCCCCCTGCCTCCCAATTCCCAACCTGAGTCCCCTCTCGAGTCCCCTCTCGAGTCCCCTCTCGAGTCCCCTCTCGACTTACTTCTCGAGTCTCCTCTCAAGTCACCTCTCCAGTTCCTTCTCAAGTTCCCTCTCGAGTCCCCTTTCAAGACACTTCTCAAGTTCCCTCTCGAGTCCCCTCTCTAGTCACCCCTCCAGTCCCCTCTCGAGTCTCCTCTCGAGTCTTCTCTCGAGTTCCCTCTCGAGGCTCCTCTCGAGTTCCCTCTCAAGTCCCTACCCAATGTCCTGTGCCGATGGAGGTTCCGTTGGGGGTCCTGCCAGCTCCATGTCCAGTCCCGTTGGAGGTCCCGCCGACTGCTCTTCTGCCGGGGGTCCTGCCAACCCTGTGTCCTGTCCCGTTGGAGGTCCCGCCAACTGCTCTCCTGCCGGGGGTCCTGCCAGCTCCATGTCCAGTCCCGTTGGAGGTCCCGCCGACTGCTCTCCTGCCGGGGGTCCTGCCAATCCTATGTCCTGCTGCTCTGGGGGTCCCGCCGTCAACTCTCCTGCCGGGGGTCCTGCCAACCCCTTGTCCTGTTCCGTTGGAGGCCCCGCCATCACCTGTCTCGCCGGGGGTCCTGCCAACTCCTGGTCCTCTTCCGTGGGGGATCCTGCCGAAGCCTGTCCCACCGGCTCTGGTTCCTGTTCAGCCGACACCGGGTCCTGCCCGGCCTCCGGAGCTGTCTGGTCTTCGCCCTCGAGCCCGGCCCCCTGAAAGCCGCGGTCTTCGCCCTCGGGCCCGGCCCCCTGACTCTACCTTGGACTCTGCCTTGCCCCCGGGCCGTTCGCCCGAGTCCCCCTTTTTGAACTCTGCCTTGCCCCCGGGCCGTCCGCCCGAGTCCCGCTTTTTGAACTCTGCCTTGCCCCCGGGCCGTCCGCCCAAGACCCCATCCTTGATCTCTGCTTTGCCCCCGGGCCGTCCACCCGAGACCCCTTCCGGGTCCTCTGCTGTGCTCCTGGGCTGTCAGCCCAAAACCCGTCTCCCAGACCCCCTCCACCCACCCTGGTGGCCCCTGTCGTTAGTTTCCCTGGTGTGTCGAATTGTCTGATTGTGTTCACCTGTCGCCCTTGTGTTTCTCCTCCCCTGCCCGACTGTTTCTCGTCTTGTGATTACCCCTCTCTGTATTTAGTCTTGTCTCTTCCTGTGTTCAGTGTTGGTTCATTATTTGTCATTCCTGTTCCCCTTCATGTGGGTCACTGTCACCTTGGTTTGGATGCTACCTCGTACCTGTTCGTGGATTCTTGTTTTGCCTCGTACCTGTACCTGGATTCTTGTTTTGCCTCGTACCTGTACCTGGATTCTTGTTTTGTTCGGCTTTTGGGAAATAAACCTCGCCTTTTTGTTTCCTTTTGAAACCTGCCTCCGCCTCATTCTGCATTTGGGTCCTATTTTTCCACACACCCTAACAATAACAGGATGTGAACAGAGAGGCAGTCTGTGAGATCTGCTGTTCCAGCTGGTACATCTTTAAAAAACAGTCAAAATTGTGCATGTTCAAAGCATTTAACTGGTAAATCTATGAAGAAATGCATAAGAATGAGTATAACTTATACATTATTTAGGCATGTTGATACCACACATTGTGTCTGAATAATAGAGAAAGCATGCAAGCAGGATGCTTACTTGTCAAGGATTTGGAGATCCGGTCCAAACAATCCATTTAAGATGTGTTTGGTTGTTTTGAAAAAGGCAATTAGGAGGTTGCGCACACGAAGAAGAGAACACACAACCAATTAAATGGGTGGTATTCTTATTTATTTTTATGTGAAGATGTAATCGCAGAGAATGGGTTAACATCTGAAATAAGTCAAAATATCACAAACAACATACATTTTAAATGGTTTTGTTTTGTATGGTTGTTAGCACGTAGACATGCAGCAAAAGAACTCATAAATCACTAGAAAACAAAAAAAAGGAATTTCACAAACACATTCAGCGAGACAAAACATGTGGGATGTCCAGACAGGAAGGATGGAAAAACACCTCAAAGTAGTTTAGTCTGTTTAAGCCTCTGAAAATCACGTGGTGCTAAATAAGAAGCAGAGCGTTGTGCAGGAAATGTTGACACTATATGATTATATACGGACCCAAGGCCTAAAATATAAAAAAGCGAGACAACATGCCCAGTCACTGACTCTAAGGTCTCATCCAGACCACTACTTTTTGTCTGCTTTGTTTTTGTTATTTTTACCACCCATGGTGTTTTTCATATGTATCTTTAAATGCTTATAGCAATGGGGAATTTCCAGGCAAAGCCATAGGAAGACTGGGCTTAAAAATAATCAAACCCTTACATCAGGGGTGTCAAACTCAATTTCATCGCGAGCCACATTCGCATAAAGGTTGCACTCAAAGGTTGTAACTATATAAATATATAATATATATATAAAATAATGTATTATATTACATTATTGCCTCTGAATTGGATTATTATTGGATAGGATAATAACTTAGTAATTAACTACGTCTGAAAGCAGAAGTCCAGGGCAAATAATTGCAGTGCGCATGTCACAAAACGAGATGCATTGTGCTTCTGTAAAGTGGCATGCAACTGTATAATAAACTTATTATATTCTTTGCAAGCTCTTGCGGGGCCACATAACATGAAGTCGCAGGCCGGATTTGGCCCCCAGGCCTTGAGTTTGACACCCCTGCCTAACATCATAGTTTATGGAGTTTACCGCCTTTTCTTTCCATATTCGATGAAGTCGCTCTATTCTACAAATTGTCAATCAACACTCTTTTCTTTTTACCATTTAGAAGGTCCTAAACTGAAAATGTTTTTGTTTTAGTGTTAACAATGCACTTTCCAGCAAAGAAAGTAAAGACACTCAGGTCATTCCAACTTAGTCAAAGTTACTCAAACATGTGACACATAAACCAACATAATATACATACAAGATATGTATAATGTACGTTTCCTTTTCAGATAATGAATGCAACTTAATGATACAACAATAAATCATACCTTCATCGTGGGTTCATAGGTCTTTATAGAAACATTTTTAGCACTTTGTGTAGTTTGTTTTAATGTTGAGACTGTCCACATTATTACCATTGATGGAATACTTAATATTATATAGAGATAGGATTTATTGCAGGGTTTATGTAAATGTGAGGATTAGTATGGGCTGGGTACCGTATCTCTAATAAACGTCAAATATGTAAATATATAAAATATGTGGTGGAACTTAACATACTGTACATGTTCGTAATCCATAGATATAGGTAATTTAGGTTTGGAAATGTGTTAAAAAAAAACATGGACATAATATTAAGATTAAAAAGATGTTGTAGGCACAGACATTTAATGTGTAGTCTCATAATATGATTAATGCTATAAAATTCAAATCTACCATTTTTTTCAAAGTCGGAAAAAACAAAAAAACACACAGTACATTACAGATGCTTTTATCCAAAGCAACTAACATACTGGCTACAGGAGCAATTTGGGGTGAAGTGTCTTGCCCAGGGACATGCTGACTGCAGTGGGGTTTGAACCTGAGCTCCCCTGATCCCAACACCAACGCACTATTCCACTACGCCACACATCAGGAAGTTGACACTCCAGTGAATTTAAACGTTGTATTATGCAAATATTGAATGATGAACGTGTTGGTAGAGAAATGTTCTTCTCTGAATGGTTGGACTGTATATAATCAATATAATCCAAATGTACATAAACAGGTAAACTTGTTAGCCTTTGCTGCTTTACAACTCCTGGTTAGGGGGAGGCTAAGCTGCAAATGTGTGGATCCAAGGACCTATTTATTCCTGTTTCTGAAACAGGCGGGCCCATTCAGCTGACGCACAATCTCCACCATTTACCTCCAGTCTATTTCTGTGACATATTTACGCCCACGTGTCAGGCTCCGTGAATCTACCTGTGTTTGACCGAGCCGGATAATTTACACAGGAAGCTTTTGGGAACAAACATTTGCACTTATTATATGTTGCATACCTCTTAGGAGCAACCTCAGGCATACATGTGAGCGCAGCAGAAGACAGATAAGAACATGTATGCACACAGAAGGCATTCATAGCAGGCAGTAATAACATAGTGCTGCTTTTGAGAGGCCAGCCACAGTTCTGCGGACAGAGAGGGTACATACACGAGATGTTATTGCTCTATATGTTTATAACGCTGCCATGGAAAAATAAGAGGCTCGGCCACAGGCATTTCCTCAGCTTCTCTCCCCCCGGTTGCATCTCCAAGCCTGTGTGGGAAGGAGGCAGTGAGTGTTTAGATGAGGGCTGAGCACATGTCACACTTCATCCTTTTTCACAAATAGGCTTCCTGATTACTCTTTCTGTATAAAATCCATCACAAACCTCTCTCACCGCTCGGCTTTTGTTTCTCCAAAACTAGCTATTTCTTATTGTCTCGATCCATGCAGGGCTGACCTCGTGAATCGTCATACTGTATTTACTTGATGAAGAATATTTGGCGTATTTATTGTAGGCATTGTATTGTTTGACCCTTATGCTGCTCACTACTGGCCACCAAGGAGTTTAAGTGTATGTCACTGCTGTTGTATCTAAAATGAATATCTGATGTCTAGGCATGAATACCATTGATGTTCAGAAACAGGATTGACTCCATTGTTTGCTTGTGGTCTGCTCAATCTTTAGGTGTCAGTGTGCTTCAGACAGGGTTCTTGTCATATTGTTGAATATAATCAACTTTCCAATTTCAAAATTGCATTGAGCTGTTTCGTTTTGTAAGAAGGCAGACATAAGCTACTGTTGCTACATGAAAAAGCCTTTGCAGAACTAAAGGCCTACACCCAACACTACCCTCATCAAAGTGGCATGCCTTGGTGAGGGAGGCATCATGAACACTGTTTACACACCAAATAATAAGTGCCAACAGATTATTTCAGTCAATCTTTTTACTTTATCCTCAGGCTTTTCCCAGATAGTTTAGTCAGGTAGTTTCACATGAGAACAGCCATCTTAGTGTTTGTGCATCATCCGTATTCACATTATCAATAGCTATTTTGACTACTAAAAAATGCATTGCACTGTTTACGATAGAAAGTCAAGCAGATATCACAATACAGATCTAGAGAAAACAGACGGACGTAATTATTTCGTCCCATATTCATTTTTTATCCTTCAGTTTTGGTTGAGTCCAAATGTCATCAACCAAATGTATTTCTCCAATCACATCTTTCTTCAGTATCCAGACATATCACACTTGTTGTCCAGGAGCTCTATTGGTTATTTCTGTATGCTGTTATGTTGGTGTTACAGGAAGAAGTGTATTTGCTAAGTGTTGAATCAGCTTTCACAGAACATATTTACAATTCTAGGGAAAACACTGGATGACTATGGTTCTTTTAGCTCAGCCTTCATGTCTTTTTGTATTATTTCACTATTAAACATGAGCTTCAAGGACACAGAAAGTGAAGGAAATGAAACCTATTCTAGTCTTGTGCTTAGTCACCGTAAATGGTAGGGTCAGCCTATAATGTGAATGTAAATAAAAGCCAAATTCATGTCACATTTAATTATGTTCAGATATAGGCAACCTCTGCTCTTCTAAAACCAGCTCTCCGTTTCTGATCCAAAGGATAATTAGGCCTTGGAGCAAGACGGTGAATGTTTGTTCTCACTCCGCTCGCCTTGAAAGAGAATGCTTTTTATGGATGCTGCAGTACGACCGTATATCTCCCTTGAAAAAGGCAGATCTGTAGCTGCTCGTGCCTCTGATGTGCTATCCAACTTTAAAATACAGCTTTGCGAGCTCAGTCTTCTTCAAAGCTTTCTTTTTTCTCTTTTTTACTTTGGCTTTTTTTGCCCCGTACTGCCAGCGCCAACTCGGCTCTGCCTGCTGCCTTGAGTGAAGAAGTCGGGGCGAAAAGCCTGAAAGAAACTGTAGCTAATTCATAAAACAAGTGAACATCTCACAAACTAAAAAAAACGCAATTATAGAATCATACAATATACCAAGCAGCCACCATAAAATGGGACATTGAGCCATGGATGTGTTGTGTGTGTTGATCACTGTGCTATTTAGGATTCTCTGCAAGTAATCAGTGTAGAAAAAAAACACTCCTTTCATTCTCTTTGACTTTGAGGCCTAATGGCTTTTTTAGTAACGACTTTCTGTCTTTAACGGCACAAACATCATTAACCCAGCCCATTGTTATTCTAATCTCTCTCCGTCAGTGGCCTCGGAGGCTGAGGCGTCGTCTCAGAGAAACAGTTTCCTCATTGTGCGACGGAGGGAGGGGGATGGAGGTGGTGAGGTGGCTGCTTCAACTGCTGCCACCTGAGCGGGCATCGGCCTCCAGAGAACCTTACATTTAGGGTGGTCCAACACGACAATCTCCAAACCACGTCCTCCTGGCTCTCCTCTTTATGTGCTCCTAATTCCACCTCCCACCATCCCCCTTTCCCCAGCCCTCTCTCACAAAAAGCCTCTCACACGATGAACAAAGTTTCTCTGGTCCTCATTTGTTGACTTATCTGGCATGCTGGCAGTTTCTCCTTTAGAAAGAAAAGTCTTTAAACGGTGTTTGGAGGGCTTGTATTGCAGCAGGGAGGACTGTTGTGTTGTGTCCCTCCAGACACACAGGAAGAGTCTCTGCCATCTCCTCCACGACTTAAGCAGGTGCAAAGACAAGGCTCAATGACATCTTTGTACCAAATGGAAGACGTTTGGGGGTTTAGCAGCTCTCCTGGCGGGGGCCTGCGCCACCTCCCCTCCTCTGTCTGCCTTTTTGGGGGACTTGAACGTGAGAATTTAGCACTGACAGGCCGCAGAGGGGGAAGCCATATATTCTGAGGTGACACAGACACCAAAGGTAGTTGTTTTAGGCTTCCACGGTTGCCTGTCATGATGCTTTTATCTCTAGTCTTTTACTGGCTGTGGTAATTCATGTTGGCCCAGTGTTGCCTCTAAGCCCGGTTTACAATAGAAACACACAATATCAAGCACTGTTTTCTTAAAAAAAAAATGTATGAACAATTTTAAAGTCCAGAGATCTTCATTTAAATGCATAACTTAAATCATGTATATTACTGGTAATCAGGAATGTGTCAACCCTTGAGGAAAAGCAATTATATCAAACATTTTACATACAACCTTTGTTCATAGAGAGAATACATTAGTTGCCTAACCTTCCTGTTGTCCTCGGGTCAAATTTCACAGTTTTTAAAATATTTATTATGTTATTTATATGTTATTTCATCTAATTGCTATAAAACATCACTACTTTCATTACGTTATTCCTGATTAATTTAGATTTAAAGCATCTGTTCACATTATGTGCTGACAACACATGTGAAATGGTTTAAAAACAGAATCCTTACTAAAGCAGTCAGTGATAATCGATCAGCAAAGTCATTGAAAATGTTGGATTTTTTTAACTAAACCAAGTTTTAAGTGTGTGTAAATAAGGTCTATTGACCACAAGTTGGAAAAAGATGAAATTAAAGTGAAGTAAAACTGATTAACCATTTGTTTTTATTCAAGTTCTGGCTTTAACTTCACCCCCTAAACCTAAGAATCACAGCTGCTAGTGGAACATGTGCTGCTTGGTGGTTATATTCTGGAATTGGCAAGAAAGTGATTTCCAGTGTTGGCTGGCAGCTATTTAGGACACTATCCCAGATTTATTTCCAATGCGAAGTGTTCCAAGTTTCTGTTTCCTCCTCTACCTACGTGTTGATATCAGATGTGACAGTTCTACCACCTGCTTGTCCATGATGTGATTCCTGCTCTCCTGCAATGGTGTGAGATTTCCACGCTGTCATAAAATGTGTTTCTATTAATATATTTCCCAAGTATACTTTACTTAAAATATGCAATAATGAAATAATGAAATAATAAAAAACGTTTTCACCTAGATTATAATTCACAAAAGCAGTCCTAGATGGGAATATGTGTTTGTGTGACATTCATCCCAAACCCATACACACACACACACACACACACACACACACACACACACACACACACACACACACACACACACACACACACACACACACACACACACACACACACACAAACACACACACACACACACACACACACACACACACACACACACTCAAATCAGCTGCAAATGCACCCACAAACATAAACACAACTTGTAGTACTTTTGTGGAGCGTCAACTTAAACACTTCTCTGATTCTAAACCCTAACATAAGTATAACTTTGATTATGAACACTTTCCCTTTCAAGTGCCCCCACTTTCTCAAATATAGTTACTTTCCAAAAGGTCCTCACTCTCAGGGTCTACGTGTCTAATTGGTCCTCACAAAGATGGAAGAACAAGAGTGTGCACACACAGTATGTAGATGGCATGGTCTTGTGTGAATCTGCTCTTCCCCACCTGCAACGGCTGTAACACACTTGTGAACAGTGGTAGGTTGTGATGCAGCACAAAGTAAGAACAGAGGCGACGGGGGATACATTTCCTTTCAAGCTCATAACTAGGCCACTAAGATAACAAATACTACGTGTTCTCCTGTCTGCCTTTTCACCATCATGACCTCTGCCCTCTCTGCCCATTATTTGCACTTAGTGCCTCAATCAAAGTTCAAAGTGTATTTAACCATCATGATTGATATGATGATACAATCATTTTTGCCTGTAATGTTGGTGATTATTCTTAATCTAGAAGATTTACAACACAAATGTACACATCAAGTACAGATTTGCACACAGAACAGGACATTAAAATAAAAAAAGATCGAAAGTAAAACATATTTTTCAGTTCACTTTAATGATTTCCATTTATTTAAAAATAAATAAAAATAATTTATCCAAAACACAAACAAATAATAATACAGTAAATAAGTTCAAGATCGAGTCTTAACATAAGATTACTCCACTTGTCACTTTTTTAAAAATGTAATCCTAAAAAAATGAACTCATATTGCAAGTTATTCATTGTAATATACATTTCAGATATAAATAAACAACCATGAAGTGAATCTATACCCACATCAATATAAAACTTAAAGTTTTAACAGCCATGGATTTACCCATTACATCTTGTCACACACTTTGACATTAGGAACTATTTATTTTGTACACGTGCAATAGTTCATTCCAGAATTTAAATAATCATTACTGCCAGGTGAATTGACTGAAACACTGGCAATATCTTTTCTTTCATCTTTCTGTCTCAGTTACGATGTCTCCTTTATTCTTCTTCTTCTTCTTCTTGATCCTTAAACAAGGCGGAAAGCAGAATGGCCCCAGCAGCCAGAATGCCCACACCCACTACAGCTGCACCTCCAATCGCAGTAGCTCTGTTAACCTGCAAAACACCAATGAATGGTGGTCTGAGGGTCAAAACAATATTGCTGGAAACATTTAACTATTCAATTAAAACCAGAACGTTTCTAATTTACTCATGGCTCTGTATGGTAGAAGAAGCAGAGTTTGCATGATATTTAGTACTGGAAAAAGTAGTATAAAATCTACAAAATCCTCACCTGTCTCGACTGTGAAATGCCGTATCGTAGCTCCGTGACAAAGTGCTCACAGTTGTGACTAGTGAGGGAGTACGGAAGCTCCTGACCCACCATCCTATACGCCTCTCTCACAATGATGTCACGCTGCCGAGGTTCATACTTGTAATCTAGGAAGTTGTTGATTGTATAACGATGGGGGCCGACCACTTCCCAGAGCTTCTGGCACCTCACCTCGGCCTTGTTGCTGTCCAGGAGCAACATCAGGCTATTAAAAGGGTTTGAATCATCACCTGGGAGTTAAACAAAAGACACAAACAGAACTGAAGTAAGAATAAAGTGGATTAGAGAAGAAATTGAATACACACAGAGAAAAATATTGTAAGTATCAATTATCGTTGTATTTTATAATATTATACATGTGACGTAATTGGCTAACATTCTCTGCCATTATGGTAAGTGGCAGACAGAAGGTTTTAGATAGTGTAGTAAATGCAACACTTTACCACTTGGGGGAATCAAATGAACAACTTCATTTCCACCGATGTAGACAGCCCAGTGCTCGTATGTTCCACGGAAGATCTTGATAAGGTCCCCTGGCTTAGGACCTTGGTCAAACTAAAATGGTTAAAAAACATCAATTAAAAAAAATAACAAACTTGACATAAAGTCCGTTTTGAGCAGTTCTTAAAGCTACTCTCAGGGTTAGGGTTCATGAGCACTGAAGTAAGAACAGCAGGGAAGAAGACTGCAATCTAGTTAACATAGATGTAAACAAAAATTGTGTTTCAGTGAAAAACAATGGTTTTAAGCTGCAGACCTTCTTAAATTATGACCTTCTTGTGTGAAATGAGTCTTTCCTTTGTTCTTGTCTGACATTATACTAAATCAACAAATGTATCAGGGCATGAATCATTAAACAAACAGGACAAAGTAACACCCAGATAGGCAAATGTTTGGAAAGAGGGTATGTGCACAGTCAACAGTGGTGGATACTTTCAGTAAGTTGGAAAAGGTGTGCTATTTATTATTTGGTTTATTTTTAAGAATCGCGTGTCAAAAAACATTAATCTCCAAAAAGATAGGAGTTAGTTATTTGGTTGTTCTTATCTGTAGTCCCTGCAGAAACACATGACAGTGAACAAACACTAATTATATGCACATCTTATGCATTATGCACATTTGTTCTAGTTTTCTATGTTAGATATTCTTAATTTCTTTGTTTAATGTTACCTGAATGTTGCCATATATTTTCACTTTCACTTACACTTACATGGTAACAGATTGCTTTACAGAAAGACATTTCAAATAAACTAATTATGCATTGTTATTGAGGAGTACTAAACACATCAAATATATACACCTTAAGTATTTAAATCTGTTGCCAGTGTAAAAAGTCAACAATGTAAAGCAGCATTAAATCTATCTGAGTCATAAGTGACAGCAGGGCTCAGCAGCAGGAGACTTACCAGTGTTGGAGCCATGTCTTCACTTGTTCTTCTCCTTCTTTAACTGAACAGAGGCGACGTGCAGCCAATTTATCCCAGGTGGAGAATGAAACCTAAGTGTGCTTACGTCCCAGAAGCGAAAGTGTTCAGCAAGCTGATATGGAAACAGAAACAGATGATTAGATAAGCATATTGTTGCACACACTGTATGACTTGGCAGCTTGGCCTGCATTTGCAAATCATTGATAGGTCGAGCCTGATAATGTTACACTGAAGAACTGCAGGTGGGGGGAGTGAGTGCAGTAAGCTGCAAAGGCTAACTTTCATTTCTGGGGAACTGGTCACGCCCTCATGTTACTGCAAGTCATGGTTTAAAGTTTCAGATGCAGAGTTTTTGCAATGACCTCCTCCTTATGCTAGAGAAAAGAAAATGAGTAATGCATTGTTATATATAAATATATTATGTATTTTTTTATATATTTTTTTCTATTTACAATATTTCAATGTTTTATGAAAACCAACCTACTCAACAGTTCGACAACACACTTAACAGAAAAATAATAATCTTATTCATTGATTATGAATTCATTAAAAAATGTCATTAAATTATTATTAAAACATGTCATGTGGATCCAAAAAAGCTGAATCATTAAAATGTTGCTATTAAATAAAAGGTTGGAATAAAATCCTATAAAAATAGGTGTGTCTTATTTTTCCAGTAATAAGTAATAACTGTATGGTATCGTGTGTGAACTTAGACTTATTTTACTTAAAATAATGATACAAAATAGAAGATAGATCCTATACAAAGAGGCGTGTCCTACTTGCCCTGGTTAGTATAAAACTATGCATTTAATGACATGACATGGAAGCCATTGAAAACAAAGACTTTTTACTATATAAAACTGCTGAATTCTCCTAAACATGTTTGCTGTTTGCTAGAAGTATATTAAAAAAGTGATGTTTTCACTAGCTAACGTGATCTAGACAGACGGTGTCTCGTCGTGTCCATAGGCAGGAAACGTCTTACTGACGGACAGAGATCTTCTCAGGACTCTCCCAAGGATTTAAGGTGTTGCCTGACTCACTAGCACTGCTGTGCTTAGTAGCAAATGACCAACTAACGTTAATTCAATCAGGAGAGACGTGATGTATGAAATACATGTTTATTATCGGATCACATTATATAAATGAAACATAATGATGACAGTTTATAACAAGTGAATGAAATGGTGTTTGGCGATTAGGCCCAGGTTTGGTAGGATGTCATTCGGGAAGGGAAGAACCGTTTCCGATGAACCCCCTGGGTCTAGACACTGGTGGTGGTGATAAGTGGTTAGGTCCGGTTGGAAGGGAGAAGGTTGAGCTTGGCCCTGACTTGGAAGCAGGAGGCGAAGGGGTGGAGGAGGGTTGCGCTTTGACACCTGGAAGACAGCTGATGGAAAAGGGGAGAGCATATATAGAGGGATTAACAGGTGCGATAATTAGGCTTGTGAATGGAGGGAAGTGATATGTTAGCTTGAGGAGTGGCGCTCCCCATCATTTAGTGAAGGGAGCGAGTATTGCCATGACGTGCAATACGAAGTGATAGGTCTTCCTGCCTGAACTTGCGCTGAGCTTCATTACGGAGAGCCTTATCTCATACTGCTGATATAAGGAATAAGGTAAGGATAAGGAAAGCTGTACACTGGAGCTGTACTGCTCCTCACTTGGGTTAAAAATAATGCTTGCTAACAATGCAAGCAGATTAATAATACTAATCATATCAATAATAATGCATACAAATTATAATTATTGCAGATTATAGATTATAAATAAATCATTTAGGGACAAGGGGGTGAGATTAAATAAATCATACTTCTTCTCACTCCTCTTCGAACACTATGTGGCACTGTTTATGTTGCTAATGCTGTTGTTGTTGTAAATGTCATTTTTTGTTTTGATTTCTCTTACATGACTATGCACTGCAACATTTGTTTTGTTTTGTAATTATTTATTTTACTTGTTCGAAATAAATGTATCAATCAATCAATCAATCAATCAAAATGCAATGGAAGCCCCAACCAGCAACAAAACACTGATTTGGTTGAGTCATGAAAAGAGCTAAGTAAGGACTTGATAACGTGATAATGTTTCGGGGCTGTTTGTTTTTCAGCTTGTTCTGGAGTTCCTCTGCCTCTAGGGGCTAAAACCTATCAAAGCAGCTTTATACATTGAATGCACTGTATGAAGCAGTACCAGGTGAATGTTGGGGATATCTGGCAAAGTGAACTGGAAAAATGGACTGCAGGAAAGCATCCAAGCTGGAAGACCTGGAAGTTACATATCTCCACAGTTCCTCATTAAGTGCTTAAAACAGGAAGTCTTCAATCAGAGCAGCACAAGGGTCCCAGCAGCCTTTTAACCCTGACGGATGTTTGGAGAGATTCCCCCTACTCAGATCAATGCTGCTGAGCCTTTTATTAAATACAGATGTAATACAGTAAGTCCTGCATCCCAGCCAAGAATATTTTTCTCCTTTCCTTTTCTTTTTTTTTCGTTCTGCGAATTTTCTCTTTACTGATCTGCTCTCTTCTGGTTGTCTTCACCTCATTGACAGCAGACAGAAGCCAGAGGAGGGATTTGACACCAGACATTCATCTCTCTTTCTGTCTGTCAGCGCTGCCTTTTACTGCAGCACCTGTTGAACTGCGTGCCATATGTACAGTCACCTGCCCGCTTCCTTACATCCGAAACTACATCCTTTCTCCAATTTCTCTCTCACAGCGTTACAATAACCCTTTTCATTAAATATGTTGCATTTAAAACAGACAGTCTGGTCATGAATTGGTATAAAAAAGATAAGAAATAGATAAGACTTTATTTATCCCGAAGGAAATTGTTGTGCCAGAGTAACAAAATACAATAAACACAATAAACACAGAATCAGAACAGTTTAAATATCTACAGACAACTTGAAACATAGAAACATAGAAACATAAAAACATAGATGGTCACACAATCAATGCAATTATTAGCAGTATTTACTAGTTAGTAGTGCAACACATAAAACGTAGTGGCAGTTACGTAATTGCACGTTATCATAGCATTATTAATAATAATAATAATGTAATATTGCACATAGTTATACATAGCAGCGAGTGTATTGCAGTGATGGTACTTATATTGATATGTATATTGCACATAGTGTTGGGGTGGAAGTTATCAGTGCCCTTTACTTAAGGGTGAAGAGTTAAAGAGTTGGATTGCCACTGGGAGGAAAGACCTCCTGTGGTGGTTATCGGTGATATCAGTCTGTGGCTGAAAGTGCTCCGGTAGGAAACCAGTTTGCATTTACCTGAATAACTAACCTTCGCACTTCTTCGTTTTGTCCCTTAATCCACTTTACATATTTTGAAATCAAGTGTCTTTTTCTTACAATGGTTGGTTTATGCCTCTGACATATGCAAAATCAATATATTTTGAAGTCCTTATTTTATTTGTGTGTGTCTTATAAAGGGTCCCTTTATAAACAACAACTATGTTTTGCATTGGTACTGAATTTTAACTTGAGATGTTTTTTTAAATATGTTGTTGTTTGCTTGTTGGGATCACTTTGTATTTATCGACCTGTTTCACATCTTTTGTCTTCCATTCCTTCCTTTCCTTGTTTCCTTCATTCCTGCCCTTTGACAGTCATTCTCTCTGTCAATTACTTTTATTCTTCCCACCATCTCATGATCACTCTCTTCTACACTTTTGACCTCTAACCCTTTCACACTGGAAACTCCAGGTGTGTGTGTGTGTGTGTGTGTGTGTGTGTGTGTGTGTGTGTGTGTGTGTGTGTGTGTGTTTGTGTGTGCGTGGGGTTTAATCATAGCCTGAGGCAGAAAGCAGATCTCTTATCTCTTAACGTCAGCCCCCTCGTATCCCTCCTAATCCCGTCCTTGTGGGTGCAGACTGCCTCTCCTCCTGTAACTGACAAGCAGCGGGGAAACCCTCGCTGAGATTCGACCGGCGGACATTCCCATTTCCCATCCCCTCTTCCTCCTACAGTCGAACCTGCTTCTCCCACTGCGTTTCTGTTTCAGATGCTGTTCTTTGATATGCTAATACCTTCCTCTTTCTCATGTTTTTTTAAATTATTGACTGGTTGCAATGCAAGCGCAGTGTTATCTTCAGCCTGTCACACTGATAGAGGGAGGAGATATTGTTGGAAGTGTTCTGCTTAGTCAGTGGTTTTCAAGCTTTTTTCTCATCGTTTCCTGAAAAAAGAAACCACTTCAATCAGCTGAGAACAATGCATGTTGAGAAATATGTTACGGGATCAGGGGAGTGGATCCAACTGCCAGACTGACGGTCAAAGTGCACTACGGAATAAATGAAACTCAATACTGCTTTAACAAAAGACAAATGCATGGCTTTTATTTTTGATTTCTTGGCTTCAATAGTGGTAAGGAGAATTTATGCATTGCCATTTTGTAAAAGAGTTGTCCTTCAGCACTTCCTTGGTCTTTTTTCTAGCTTTGTTACCTCTCCTGCATGGGCAGAAAACTCATTACTCCTAATAATACAAATCAAATGTCTTGAAATAATGAGTATTTTTGCACTCAAAGCAACACATTTGTAATTTGCACTTGATCTAGTGCTTCTCCCAGGAACTACTTAGTTGTGACATCCAAAACAATCAATGTCTCACCTTTAATAAAGCCACATTAAATGTAAATGCATTACATCATTTAGATAACTAAAACTATATTTATCTTACAATTTAAAAACTCTAACAAAGAGGTACAAACATTTTGAAAGGTACAGAACTAACATTTTCCTAGTTCGATGAAAGAAACATAATTCTAGAAAATCTCCTGAAGGTTTTAGGGGAACTAGTATATCTATATCTGGTGCTTTGATATCAGATAAATGTCTGGGGTGCTAACTCAGCCTCAACAACATTTTACAGCTAAAGCCACCTCCTGCACACACAGTCAACCGTAGGCAGGGCCGTAAATCAAGCTGGCTGTTTGGCAGAAGTCGTGGATCATCGTACAATGGTTAATTAAAGCCAGATCAATCCCGGTGACACCGGTTCTTTCTTTACAATGCGTCTACAGAAAGCAGTCCCACGGTACCTTCATCGCAGCGGGCGAGGAAGAGGAGGAGGAGGAGGAGGATGAGGCCTGGGATGTTTGCTTGGGGCTAGAAAAGAGGCTGCCACTCATATTTGTACAGAGGACAAAGCCACACAGGCACTCTGGCAGCATATGAAAGATGTGTTTTCACAGAGCGTACAGCAAATACAACTGTTCTTTTTTCGCCAAATTTCAGGAAAATTAGTTGCCATGGTGACTGGTAAGCACAGTGGATAAAACATAGTCAGAGGCGTCCGGGGGCAGAGTTCACATCAGTGTTAATTTTTACTGTAGTGGTGACATCCTGCGCATCCTTACAATAACAGGTAGTTTAGACACTCAATGAAATGCAAGTAGATTTTTTGTGAACTGTTTGTCCACTTAAAGGCGGAGAGGACGTGAGTATTAACCCCTGTCCAAAGTACTGGGGCTCCTTGCATGAGTATAATCCCAATTCCATTCATTAACCAACTGTAAAGTTGAATCATCAAATTTGTGTGGACAGGATTTCAACTAGAGAGGGTGTTTGGTCAACAGCACATTTTTGTTCACATTTCTACTTTTAACTTCTGTGATAAAGCCCTAACAGAAAAAAAACTGCCTGATCTAAGTTTAAAATATTTTCTGGTGCTTTTTGTGTACAAGCAGACCTAGATTTCTCCTTTCAGACATGCAGCGGTAGTGGCAGCGAGTACCCTTGATGAAAAGTGGAACATCACTATAGGAAAATAAAAAACAGTTTCTTCTTATCTTTGCAAACTTGTTCAGTTCTTTCATTCCTCTAGATATTTCTCGTCAGTATTTATGAGAGGAGACGTGAAAAGAAAAGAGAGCCAGCTTCTGTAAAGTTGTCATCTCTAATACTCAGATGACAAGTTCTCTGCAGCTCTGGCCAGTAAAGCTCAGAGCAGCTAGCAGCATGGGATGATGGGTGATATGAAAAGGGTTCTTGGTCCCCTGTGCAGACTTCCTGCTCTGGGCCAATGAACCTAGGCAACACTAAGCACAGTGTCCAGGAACTGATCTGACCCTGAATGCATCTCTGACCTCCCTCGGTTGGCTGTGGCCCAATCTATGGATTGATTTGTATAATTGTTGCTATTTGTGCCACAGCATATTCTTCAGTGTCATATTTGTATGCAATTTGCCTAATATTGAAGAGTCATATCAACAAGTCTTAGCTTTGTAAAAAGAACAACTTTGTTGATGAGTTCCTAAAATCGTAGTTTATAACAATAAATGACTACATTTGCCATCAAAGTACTCCTGCAGTTTTCCTGTCCATGAATAGTGGTAGAGCAAATGATACTTCCCCCGTATCTACTGTAATTCCATGCATGAAATATAATTTAAACCAGTCAAACCATATAAAGCATTGGTCATGGTCACCTTTTCTAACCAATGTTGGCTTCTGTGTTGATTTTTTGTTCTTGTTTAAAACGTTTTCTGTTATAACAACCAAGATATAATATACTGTGTATGCCTTTAGACTGTGTTAGTGCGTCTGTGCTATAAAATAGATGTGGAGGAGACTTCAGAGTTTATTTAAGTGTCAGAAACACCAGGCAGAAGGTAGATGATGATTCACAGAGAGAAGAAGCCGCCTTCTGCTCGCCCTCTCTGGTTTCCTCTGAGATCTCATCCATGTGACAGAGAGAAACGGTGGATAGTTTAACCAGCAGGCAACAGTTGAAAGGTGCCCAACTGCTGGTGACTCATGCAAACATACTGCCTTTACACGTCTGCTGGGATGGACATTTTGCCCATTTTTATAGAAGCAGAAGAAGAAGAAGCAGTGGCTTTTTTCAACTTTATAACAGTGAAAGTAACAATGCACGACAGTCTTATATAAATAAAGGTGCCAGTGATTCAACCTGCAGGCGTTTCGTGAAAGCTTTTTACATTTGTGGTCTGAACACGCAGCGTCTGGTACTTCTTTCTCAGTAAAAACCTTCTGTCGTTTGAAAATGAGGCTCTAAACGTGTCTGGTTTGCTTGGGAAAAAAGAAGAAAGTTGCATAAGAAGTGATAGCAACAGGAATATATCACCATCCACAAAGAGTCAGACATCCCTTAAAAATACATCACAGTACAGCCTAATATCACCAAAGCAACAAGCAATACACAGGAAGGCAAGGTTTATTCATCAGTTTTACTTAAAGTAATAATAGAAAATCAGCTGTTTGTAAAAACAATAACATAAATTAAACAAATAAACTACTTAATTCCTTTCCTTCTGACCGAACATGTTGGAAAATATTAAGTATAGGTAATACAACAACAATACATACACAGTGGGAATGTTTCTGTTATTGTTACATACATGTAACATAAGTATAACGTGAATCCAACCCAATCCTGCTACAAACCATTTCAAATCAACAGGAAACCTCACTTAATGCTATTGCTCTTAAGCATTCTCAATACTGTCAATGGTCTGTTTTAAGCAGAAAACATATTGCTTTTTTAAATTGTATTCTTTCCCCTTTAGTGGTGAAGCTTCGTTGGGACTTCGTCATAGGTTATTAGCATTTCCTCTGCAGTGTATAGACCATTGTTTCACGATCTTCACTCGCCCACATAGGGACCGGTTTCATCCTTTCAGATGCAACTGGTTTGAATGAAAATAGCCCCAAGGCAGAGCGAAATCAGACCAGAAGTTATACATATCGTGCAATGGGTAGGCTACGACATGATTTCAGATGGAAGATTGACAGGGGAAAGAAAAAAATATTTTATATCCAGGTTTTTTTTCTCCAAACACGCTGATACGTTCTAATCAAGGAGCCTTCTCGTTTGCTTTGGAAACAAAACTATATCACAATCACTTTATCATGAAGCTAACCAGAGGTGGAGCTGTTGAATAAACAATACAATATCTCACAGAGATTACAGTTTGAAGTTGCCCGTGTGTTATTCTATAAAACTGGCTGCTTCGGCACAGCCACAGATGGAGACGTGTGCACTAGCCTCTGCTCAGATGAGGTAAGAATGCTGGGTACTTTTATCTAGGTAATAGTTGATATGGTAATAAATCAGTGTATCTTCTGTATATTCACAACCACTTGTACAAATGAGCTGATGATAAGCCGGTGTTCACCCACATGGGACGGCACAGAGCGTTCTCGTCCAGCAGACCTGTTTTCTGACACAGCAGCTCTGTGTGAAAGTCTTTGACAGGACAAACCCCTTGCACCTTTGTCTGAGAGTCGTCAGCTGACTTTGGCCGAGCTCTGACACATCCTGACGCTGTTTGCACAAGTCCCTGGCCACCTATGATTGATGACCCCTTATCTCCCCTGGTGAATCAGAGCCTTAATTGAGCATGGTTTTGTTACAGATCCCTTTTCCCCGTCCATGAAAGGCTTGGCCAGCGCTCCGGCTTCTCCCTCGCGATGAATGGCTGCATTCTGGGCCAGACCATGCTGTGGGCATGCCTTTGTCTCCCTGACGGATGGCTTTGGCTTGTTGATCGGCTTCCAGGAGATCGTTACCGACTGATGTGACGGAGCTGTTGACTGGCAGGCCCGGCCGCATCGCTGCCAGCACGGACAGCTGCAGAGCGCGGGGGGCAGCGTTTGAGCACGCTGACCTCCGCGTGGAGAGCTTAGGTGGCCCACTGCAGCAACCCCAGTTTTAAATGTTTTTTTCTGCTGCAGATGTGCCCCTGAGCAAGGCATTTATTTCTGAACAATTGGTGGAACTCAGATGTAAAGTTGCCTAACAAAAGGAAGCTTGGTAATTGTGGTCATGCAATGCTCAGTAGTCTTTTCTAGGGGGGTCTCCAGTTGGCAATCAGCCAAATCGATTTGCAGGGTGTATTAGATACACCCTTTTACCAGTATACTAGACCCCAGTTTATTTCTGCACCTGATTTGGTGAACATACCAATTACTGGCATGTCATACCAGCCTAATATGGGAATGCGTATAGACGTTGCACAATTTGCACAAATAAAACACAAAGAGAGCAAATGACATGCAGTGCAGGAAGAGGCAGACACCAACTGGGCTTATTTGTATCCAAATGTTAGAATTTCACAATTTTATACAGAACACAAAATGATATAAAGAACATCATGGGAATTCATAATAGTGATGAATCAACACATATGGGAAAAATCAATAAATATATCTGAAGAACAATACAGGAAATCTAGTTGCTAGGGAAGTTTCATAGTTGAATCATTTGATGAAGGAAAATGCCAAGGAGTTGCTGAATGCCTTATTGAAAAAGTTGTTCAAAGAGTTCTGGAAATCAGAGGCGGGAAGTTGGCTCTCAGTTCAAAATGGAAATACACGGATTATTGTTTTGGATTTGACTGACCGTCACTGGAACACCTGGAGTTTTGAATGAAGGAGCATGTTGTTTATTCCAATATTGCAACATGTTTTTTTTTTTTTTTACAGTAAAGGGCGTCCAGTAAAAATGTAGTCCTGTATGTTTAGATGCTGGCAACAACATCTAGTGGGTTGAACAAAAAGTAGTTTATTCTTTCAATCGTCATTTTAAACAGGTTTTTTTTAACACAATTAACTTTTAAACATGGTCTTCAAGTAATTTCCAAGAAGTATTCTAATTTTAGAATAAGGTTTTATCGCAAACCTTTGTATGATGAGATTATACTGTCTTCTCTTTTCTTAAATGTAGAAAAGATTAGTAGAATGCTTTTTTCAATATGAAACTTTACAAATAATAAGCCCTAAAAAGTGGAAACGATTTTTGGATTCAGGCTGGCTGAGGCAGCACAGGCAGGACATAATTCAACTATTTCTATATAAGTGTATACATGAGCATATATGTTTCCCAAAAGAGCAAAATAAAAGTAAGCTTATGTTAAATGAATAAAGGCTAAACATACATGATATGTTTATTTCATGGTGAGATGTGAGGCTATCAGAGAGTATGCACTGCTGTGTTTGTTGTTGTGGTTGGGTGGTGAGATTATTTGGGCAGGGAGGAGAAAGTGGCTGCCGCTGCACTTTTTAATTAGCTTCTGTTTCCAAGCTTTCGACCATGAGCTTTATTATTTGTTACTGCACAATAAAGCACTGTTCAGAGTTTATCTACGAAAAACAAGAGCTAACCTTTCAAATCAGGGTCAACAAAAACTGTGTGTCTTTTCTAACAATGTGATAAAGGTCACAATCAGGGCTTCTTTGTATTTTCAGTTTTTACTGGAAGGACTACAGAAGCTTCCTCACTTCCCATTCATAAGCTTATCTGGTGCAACCTCCCACCTGGATAAACATTTCCTGCAAAACTCCTATTTTTTGTACCAACTCTGAATGTATTTAATGAAGCCAATTAAATATGCAAACTCTTAAAGAAAAATCTGAGCGTTTAGGTTAAATATGTAACTCTAAATGAACTTAAAGTTAAAGTCTGCTTAAGTTGCTTTTTTCTGTGCGTGTGTCAAACGCCTGCAATCTGACAAAATCCTTCAAATTGAGCTGGATTCAAGGCTGCTTGCGGAGGCAGTAGAAAGGACCAGGATGTCTCTTTTATGCACTTGCTTCTCTGGAAGTGAGGAGAGACGAAAGCCAGATTTGTCCTGCAGCACTGACCCTGCATGAACTCCCGAAATAACAGGAACTGATTCATTTTAATGCCTCTTTTTTCTTGCAGGCGCTTTCCTGAAAGAAAATCCCCGAACGGCAAACATTCTCAACACATATTTCCAACAGCCGGATGTTTAATGAGGCAGTTCAGGTTAAGATTCAGGTTAAGTGCTGAATGAATTACAGCAGCGGGAGCTCTCTGGAGACGTGACCGAACCACCCTCTGTTCATTAGCCGCTCTCTCCTCCAGCTAATCGATGCAGTAGAGAGGCTGAGATGCTTCTGCAGCCTCATGACTCAGGGAATTTTGTCTACAGCTCTGAGACAATCAAACACCTGTTGCAAGTAAAAGAAGAATAACACACACTTTAATGCAACTGAGAAGACAGACTAAGAGAGGAAAAGGCAGAGAGGCAGAGTGGCAGAGCTCTGCGGTGCTGTTGACGCATCTCTTTCATAAGCTTTTAGGTGGCTGTGACAGAAAGCAGACACACGTCCCCGAAAGCCAGCATCCCTGCTGCGGCACCATGGGAAAAAACAAAACCGTTTGATATTTAATCCAATGCCTGTTTAACAGTGATGTTTGCACCATCTCTCACCTACAGTGTGAGTCACAATTCAAAACACACAAATCTTTACAAATCAGGGATCAAGTCGTGAACATAACATTGACATTCATCATCTTTTAACCTGTCATCAGAGTTACTGATTGCCACACACAGTGGTTGAAAAGCAACATTATCATTAATTTAGAGTTGTGTGGGTAAAACTACTAGATAAGATGAGATGAGCCAACTCCTGAGGGAAATATCAGATTCTTTAGCTTCCTATTGTTCGACTATGTTCACAAGCATAGTTGATCAGTCTATAGTTTGGTCCTAAGCCAGCTGAGTTTTTACAGCTTTTATACTGAAATCAGCTGCCTATGAGCTGAAACTTGGCACACATCTTTGTAAAAACATTCATGTTTAATAAATATCTGTATTAAGATTACTTTTGTGACTTCTAAGACAAATAATCAGGTCAAAATCAAACATTTTACTTTGGCTTTAGACTACATACCAGCGAAGCTAATTACATTCCCATTAGCTGTACTTTCTGTTTTGTTTTGGTAAGCAAATGCTAGCATGCCTTTCACGATTAAACCAGATGGTGAACATGATAAACATGTCAAAAGCCACTGCACTGCTGCAGACTATTTGTATTGTTTTCACTTACAAGAGTTAAGGAACTGTCAAAATGATTTGAAAACGAAGGTTCCCGGCAGACCTCTTAACTTCTAACAAGATGTCCAAGCTACCAAGAGATATTTCCAATTGAAGCCCAATGAAGAAATCACCAAATGATACTTTTCTTTGCCTGACAGAAGAGAACACCGCTGTAAAATGTATTCACTATAGGGCCTGATAACAAAGTGTGTTTTTATTTCAATCACAGCAACCAAAAGCAGCTCCTGTGGGCCAGCGTAGGTCTCATCCTGCTTCCCCCAAACCCTCCCACCACCTCCCTATTTCCCACTGCTGCAGTGAGCACCTGTCTCGCTAAAATCACAGCAGCGCACAGAGCCCCTCGTCTCAGGATCGTTAATATGCCGTGACTACGTACAGAACAGTTGTGCGTGTTAGTGTAAACATTACTTTTGGCAGGCAGCCATACCATCCTGCCATCCAACAGCTGAGGCTGAACAGAGGCAGAGCTGAGAAAGAGGCTTCTATCCGAGCCTGATGGAGAATCCATCACAGCTCTTTTCTTGGCCTCCTGTTTCTCAGACATGTCTATGTAAATCACATTTTCTCATGCACGGGGAAATCACTTGCTTATTGCTAACCCCCTGTTTAGCAGAGGTGTCATCACATGGGTCTGTGATGGGAAAATGGAGGAGATGTGAAGCTCAAAAATTGAACATTTTGGGAATGGGAAGTTATCAGGCTTATCACGACTAATTCGCCCGTATGAAGTGACAGAGTGGATATTTTAAAGGGGAGTTACAGTAGAGGAAGCACATTTGTTAAAACGTTCAGAAGTCTTGAGATTCCACATTTATTCTCCTTGCTGTCAGAATCCAAATGTCTCTAAAGTCTCAGAAATGACATATTATCCAGAAATAGGGACATTAGAGTGTTGCGAGTAATCAGGGTTAGCTTCATGATGATACTACACAGCTAATGAAAAAAGCTGCAAGGTACTCTGTACTCAATAGAAGCTTTTTAAGTTTAAAAACAAAGGCTACATCTTTTGATAAAAAGGTGAAATCTGAATCTGAAAACCAACAAATCAAAAACACACACATTGGGGTGAAATTAGATGAAGTTACAACTGATATATGCATGCTTTGTTTTAACTGGTGTTTTTTTGTTACCATGTTGAGGGACACATGGCAACAAGGATGTTGTTTGGGCTGCGTAAGAACAAACTGGAAATATAAACTTAATAGAAGGTTTTTTGTGAGCATACATTTATACTTAGCACATTTAATAAACTGTGCCCATGTGGTACTCCATGCTGATCCAAACAAACCATTAACACTTATAACAGCCATCCAACGCAGTACAGGAGAACCAACTGAGTTGTTAATCTTATACAGCCTCTTTGTCTCCACATGGAAAAAGAAATAAAAATTAAAAGTGTGTCCTCTTCTACACTGGAATGTGTGTAGATAATAAAGATTTAATATGTGGGGGGGGGGGGGGGCGTTCTGTGTGGCAGCGGCGGCCGTACATCCCCTCCTCTGCCTCAGTCCAAACAAAGCTTTCTGGGTACGGAGCTGAGGACCGTCTCCAGGAATAGCCCGATTCTGGCATCGCTCAAGGCCTTATAAAGCCAGGTACAGGGTCCGGATGCCAGGGATCGAGCTGTCTCTAAGCTCGGACGCCAAAGACGAGCTGAGATACTACAGGGTTGCTTTAGTCTGCACAGCCAAGCCATGTTTTCTGGCTCTACCCTCTCACACTTTGGCAGGAAGCTCTGTGATAGATTAGGACTCATCTCACACAAAGACGACCAGCTTGGTGTCTTTAGATGCACCGTAGATATCTCTGTGAGGAACCTTTTCGATGTAAGGCAGATATAAATGAATTCACCTTTACAGTACGTACTACATTTCTTCTTTCTGCTACCTGTGGTGGTAGAAAATAACTGGATTCCTGCTGTTGACTTCAGGCGAAAGAGTCACCTGTATTTAACTAGCAGGGATTGTTTACAACCTTCAAGTCTGTGGATCTGAAATGGGGGGGGAAGAAAACTGTTCTTCATTAAAGATTTAAACTCTTTTGGTGACGCGTCGCTGAGAAATCCCCTTAACGTCTCCACTTGGGTTGATATGTGATGACCCTGCAGCCCATAGCAAATGAGTATGTTTCCAAGAGTTTATTTTTATGTACAGTATGCTTTCTTTGTAAAAATGTTAGGCCTAGTCCACACGTACACAACACATTGTTTTTTCAAGGCCCTCCCATTTGACATTTCTGCCCTCCCCCAATAAACAAGTTTTATTTTATTTATACAAATTAAAAATATATATTTAAAAAAAATGTTTTTATAAATAAACTCTGAACTGTATAAGGCTATGATGTATGTGACGCCAGATAGTAATATAAGAGTAATAAATGAAAAACAGGTATGACACTATATGACAGTAAAACAAGAATAGTTTAAAAGGGGAGTGATTTGTAAAATATCCATAAAGAAAAAGTAAATCTGTTTACATTACATTGCATTGCATTTAGCTGACGCTTTTATCCAAAGCCACTTACAATAAGTGCGTTCAACCAACAAGATACAAACTTGAAGAAAACAGAATCATATAAGTACATCAGGTTTCATAGAGCTAAAACATTTCAAGTGCTACTCAACTGGTTTTAGATAAGCCAGTTTACAGTTCTGTTTCATATGGGTGTTGAGAGATGTATCCATAGATCTCTTAATGTTTCTTTCAAAGTGCACCAGATTGATGCTTTTAACTTCAATATAAAACAAAAAATCTTCCCCGGGACCCCCCTAGAGGAGGTGAGGTCCACCCCCCGGTTGTAAAAATAGCACTTTACCCCTGTTTACACCTATATGCCGTGAGCTGATTATCGAGCCTTCATTGTAACAGTCGCGGGTGTACTGTGTATGTGTGTGTGGGGATTGTTGCAAGGCAAGGCAAGTTTATTTATATAGCACTTTTCAACACAAGGCAATTCAAAGTGCTTAAGACATTAAGAAAATGGCATTTAAAATCAGTCATTAAAAAGAAAAGTTAATAAAAGAAACATTAAAAGAAAAAATACATGGATAAAAGTTACAGTGCAGTTTAAGATGTGAATAGTTCAATTAAAAGCAGCGACAAAAAGAAAAGTCTTCAGCCTGGATTTAAAAGTAGTCAGAGTTGCAGCGGACCTGCAGGTTTCTGGGAGTTTGTTCCAGATATTTGGAGCATAATAACTGAACGCTGCTTCTCCATGTTTAGTTCTGACTCTGGGGACAGAAAGCTGACCCGTCCCTGAAGACCTGAGAGATCTGGATGGTTCATAATTTAGCAGGAGGTCAGAAATGTATGTTGGGCCTAAACCATTCAGTGCTTTATAAACAGCAGCAGTATTTTGAAATCTATTCTTTGACACACAGGAACCAGTGTAAAGACTTCAGAGCAGGAGTGATGTGATCCACTTTCTTAGTGTCAGTGAGGACTCGAGCAGCGGCGTTCTGAATCAGCTACAGCTTTCTAATAGATGTGTTAGTGAGACCTGTGAAGACACCATTACAGTAGTCGAGTCTACTGAAGATAAAAGCATGGACAAGTTTTTCCAAATCCTGCTGTGACATGAGTCTTGTAATCCTAGATATGTTCTTTAGGTGATAGTAGGCTGATTTAGTAACTGTTTTAATGTGACTGTTGAAACTCAGGTCAGAGTCCATGACTACACCTAGATTTCTGTCTTTATCTGTGGTTTTGAACATTGCAGACTGAAGCTCAGCGCTAACTTTTATACGTTCTGCCTTGGCTCCAAAAACCATTACCTCAGTTTTATCTTTGTTTAATTGGAGAAAGTTTTGACACATCCAGTCATTGATTTGTTCAATGCACTTACTCAGTGTTTGAATTGGAGCATAGTCTTCTGGTGAAATTGTTACGTAAATTTGTGTGTCATCCGCATAGCTATGGTAACTTGTGGGGCACCCTCTATGAAACGTCAAGCTACCCCACAGCACCCCCAAAAGAAAATCTCTGACGCGGACACTGGCCGCGGCACATGGCGGTTTTGTGTGCCCTCCCATGAAAATCATAAGCCCTCTCTGTAGATTTGTTCTGGCGCCGGGTCTGTACCAGGCCTCATGGAGACTCTGACAGACAGAGGTTTGTGGAGAATAACTGACATGAGTTTTCAGGAATGACCTGTGCAGCATCTTAGGCCACAGAAGCAGTATTTGTTCTGACCGCGGACTGAGCTCTTTTTAATCACCTCCAATCGCCCCATCTTTCCGGTTTTTATGTTTACAAAAGCCTTTCCTCCCGGAGTAAACTTTCTTATCTCTGTGAGAACTTTCTCTCTCATTTCCAGATCCACAACAGCTCTTACCTGGAGCCTGAAAAAGGAGGCAAACTTGGACACAAGGTCAGAGAGACATTAGTGTGGTGTGAGTGTGAGAAAAGCAGAGCGAATGTGTGCTAGGTGATCCCTAATAATGGGAGAAACGGATGTTTAGGGCAGCCAGGCTTCGGCACAAAATATTCTGTATCTCCACCTTTCACACTCCCTGCTGACAGTAAATCACCTTCTGAAGGTCTTCCAGGTCTTCCACTGTTGTTTGAATGGGATATAGTCAGTAACTGAATGGGAAATAGTCAGTAACTGAATGGGATATAGTCAGTAACTGAATGGGATATAGTCAGTAAATCACCTTCTGAAGGTCTTCCAGATCTGTTATCTGAATGGGATATAGTCAGTATCTGAATGGGGTATAGTCAGTCAGTCACCTTCTGAAGGTCTTCCAGTCAGGAAATAGCACATCACACAACTTGATGCAACATGGCTAACACTGGAAGAGATCCAGTTCTCACCATGTTTTATATTTTCTCACGTTAAAGCCCAACAAGCTCACAGTTGTATCACACTCCTCTTCACACATTACTGTAGTGATATCAACAAGTGTGTGTATGCTTCTAATACACAGCAGGACAGAAGGGCTCGGATGGATTTCTGCTTAAAGCTCGCAAACATATGCTTGATTAAATAACTCTTTCGCTTGATCGCTCAGTTTTGCAGGTCTGATTTTGGATTTTGAATGTAATCATTTCCTACAAGGGGTGACAAAAAAAGAGAACTGGGTTTGCAAAGACTTACAGAACTTGCATTTGGCTGCAGCTTGTTGAAATTCACATCCTCTGTCTTCAATTCATATTTATTATTTGGATAAGATAATATATGTGTCAGGTCCACTGTGAAAGCTTTTACTTTTTTCAGATGTTTGTCTGTTTTCCCTTCAAAGTGTCAACGTATTATATGTCCATATCAGCATTCTCGGCTAATTTCTTAATCTAGTTGTTGTGTAAATGCACTGATTTGCTGTCATTCGGTAATCCTTGGCTCTGTAAAACAGGCTCAAAGTCATCTGTACCACACCAGAAGTTTCAGGAATAGAAGAACGATCACTATTGTACAACATACGAACAATGTTTGCTGCTTTCGTGTACATTTTGTGAAAAACATCAAAACATGACTGTGTGTGAGGTTGAACTGCCGGGGTTTCTACGTGTGAGCATAGTCGATTTGAAATTAGAAAGCAAAGGGCAGGAGATGAGAGTGTGTGTGGGGGCATTCGTGTGTGTGCATATGTAATTACTGCACTGTCACTGACAGAAATAGGTTGTTTAAATGGCCTTTTAATAGCACAGAGGGGTACTTAGTGATTTCTAATCATTTGTGGCGGCAGCGGGTGTAATTCCGTTGCTTAATCTGATCTCATTAGCGGGTCCCTGTGTGTAGTAGTGACTCATATTGATCTGCGGGACTTGCTGAAATGCGGGGAAGTTAATTAAGCGATAAACGAGGAAACAAATTAGAGAGTTCTCAATGTTGGTGTTGTTGTTATACAAGGAACTCCTGCCGGGGTGTGAGGACATAAACCACTGTAGCCCGCAGGATGCTCAGGCAGCAGGAACCTATAAAGCTGGTGGGCCTAACATGCTAAATGATGTCCAGCAACACTAATCAATTTCTGCACACGACGTGCATACAGAATTTATTGAAAACTAAAAAACTAAATAATAACTTTTTAAGGTTAAAATGACTTTGGAAGTGGCTAGTAGCATATCAAATAAATCAACATTTGGATAAAGGTGTATTTCTTCAGTGCTCAGGTATGACCAGTAGCCTTTGGTTGCTAATGTTAGCTAACTCTAGATGATGTATTGGTGTGTAAATTACATTATTTGCTTGAAAAAAACGACTTCAGACCTAAAGGTTTAGTTTGAAATCACATTAGCAACATTTCTTTAAAAGTAAGAACAAATAAACACTTTGGTACGGTTTTGTTTAGTTTGTAATTGTTCAGTTACATGCAATAATGTTATTGGTATTCATCCTCAGTATTCAGTTCGAAACAGCAAATACTTTTTCACTATAATGAAAAAATGAAATGTGACTGAACACTTGATTTGACATTAAACATGTCGCTGGTGTTTATGAAAATGTTACCAGCTATTTAATTCCACATTTCCAGCTCTGTCGTTGTTTTCTGTCAGTAAAACGGTTTTAGTAATACGAATGACAAAAATGCTAAGCAGCCAATGGAGAGAGGCTCAATATGAGCATAATCAGAAATGACACAAAAAATAGATTAATATATTCACAAGTATAAATGTGCCCCAGTTTTAGTTAAACAATATGATGGAGAACAGACAGCCGTGAACATTATAATAAATGTACTCTTCCTCTTGTCATTTTTATCTCCTCAACCAGACACAGAACATTCATTATGAAGTTATGACTTTGCGAACAGAGAACAGACTGTAAAAGACATTTACGATGATCAGTGGAACTTTTCCCTCCTTTGGAAACTGTTAAACTGAAATGAACCTTGTGGGGTTTTTTTTTCAATTAGTGTCTATCTATTTAACCAGAAACGCAGAATTAGCCATCAGGTTGTGATGTAGTGTTGATACCACAGCCAATGAAAACAGACTTAACAAAAAAAAAGGACAATCCGGACTAATGCATTTACCCAGGAGAAAATAATTGAATTTTTATCTATTTTACACTATAATGAATCCTCAGACATTAGCACGGACCGAGCTCTGAGGACTTTGCAGAGCATTGATAATTACTTAGTGGAAGCCGAGTCGATGGGCCAGTCAGAGAAAGGGAGAGAGAGCTTCATTATACGGGGGGGCCAAAGAAGACACTGCGGTGGTGGAAGCATCTGTTTCTACAACACACACATTTATCAGCTGTCTGGTTTCATTTGTGCACCACACAACCTATGAAACTCTTCATTATCAGATCCAATAATTAATTCCAACTCCAATTAGTTTGTGTGGGAGATTATTTATGTCTCCGGACCATGTGTGAGAGATTATTTAACTAGAGTGTGTGTGTCTGTGTTTGTTCATTACATTCATTCTTTCAACAAACAACTGGATATGGGAGGTCAGTGAGGGATCATTTGCTTCTTATTGCACAAAAGCGGGAACGTTTTTGATCGTCTGCATGTTGCTGTGCAGATAATGTTATGGTTGCGGTGCATGTGTGAAAGGCGCTTAAGATGGCATAAAGTAAACCTTTGTGCATTACATTATTGTGAAATGGTACAAAGAAGCAAGATGCAAGGTCAGAAAACCCCATGGTTTGTCAGGAGGGGATTTTGAAATAACATGGTGCTAAAATAAATATGAATGGGTCCAAATAGCATTTAAAATGATCCCCTGGGGAAAATGAACATTCAAAACGTAACTTGTAATTCACATTTTTGTTAAGTTTGGACATTGGATAGCGGATAGAAAATACATGTTCCCATGGCTTTGTATGTAAACGTGTAACAGTGTGTCTGGGTCTGCATGTGTTAGTATTTTCAATGGGTCTGAAAGGTGCATTATAGGTTTCAGTGAGTATAAGTGTGTGACCCAAAAAGGTACTACGATGGTGTCTTTGTGAGATTTTGTCTTAGCTTTAATTTCTGTGTGTGTATATGAGCGTGAATATATACCAATGGGGGTCGAGCCCATTGTTTGCATTAAAGGAAAACTTGACCAGTTAGTTTCACAAACACATCAGCAGAGAGGAAGAAACTGCAGAGCTGAGGGTGTTTTTTTCTAAGAGTGGGAGGGCCATTGCTGCTCAGTCAACCATTGCTTATGAAATCATCACCTAAATCTTCACAGATACACAACTGTTGTCAATGGACTCATCGGCCTCTCCCCCTGCCCGCCCCTCACTCTCTGTTCCTGAAGAAAAGGCCTTCCCTCCTCTGAGAATCGGAGGGGGATTAAGACGAAGGTTCCAAAACGAGGCGGCCAAAGACCAGCGTCCTTATGAAGAGTCTATTTCACACATGAGTGTGCCTCCATCTCATGCTGTTGGCTACTCTTTGAATGGGCAGCAGGAGAAAATGGAGTAGGGGGGGATCCCAATGGATCTCTTTAAGCTGTTGGGGCTTACTTAACTCATCCAGGAGCCGGCGCTCTGCTGAAGGTATCGCTAAGGCCCCCACTTTGCATGAGAAAACCAGGATTAATCCAAATATTTATCCGTGCTGAGAGAGATGTTTTCCCAGTCTTTACATCCCCGAAAGAATTCTGCACATTTCTTTCTTTGAATCTCTAAGATAATACATTCTCTACTCCCTGAAGTCTAGTTTGCATTGTAGTTTGAGTTGAAGATAGGAGACCATATGCATTAAATTAATTATAAATTACCAAAAGCATGGCATGAATATTTCACAGAGAAAAGATCTGGCAGTGTGGAGCTGCAGCAAAGTGAAATTGTCTCACAGAGGCGTTATGAATCTTCCCTGCTGCCCGTCTACCTGCAGACAACAACGGCTCCACTTGTGAGACGTGTCTGATGTCAGACCTGTCACCACGGTTACAGCCGCTAACGACGTCATCTTGATAATTCCCTCAGGAGACGTCGAGAAACTCCCGGGACCCTCGTCTCTCTGCTGCAAGGTGTCCATGGCAACCGAAAGCAAGCTGGGCGTACAGTTATTCAATTGATATCTCACACTCTGCATGCATCCAGTCTCCCCATTCAACCCGCCTCATCTCTGTTTCCATCTGTCTTCCTCTCTCACCCAGTCTTCCTCTCTCAATCACTCTGTCATTACACCTGCTATCCTGTAATCTCCTCTATAAATCTCATATTTCATGTGAGGCTCCCACTCTGCAAAATCTCCAACTAATTGAGTCATCTTTGTCCATCATTACTCAACTTTCCATTAGAATTCACCAAAACCAGCAATGAATGCATCTACTAACAAGTATTTTGTGTATCACAGCATGATGTTTTTTATTCTTCTGTGCCTCAGAGCTCCATTGATGCCCAAAAACTATTAAAAACACATCAGTAAGCCACTATGTTGCAGTGCTTGACGTGCCTTCATTACCAGGAACACACACAGTGCAGTGTATTTTGGCTCCATCCCAGAAAAACGGTCCTGAATTACTACAACAGGAAATGCTATTGAGAAGGGGTTTGAAGAAAGTAAACTATATAACGAATTTGCAACACATTTTAAAAGACATGTACATCAGACTAAAATAAATAATTGTTTTGGGGCTTGGTGTCACAGACCGGATAGTATATTAGAAAGAGAAGACAGACTAATATGTTTTTTTAATCCTATAGCAGAATGAAATGTGAGTGTTTATTCATTTATACATGTTGGTATTTAAAGGAGCACCATTAACTCTGATTCCAACTCAAGATTTCAGGAATGGCATTTCTGCTTCCCAACCAAGATTGCATTTGCAAGAACACGGTTAGATATCGCAACAAGGACCCCTAATTACAAAAAAAAAGGTAATCTTCAGTTTGGAAATGTAACATTGAGTGGCAACATGGCATGTTTTTTTTTTCTGAAGTGCAAGTATGCAGGTAGCACAGTGTCAATATTTGTTCACTTGCAAGCATCTTCTCCCCATCAGTGCGCCAAATTCCGTTATTTTTGTCTGAAGAATTTATAAAATCCTTGCTATGCTGCTCTCTGTTTCATTCTTTGTCTCCTTCAATGTACCAATATCTTACTCACACTATTCCTTTCTTTCTTCATTTCTCGTCTTTACTCTCACTTTCCTTTACCTCTACATTTTCGATGTTCTCTTCTGTCTGTCACTTCCTTTTATTTCACTGTTGCTCCTTTTCCGTCTCTTTTCGTCTCCCTATCTTTCCACCTCTCTTCATCACCCTCCCTTCCAACCCTTTCTCTGCCTCCCCGTCTGAAGTCCTTGGGAACTGTTAACTGTTAGCTCGGCTCCAGCAGTATCTCAGACTCTGCCATAAATTGCGCTGTCTGACAAACAGGCTAGCATTGGGTCAACTTGGTAGCCTAGATTTCTTTTCTCTTCCCTTTTCATGGGGATCTTTAGCGAGAGGCGTGGACCGACCCCAGTTCCCCGCCGCCCAGCCTGTGGAGCTGGGGTTTTCGCTTGCTTGATGGTGGGGGGTGAGTGCAGCAGGCAGGGCAGGATTGAGGGTCCCAAAGAGAAAGAGAGAGAGAGAGGGATGGATCTCTACTGTGGGCCCCCAGACAACTCAGGGCTCCGCTTGGGGAGTCAAGCAGAGCTATTGAGACGGGAGAATAGCCAGCAGGGCCGGGAGGAGGGCCGAGTCCAGCCCACGCAGCGTGAGACGCGCTATCATGGGAAAGATAAGCAAAGGGGAGCCATGAGTGGGTCTGCCTCTCAAACACACAGCAGAGAGCCGCACTCCCAAAGACAAAGTGACCCTCTGTACACTTTCTGTCTGTGCTAATAATGGCAGACACTATGACAACACAAGATGAAATGTTGACATCCATCAGTAGCAAGCAGAGAAACATTGACCAAGGTTGTTTTGACTCGTACATTAGTTTCCTCTGTCTATTGAGTGATTCAAAGTTTTCTGTTGGGATTTGTTTCCGTGAAACCCTGGGCCCCATGTTACCTTGATTATTCAGGGTTATTCGCCATCCACAAGGACTAACATGTCCCTATGATTTGTCATGAAAAGCTAACAAGGAATAAAAACAGTAGATGTCAGGGATTTTTCTCAATTATATCCCTGGAGAAAGATTGTGGAAAACACAAGTTAGACAAACTCTGACACTGCTTCAAAGTGAATAACATGTATCAAAAATAAATTCATGACTAAAACATAAGCGATATACGTCCTGAGGCAAGATACAACATTTCCTAAATCCTGACTTTTGTTCTGTTAATTAATAATTAATTAATTAATGATTAATCATTGAAATAAAAGTATAGCCTTGACTTATAAATATTGCGCACAGCCCAAACAGAACTTTATGTCCAATTTACAGCCGACTGTTTTCCTTATCGTGGGACTTTGGTCGATGATACAGGTTTGGAGTTGGCACCTGATCAAATGATTGTCTTTACCTGCTCCCTCATTTTTACTTGCAACATGCAGGGGATCGACACGAGTAGTTGGATATCCATGGGATCTTATAGGAAACAAATATGTAGATACAAAATGACAGCTTTAATCTCATTTCTGAACTTGGCTGGTTCAACACATTGAAGTGCTTGCATATAGATAAGAACAAGAAAATCAACACTGCATAGAGTCTGAGAAACATTTTAAGAGAGACAAGTCAGAACCAATGTTGACAATCAATAACATAAAGGTCCTTTTCTCTTATGTTACACTTTTTCCTCTGCATGAGTGCCTGAAAAACTCATTACCCTTCACACACACACCTCAGGCCACACACCCAGCATAGAGACCCGCCTCCCCCTCCACCAGTAGAGGGCACTTGAGTCCCACCTCCTCCGTTATTTTATGCCAACGTACAGACCAGCTCACTGCTACAAACACTGAGAGCCACCACACCCAAACCACAGGCACATAAAGAGGTAGGCTGCGAGAGGTGTTAGGCTTATGAGGCTACATTTTGAGGCTATAGGGATTAAATTGCATGTCTGGGAAGAATATGGCTTCTCTTTTTTTAGGACCAAAAAGTAATTTTGACCACATTAAAACAAATGTATAATCCCTGTTTAACTAGCCAGCTGTGCCATGTCCAAATTCTGCTCGTGTGTCACAGCTAAACTCAATAAATAACATTGATAATGGCTCAATTCATTCAAAATTAAGTAATAATTAATAATTTAAATTACAGTAGATTCTTGGCCGTTCTATAAATACTCCACACAGCTCTCACTGAATTTCATTAAAAATAAATAAATCTCATTGCAAGCCATATCGAGATCCAGCATGCAGCTTTTCTTGGCCAGTTGAAAAACACTTTTATATAAAAAAGACAATTATGAACAAGGCTAAAAATGGGATGGAAAAATAGTCATTAAAATAAAGCCAGAGTAAAATAAATATTGTGTTTAAGTTACCATGAAGTAGAAGGCAGCCAAGACTTAAGAGCGGTGCAGTTGGAGGATTCTCTGTGTCCCATTTGGTGGGCTTATTTGGATCTTAATTTAGAAAAACCCAACATTATACAGCTGGACAACCTAGCATTTATAATAGAAAGATTTAGGCCGAGTTAAAATGTGCAAAAATACAGCTGAGACAAATGAGATCAGGGCAAAAGCAGACATAAGATAAAGCCTAGCAATGTCTTTGTGTAATCTAGAAAATGCATGATTTAACTGTTGTACAATGTGGTAAAACAGTTGTTGATACATACCTTCGAAATTTATAAAAATCGGTGTCTCTAAAAATCCCCAAAATGTGTCTTTTGAATTGTTGTTCTACTGTACATTAAACCCCACATGAAGTACAAAGCAATAGCATGGTAAATGAAGTCTACTGGCAGGCTGACGTCTCACTCTCTGTGTTTCTTTTGGTGGGAACGTCTTCATTTTGAGGGAAGCTGTTACACAGCAGGCTCATTCACTCTAGCCTCAATGGGACACGCATAACAATGGGTGTGATCAATGTACGCAGAGCCAACAAGGAACAGATAAGGAGTTTCTCAAGGATCAAGAAGCCTACTTTGTTATTGATACTGCCCTGAGGAACCGCTTTTGGAAACAATGCCTGAATAATCTGATAGACCAGCATTCACCAAACTCTTTCTGCAGATTATCCCCTTTAGGCGTCAGATTGTGGCTCTTAAAGCAGTCAGTGAGATGTTCAAAGTGCAAACTGAGCTCTATCTACATCAACATTGACAAAGATCTGATGTTTTCTCATCAGTGTGAACATGCAAAGTTGCTAAGAATCAATTCCAATCTGGGCTACATGGAAATATCTCACTAAATCTGTTGCCAAGGCCTGGAAATTACATGCTTGTTGTATTTAAATGCAATCACTGCCATGACAATAAGTTGTAATTTTGGCACCACATCAGCTTGGCAGAGCAAACTGTTGCACGGAGGAAATTAAGACACAACATGGAGAGACAGCCAAATAGCTGCCTTAACTGGTGTGTAGAGATGCATTTCATTTAGTCAAAACTCTCTAACTGATATCAGAATGTTCCCAAGAGATGCATGCTAAAATCAACTACCACTCATATCTAGTAATATCATATTTTAACATAGGCAGTATGTATGTAATCTAAAAAAGCCTCAGGAATGTGCCATGCATCCACGGACATTCTGATGACTTACATAGTACAGAATCACACCGATACAAATTGCAGAGTTGTTACCAGTAGGAAGAGATTTGGTCCAATACTTTAACTCTTAAGATAGATATACTCTCACCCAAACATGGCTTTACAACATCTGAAACTGTACAGATATATGATGATGCCTAACAACATTTTCTAAAATGCAGACCAAGAAAGTTTCTGACAAACAAACGTACGCACATGTCCACATAGGAGAAAAGAAACTACTGGAGGCAAACAATGTAAGTTTGTCCTGAGCAGGGACGTGTCGTGCACAGGTACGGGCTATTGTTGCCGGGGCAACGGCCCATTTTCCCTTTTTGGCTGACCTGCCCCTCTGGAGAGAGCGAGAGGTTTTTTTTTCTTTCTGTTGTGGTCGAATCAACATGATAAGCCCACAATTAGTATTGTAGTGTCTCGCTGCGGGAAACGGACCAGCTTAATTTTTCTTCTTCTCCTTCTTCTTACATGCCCGCATGGTAAACTCCCTCAACGCGCCGCTTGCGCTCTTTTATTGATCGCCCTCTCTCAGAGCACACTTCACTGCCCGCTTCATTGTAGGATTTCTGCCATGTCTCTAATTTAATTTGACCATCTCTGTTATTAAGTTATGGAATACTAAATAAATAAGTAATTAGATACCTTACTGTTACTGTGCTCATAAAGAATGATAAGAATAAGAATAATGCGTATTGAACTGGTTTAATTAATTAGTGAGTTTATTTAAGGTAATTATAGGAGGCCTATTTTATCAGTATGTCTGCAATGGTCAAACTGCATTGAATTGTCCCCATTTTTTCTTTAGTAGTTTCTAACATTAGATATTTTAATGAGATATGGACCGCAAAACTAAAATATTTCACCGAATGCAAGTAGTTGCCTTTTTGTATTGTGTTATGAGATGATGATGTGAATTACTGTTCAAATTAGTTAATGTAATAATCGTTTTGGTCTTATATTTTTTTTTCGGGGAGGAGGGCCTTTTTCCGGTTTAGAGCAATAGCCCCTCCAAATGTCTGTGCACGTCCCTGGTCCTGAGGCTAAGGCAGTCCAACTTTAACGTTATGGGAGGCATACAATCTTTTCAGAAATATGAAACCCTGTTATACAGTGGACATTTTTGCATAATGTTGCTTTTAAAGGACATTGTCAGCAGGATACAATTTGACCTAGATCTTTCCAAAATCTGCAGAAACTGTATTTCTTTTTCTTTTTCTACTACAGAGCTCACTGGGGAATTTGGTGATGTCTTTTTCAGTGAGTCATCTTAATGTGAGAATGTCTCTGTTATCGGTATGGTAAAAGAGTGAAATTAATATGTTGAACATGAATTAATTCCAAAACAGCTACAGCACCATCCACATTCACGACTGCGTGGTCACACACAGCTCCAACACCACGTGAAGCTTGCTGACGACACGACCGTCATCGGCCAGATCACCGACGGTGACGAGACGGCGTACAGAGAGGAGGTCGGAAAACTGACATCTTGTTGCCAGGATAACAACCTCCATCTTAACGTCAGCAAAACCAAGGAGCTGATTGTGGATAACAGGAAGCAGCAGAGAGAGGGACACGCCCCCATCACCATCAATGAGACTGCGGTGGAGAGAGTCAGCAGCTTCAGGTTCCTCGGGGTCTACATCACTGAGGACCTGACATGGACTCTTCACACCACCACCATCACCAAGAAAGCTCGACAGCGGCTCTTCTTCCTCCGCAGGCTGAGGAGCTTCAACATGGACTCCAGGATACTCTGCAACTTCTACAGGTGCACCATAGAGCAGGGGTTCTCAAACTTCTCAGCCCGCGACCCCCAAAATAACAGTGCCAGAGACTGGCGACCCCCTGTCGACGGGGGGGGTGAAAAAAAAGTTTGAGAGACACTGCGCTAGTGGATTGTCAAAGGGGGAGCCTCGTTGCGGGGAAATTATACAGATGGCTAATCCGCCCCTGAAAATGTCTATGCAAACGTTATTATTAATAATAAAAAATAAAAAAATTAATTATACATTTTTTTTATCAATTTGTTTTTATAAAAAAAATTATTTTTTATTTTCCATTTTTATTTTGTAATTATCTCGCGACCCCGCGACCCCCACTTTGGGAACCCCTGCCATAGAGAGTATCCTGACTGGCTGCATCACAGCCTGGTACGGCAGCTGCACCGCCCTTAATCGTAAAGCTTTACAGAGGGTGGTGAAAACTGCAGAGAATATCACCAGGACGGAGCTGCCATCCATGGAGGACCTTTACTCCCAGAGGCTCAGGAAGAATTCCCTCAGGATTATAAAAGACCCCCATCACCCCAGCCACAAACTGTTCAGTCTGCTGCCGTCTGGAAGGCGTTACCGCAGGAGAAGAACAACCAGAACAACCAGATTCAGAGAGAGCTTCATCCCGCAGGCAATAGGACTGAGGAAGTTTTTCCTTGTACGATGTGAGGGTCTAAGGTCAGAGGGTGTCGTTTTCTCATACTGATATTCCGCACAAACTGTGCTGTTGTATTTACTGTATAGTGTCCTTACTGTAAGGTAATTATTATATGTACAGCACTTTGGCTCGACCGAAAATCGTTTTAAAAATGTGCTATATAAATAAAACTTGATTTGATTAAACAACTGAACTGCTGAAACAATTTCATAACATTCATCTGCTACTTAGTAATTATTTATCTATTATCTAATATATCATTCCAATAACTTGTACATTCTCGTATTGCACTATTCCACTTTTTTAAAACTATTTTTCTTTTTTGTATTACTTTTAATATAATATATTTTAATATTGTTTTAATATTGTCTGCTTATCTGTATTATTGTGTTGAATTGTTGGAGAAGCCTGTGACCTAAGATTTTCAACGACATAATTACTCTGTAGCTATGTTAGTTTGACAATAAAGAACCTTGAACCTTGAACCTTGAACCATTTATGCAACCAACCGTTCACAACTTGTTCTTCCAAGAGGGTCGGACCTAACGATTTGCTCTTTTTAGTTTTGTGTGGTTGATTTGGTTGCCTTATTTCGGAATGTCAAATAAATCTAAAATAAATGTCAATGACAAAGGAGAGAAACATCAAGTAGGACAACAGAGAAGGAATCATTTCCCATTGGCATTCGTGAAATTACAACATCGAAAACACAGTATACTCCAAAGTGAGAAGGTTAGAAGGTGGCAGTATAACAAGACAGACTAATTCATGTATAAACACAATTAAACACTTATTGTTAAAACAAGCAAAGCGTAAAAGTATATTCAGTGGAAACACTCCGGTTTCCAGTCTATCTGAATAACATCAAATAAATCAAAGAGCCTAAGAAAAAGAAATAATCTTTTCTTAACCTTGCCTTGTTGTCTTTGATGATACAGCCATGTTGCTTCTCCAGCCAGCCTTGCCCAACACGGCGTCCCTCAGCGCGCCGCTCCAATCCTTGACTTGTCAGCAGACACCTAGGAAAACACAAGTGGAGCCTCGCGTAAGTGCTCCATCAGGCGCACTGTATCCAAACAATCCAGCTCTAATCTGCAGAGCATGTTCTATCAATCAGGCTGTCATGTGCTGATAGTGAGTGTCAGACAACACGAGAGGCTGAAGATGAACAAAGCACTTCTGACCCACTTCCAGTCAAAACACATTTATTGAGAAGGTGCTTTTGAAAAAAAAAAAGAAGGTGATGAAAGACATGAGTACAGATTCAAACCAACACTTTTTACATTTTCAAGATATGAGGCCAAATGTTGTGATGTGTGTGTGATGTTGTGTAAATGTCTGTGTGGGCCTTCAAGGTCTGCTCCTTTGTTTTCTTTGTAACCTAGGAGACATTAAGGCTGTTTGAAATTAAGTATGACTTTTCTTCTTCGTCAACAAGGCCTATTAGATCATAGCTGCATATAATAGTGTTAAGGTGTTATGTTAAGAGAGAGACATGTTGAAATTCATTTAAAACCTCCATCATTATCATCTGAAGGAAGGGATTATGGTTTCAAAGAATAAATACAGCCCACCTGGGAGCTGGAGACCGTGGCGCCAGATTTTATATGATGTGTTCAACTTTGTGGCAATACAGATTCCTCAGATTATTTTCAATAAAATGAAAGAATAGACTGGGAAACATCTCTGAATGAAGTGCCTTCAAAAGGGATAACACCAATTAAGACATCTGTCTTCAAACAGTTTTTAACCTCAATTTGGCTCGATAATCCTCAAAATCAGCATCAAACAAATTTAAGAAAGTAAAGGGGTCGTTAACCTGCCTCAAAATCTGAATTGTCTAGGGGACAATATCTGACAGAAATCTGGGGTTCCAATTTTCTACCTCTCTTAAACCCCAAAGAAAGGTGTCGTCACACTAGGGCTGCTCAATGAATCGTATTTTAATCGCAATTACGATTATGGCTTGCAACGATTATGAAAACAACGTGATCGAAATAAAACGATTATTTTTTTCATTATTATTATTACTTTTTTTTATTGGTTTTTCAGTTGAATTATACTTAAAGTTCAGAGTAATCAACTGTTAAAAACATACTGTTCACATTTTCTCCAATAAATTGATGTTTTCAAAGTAAATGGATAGTCCTTTCTAATAATCGTGATATCAATTATTGACCCAAATAATCGAGATTATGATTCTTGCCATAATCGAGCAGCCCTACGTCACACTCTGATTGGCCAACAGGGGAATGGCACCAAGCTGCTCCAAATGTCTAATTATGAGCCAGTCTCCACACCCTGTGCAACACGTGATCTGAATAACCTCCAATCAACTCAGGGAAATTGTGACATTCAGCAAGATACATTGGGAAAAGGGAAATAAGAACAAATACTGAAGAATGAAAATGTAAACCTAAATACAAACAGTATACAAGGCAGTGAAACACAACAGAGAAGTGAAAGAAAAGGATATTTAATGTAATTCCACATCAAGGTTAAGGTTTACAATTCGTAATGTATTTCTGGAGTGACACAAGTTGTACACAGCCAAACTAGAAAATGCATATTATGCTGGAATTAATAGGCAAAAACATTTGAATGTACTCAATTTGAATGGAGTATTAAACTTGTTGCAAATTGAAATAACTCAATTTAACTCAATTCTTTTTTTTCCATTAATATTTATATTTACATGCTATTGAGCACATTTTTTTTTATAATGACCAAGGACCCCTTTGCCCCTACATTACATTTTGCTGCGAGAGTTTACCCTTCTGTTTTCAATGTCAAACCGTTTTGTTGCTTAAAGAGATGCGTGTTTGTGGTTAGGTATATAGACTATTTTCTTTAGATTTTGGCAGAAACGACTCATGCAAATCACACGGCTGGCTAAATTCACCCTAAAGATGGCTAAATAGGAATTGTGTAGGAATAGTCTGGTAAATCAGTTTTGAAGTATTGCCTATTTGGTTTCAGAACATTGTATATCATGTTAGCAAGTGCAGTGAAAAACACAAATATATCACACACAGTTGCATCACTTGTTAGTTGCCAAATTGTCAAATCCGTCAAATCCAATGAAAGGGATTAATTAATTCAAAATAATTGATCCCCTTTATGTTGTGATCCAGCAGTTGAGTGAATGGGGTTTGCTGATCGGTGTGCTGTGATCCTGGGGGGGAACGGAGCTTTGCGGGTCAGGAGTGAAAGGGACAGTTGTCTCATTGTGTTTGTAACTGTTGGACAGACAAATCCCCAAACACTGAGAGGTTGCAGATGCAGCTAGTTGAGGAACGCTCCCTCTTCATCCCTGGATTAACCCCCACATACAAATCAGAGGTTATCTGCTGCGAGTAAAGAGCAGGATGATGATACGAGATGCACACACACACACACACACACATTCCTCCAAGCAACCACACTCCCACACACAGCCACTTAATTCCCGGGCTACAGTGTGTGATCACACCACCTCCATCAGCGTCAGCTCAGAGTGCCGTGACGTCACTGATAAGTCTGATTGATCTGAACCCTGCAGAGGATAAACATCTGTAACCTGGGTTAGAAACACAAGGTTTGCAGTAATGCCATTTTGCAGGCAGTTCAACCCTTCTCACACTACAGAGTATGGTGGGAGCAAAAAGGAACAGATGAGAGAAATGGTCCCTTTGGACGAGAATGATCCTTTCAAAGTGCAGGACAGCCATTGGTCTGTGGATGCTTAAATGAACGTATTCCAAACATATTGATTTTTACATTGCATTGACATTAAATTGACACAAGGCAATCAAAGGTCAACAAATTAAAGTCCAACAATTATCAAATCAGCTGATGAAAAACCTAACCCTACAGTAAATATCCAAGTTATGCAAGTGTAACCGGTGTCGATTAGCGGTGTCTGCGTTGTGTTTTGTTTCGTTGATGGATGAGACCCGAGCCAGCAGTTAAGCCAATCACCCTTTATTCTCTGACTGACACTGATACAACAAATCAGTCTTAAATTGGTTTTCCCCCACACTGACTCTTCTCACGTGAAAAGAATTCACAAAAAGGGAAGAGAAGTCCCCACAAAAATATCTTCTGAGTACAGTGACTGAATTTTGGAGTTTCCGCCCACTGATTTCAGACCTAGTCAGGTATTGAACGTTTACTAAATGAAGAATACAGAATTGTATTAAATACAAAACACAGAATTTGTCTGATTATACTAAATGATTTACAAATAAATATTTAACACTAAAGACCACTGCATATTTACAACTGTTACACAAGAATTGTAATTCTCATACCGAATTATAGTGATCATTAAAAGTTGAATATTCTTTCAATGCATAACAGTATGCAAATATGAAAAGATTCATCCGCCAGCTCCTCTGAAAAACAATATTTAAAGGAGGAAACAGAAGGGCGAGAGATACAACGAATATTATGTGCATAGTAATTGTGTTTTTGAGATGAAAAATGGGGATACAAATCTAATCCAATATGCATACCATTGGCTGGATGTCTTGGCATACAAAGTAAGTGACATCAGAGATACTCCAATCCTATCATCTAACCCTAACCCTCTCTGTAGTTTGACCTATATATCTTACTTACTTTCCCTTAAGCTTTAAACTCATACTGGTCCTCTTCTGTTCTCTAATCAAACTACTGTTCAAGGTATATCAAAAAGCTTTGACACTGGAGAAGGTTGTTGTAATGAGTCATAGTACTGGGATCAAATGGATCACTTTGGAAAAGACTTGTTGGTTAGTGTGTTGCGCTTATTTCAGTTTTATAAATCTAATAGAAATCACATGTTTTTAAACAAACAGCTAACAAGTTGATGATGATACAGTAAGCCTCAGTCCGGAAAGGGGTACAAATTTGGGGTTAGGCTTTAAGACTTGTTTTACACTCAATTATTATTTGTTTGATAATCAGGGTTAGTCCCTCTGGATTTTAGCCTTTGCAGACCTTTTACATTCACAAACACCTATAACACACTACAGGAAAGGGAAGACCCCAAAAAGCATAAAAGGGCCCCTTTAACTATCCATAGCCGATGAATTCTAAGATTGAATTTTTGTGAATATCTGGACTACAAATACTTACTAAGGCCTTCTACAGTATACCAATCTGAATGTATATGCTGTCCCGTTGCCTACATTACATATACTGCGTCAAATGCTGGCATTACCTTCCAAAAGAATAGACCTATACTTTGCTATGTCACATGAAAATGAGAGACTAAGAATGGTGCGACACAAGTTCTGTTGTTTTTACTTATTTTCCTCTTCATTGGATGTTATTACCCACAATGTGTTCCCCTATTCCTCTAACCATGCTTGTGCAGAAGCCATTACATGTACTGTGATGGAGGCTCTTATAACTTGAAACCTCTGTATCCTCAATCAGTCAAATTCTCACCAGACGGAGACTGCAGAGACCTCCAGCTGTACGGTAACTACTATGTATGCTGAGGACAGCCGCTACCTGAAACCCTTAGGCATCACACTGAAGTGATGTAAGGGCTAATTGTCAGAGCTGTAGTTATTCAGGTTCTACACCACATTGTGTCTTTGTGTCAGAATCTGACACCGAGTTGGATATGTCTTTAATTTTAGTAGTTTGAGAAGAATTCTCTTTCTATCTCCCCCCAATTACAATTCTCTGCTATTCTGTTCCCCTGACAGCCATCCGATTATATATTTTTTTAAAACCTTTTTCGGCAAACTCATCTCTTGCCTTGTCTTCTCTGAAGTGCATTAAGCCTAAGAGTTTTGCACGGCTGCAGAGGCGCTTGGTTAATCAAAAATAAGCCTTCACATGCCAACGCTGACCCGGAGCTCTATGAATAGAAACACCTATATCCTAAGTGATGCCGCTGATTGTTGGCGAGGAAATTGAGGGCGAATGCTCGTTTGCAGGAATTCCCCAAACTCTCCCACTACCTCGTTTCTCCCAGTGAGAATAAAATGAATTAGAGCCTGTTTTCATCCCTGCTTTCTTTCTTTAATTCAGAAACCAATTACTTCAGATTTTCCACTTCAGAAGAGAAAAAAATGGAACGAGAGACAGTCAGAGACGCAAGAAAAGGCACAAAGACAATCGTTCTTGGACTTAGTTTCATATATGGAGATGCCATTGAGAAAAAAAACGTGTCTCTGTTCCCTCGCTTCATGTACTCTGCACCCTGGATGGCAAAATTGCATGATGAAATATCTACCAGCAAAAGATTGTACCCACAATGCAGCAGTAAGTGTATCCAAAATAAATTAATTCCTGATTGAAATCGCATACTTATTGTGCCTCCATTAAAAATGCATATGTTATCCTACTGTTTAACTAAATAGGTTGTGCTGCTGTTCTTTATACGCCCATTGAGAATATGACCACCAGTTCTTGTTTGATTTCACTGTAATGGGGTTGCTTACACTCATCGCAGCTGCTGTGTTTTTATGATTCTGTATCTGCAGAATAGGCACAAAAAAACCCACTGTTACATTATGTATGAAGGCAGGAGAGGATAGACATCTAACATTACTCCGAGATGAAATATCCTCTCAGGCATCCGCCCCTCTCTGACCCTGTGATCTACAGTAGGAAACCCCAAACTCTCATCTCTTCTCTGTTCTCATCCATCCCCCTTTCTCCCTGCCTCCTCTCCACAGCTGGAGACGAGCAGAGAAACGTTTCTCTGCTGCTGCTTTGGTTCACATTTGCCTAAGAGCACTTGACGAGGAAATTACACAAGTACAAGGAAACTGCAGTTCTCTTAAGCCACTCAGGTGCTCAAAAAAGCATATTGGATTCATACTTAGAATTTAAAACCTGAGGGGTTTCTTTGGAGGAGCTCAACTCGATTTATTTTTCTTCGATAGCAGAAAAAATATGTGATGGTGTGTTACTTGACAACTTACTTGTAATACCATTCTGGCTACATATCATACAGTATCTCTCTATAAAGATATTAAGCATTGTGGCATGTATACTTAAGATTTTAAATAAATCAAAGCTTGGTTTTTATAATTATAATGGTTATAGACACAGAGTGGATACAAATCGAGAAAAAAAATGTGTCAATGCAGTTCATTATATTTTCCTGTATTTTGTGTCCAATCAACATGGGAAGAAACTACAAATCAATGGAAATGTCTTCTAGTACAAGATGTTAAGAAGCTACTCCAACATTTTATTTTAGAAAGAATACATTTGAGACTAAATAAATTCTCCGTAGAGGTAATGCGATTAATTTAATAGATGGATGGATATACAGATAGTCGATTGATGGTGTACTATGTGTCATTGTTTCTCTCGTTCTTCCTATTTTAATCAATAGGATGTACAGCTGAGCAGCTGTGGAGGAGCCCCTTCAGTGCCAGTCTGATATTAGGACTCGTTCCCAGAAACTGAGACCTAATGTACAGCTGGCAGCGAGGCGAGGTTGTTCTGCAGATAATTGGATATTGTTCTTTGTCAGTGATTGTGGGGGAAATGGAGAGAGGCGGCGCAGCAGTATCACAGTTGCAGCCTGTCCCTCAACTAAATTACTTCATCTAGTAACTTTGTGTAAGGAGGGCAAAATGATGTTTAGGGAATTGAGGAAAGTTTCCCCACTCTTGTCAGCTGTGGTCAGAGGATCAAGCACACAAAGGGGCATACTTTAAGTCTGTAAATGCATCCAGAAGACTACAGTCAACAATCTCCGACTATTTCAGAGGCTAGTTTACACTTTAAACACAGCACAGCTGAGGCTTATTGGAATGACATTAGTTTTGCAGGTATTTGGTCACAAACCAAAGTATTGGACACATTTAACTTTTACAAAAGGAGAAGTCAGAGGTTGACCAATTTTTTAAATGTAACCAAAGGGAACGTGAAAGTCTGAACCAACATTTGTCCCAATTCATTTGGTAGTTGCTTATTCTGGAGAAGTGTAAAGTTTGATGTGCTGGTGGTGTTTTAGGGAAAGTCAGGGGATCGTCAAAGTTACAAACATAATTTGAGCACCAAGTATATATTTAAGAAGATGTATGAAAAAAACATCTAGCTTTTTAAGATTTCATTGTGTACCAAGTTGGTAGCCCAACAAATACCACACGGACGCCTGGTCAAGCCCCACTGCAGCTTTTCAATGGCCACCAGTGGATAAATAGGACTTCTCACAGTGAGACTGCAAGTATCGGTATTAGATTACTCTGGGACCAAACTAAAGACCTGCTAATGCTTAATCTGTATACCCAAGTTAAGAAAATCTGTTTATTTATTGTCCAGCACGGCATCTTTGAGTGACAACAACTGATAAAAGGACATTCCAGAAAACTTTATCCAGACCTTTTGCCAGCCTCCAAGGTGAGGGGGTTTATTCTGCTTCAGTAAATCAGGACTAGGACTAAAGATAGGGGGGTGCAAGGTCAGTGATCCCCTGCCCCTGGACCTTTGGGCATTCCTAAAGCCTGATGCTCTTTGCTACATTAAGATGAAGGCTGAACTCAGTTAAGCCCAGTGTTCAAAGTAAACCCTTCTGTAGAAGAGGAGGATAAGGCCAGTTAGGCAGGGGACCAGGCCGTTAGAGAGGAGAAATGTTTAATGAACAGCTGAGGAATTACATACTCTGACACGAGAGAATATTGAGAATCTGAAGCTAAATAAAGCTTCTGACTATTACTGCAATTTTTGGGGGGATTCCTATACAAATTCATACTATAGTTAATGATGCAACAGCAGTCTTAGCGAACAAAGACCTTTCTGTGAAAACTTTACTTGATGCAGAATATCAGATTTGTATCTGCCAACAGTAAGTTGAGTAAATGAAAGTGGGTCAGGTCATTTTGGAATGAGAATATTTCAGAAGCATATGGATGGAAAAGCCAGGAGAGTTTACTGTGAATCTTATATATGTGAATTTGAAATATGGAACTAATAGGATCATTTCGTAACCTTTATTTATAAGGGAAAGGGCTGCTGAGCAAGCTTTTTCCCCGATAAGCTTTTATATTTCAACACATATAGATTGTCCTTGTTTTGCGTGTCAATGAAAATGGTTTCAAATCCAGTCCAGGACCAGCACATCCTCATGTCAGCCTCTTGCTGGGAATTGTAACTAACTTCATTTTTTTATAGGCTCAAATATTTCCACATTGCCATCATTAATCCTGGAAGTATGTCCACCCTAGCAGTAAATATGGCAGCAAATCCACAAACTGTGTGATTATCATTATACATTCCCACTAGTTAACATTTGAATGCTTCCAAGTCGAATCAACAAAACATAATTCATGTCGTCCACGCCTTCATATATCATGTAAGTCTGTAACCACAGTCATCTTTTAGGGCTTTCTGGTAAACAACTTTGAAATTAATATAGGAAAAGAGTTAGACAAGGTTAAGTTTAAAACTTCCCAAAGCCAAACGCTAGACAATTTTGAGGGACAATTGTGTTTAAACCAATTTCAGTGGTATGAACAAAAATCTGTCTGACAAAATGTACACTCTGTGGGACAAACAATTCATGACAAGACGTCACGATTGCACTTCAAGTACAGTTCAAATTGCAACCTTAAGATATTACAGATAATTTTTTGTCCAAAAACAGACATGAAGTAAGAGTATTCTTAACGATGAATGCTTGAGTTCTCACACCATTGTTGAATTACAATAATGAGACACTCTAATTAAGTTAAGATAAGCATTCCTTCATGTTACTTGGCAAAAATACAACCTCCCCTTGGGATGTGGTCCGTGTTTTTCATCAGAATGTTGTGTTGGACATCCAAGTGTCAGCTCCAGGAATGCTGAAGCCACAGACCCACAAACAATGCTGAGACGATAAATAAATGGAATAGCTCTGAAACCTCGAGCAGCCCAGAGGTCCATTTGGGTGATTTTATCCCTGCAGTCGAAGGCCTGGGGAAGTTAATTGAAGCAATATAAATGTGTTGGACTACCACAAACTGACCTGGAATGCGATGTAATTGTAGTTTACAGTCGGCACTTCATGCAGCCATGCAATGATGTGCGAGTCAGAAAGATTATTGGCAGACCAGGAGTGGAGTTCCACTTTCAGAGAAACTAGACAACTGTAATTTTCTCCCAATAACTCAAACTATATCCAAATGAAATATGTTTTCAAAAATGATTTGTATTATAAACTCAACAAACATTTCTGATAATCCAGTGGCGGGACCACGTCCTAGAGATGAATATTTGCAACACAACTTGTGAAATAAAAGGTTTTAAGTTGGTGCTACTCACTGCAAACGATGGTTCAACGGAGTCACAGACCAACGCTTTGGCAGGGGCCGTTGTTGTCTTCATACATGCATAGAGAAAATGTCAGCATCTGTATGAGATGCAACGGTCTTTCCACTTACTCCTTTCCTGAAGTGTGTTATATAGACAACAGAGCCGGCCATAACCAATCAGAGCAGGGAAATAGATCTCTGGTTTCAGACAGAATAAGAACTAAGCCTTCATTACTTAAAGAAAGGCTCATGATCAACATCTTTCAGAGAGAAAGGAAAGGATAAAAAAAGATACACACACACACACACACACACACACACACACACACACACACACACACACACACACACACACACACACACACACACACACACACACACACACACACACACACACACACACACACACACACACACACACACACACACACACACACACACACACACACACACACACACACACACACACACACACACACACACACACACACACACACAAAGTCATTTTCAATGTGGGCCGCCGTGCCGACTTAATTCATTTGTAATTGTTACTTGGCTGTTGGTGCCCTGTCATGATAGGTGTTTATATAAATGGTGTTGTTTTGCGTGGTAGAGGGTCGCTGTCATTGATGCGTTTGGCACCCCGAGCCGTTGTTTTGATATTCCGCTGAAGTATACGCTGTGACCTATGGCTGTGATGTAATGGACGAGGGAAGGGGGGGGGGTCAGAGGGCCTAGCTATAAAAGTCACGGCTCGCCACTGACACACACAATATATGTGTAAATCAAAAAGGGTTCAAATTCATCAATCTCAGAAAAAAGTTATTGTGCTCTGTACAATTGTTTAACAGAATTTGAACATCCAACAAAATAAATGAGAGCTTTGTCTCCCAGCATTCAATTCATGTTTCAAATATAAAACATTTTTTAACTGAAACCAATTTTAGCCTGCACCATTGTTTCCTCCGCCAGGCTCTCTGAACTTCCCTTCTTTCATTTATTTTTACTACCCATCCTTTTGTACTGTATCAAAACCACCAGTCAGGATTTTGGACGATCTGTTTACTACCGTACATCCTCTCTGCCTGAAGACAAAAAGGGAATCACTGCCTAAAAATAGACTGCACCATTCTAGGATGCCTTTGATGGGCTGATGCTACAGAAGGAAACAACTAATCCTCATAAGTAATGTCCAGAGTGAAGAGGAAGATTGTTTTGGACCATCATCAGAGCAGAACCCATAAAACCAAACCCCTGCAAGCAGCAGTCAGGGAAAGAAAGAGAGAGTATCCAGCCATGTGCTCTCCATATGCTTCACACAGTGAGTTAGGACTCTGGATTTCCGCTGTGATGCTTCAAAAAGACCCGTCTCTCCCCATCATTCTTCCACTATCACCCACTCTTCACAAGTCTAAGCCACACAAAGAGGGCGGCCTAGAAAAAAAGTAAAGACTTAAGAAGTGTTTTTTGCGAGAAGTGAGATGAAGTGAGACCAGATGAGACACAACTGAACGGAGAAATGAAAAAGAAAGACATTGAGAGTTATACAGGTTGCTACAAGGTTTGAACAACAAACATATAAAAGACTAAACAAATTATATAAAGTTGGTGCAATGACAAGTTGATCCAAATGTATGTTAACTTCTTCTCAGCAATGACTTGTGAGTTGAAGATACGAATAGAAGAAAATCGAAAGAAAACTGGACGTAAACCATTGGAGATATTTCGTTACATTTATCTGAACAAATGTCTCAATAGGTATTAAAACAAGGAATTTAAACTTGTAGTGAATTATTTTTAGATTGAAGTTTTACTACTTTTACTAAAATAAAACATCTGTCTTCTATATGTTCCACCAGTAACAGGTGGACTCCATACATCGGCTGCTTGTAGCAACAAAAAAAAAGGAAAGCCTCTGCAGACTTTAGGAGAGCAAATATGTGTGGATAAAGAAAGGAGAATATTTTCTTTGTGTGAAATGTGAGACAGAGCTCAAGCAAGATAAAGAGAATCCAAGACATCATACAAACATGTGAGAGACATTGAAGTGCTCTAACCATACTAAGAGCTCTCTCTGTCTTATCTCAGGTCCCTTCTCCATGGCTCCATGTGTGGGATTAGGCCTGTGTGCTATGTGACCCCTGAACATCGCTTTAAAGGATTAAACTGCCTGCAGGGGATTTATTAGCATAGAAGTTTGTCAAGGCAAGCTCAGTGATGTTTAACTACAAATGTTCCATCACTTTAATGTTATCTTTAAAACATTTTACATTTAATACTGAAAATATGGATGGGAAATCAAAGATATGTGCAAAAAGTAAGTTTTAGAGGCATGCAAGTTGTTGACTTCCTTATAGACTGACGACTTGGTTTGAATTTAAAAAAAAAAGGCTTTGTTTTGTTTCAGTGATGAATTTCAAAAACACAGTGAGCATAATGATGGATAGCCTTGTTGATATGTTAGTCGCCAAAAGTGTTTTTCATAAATTAAATAAAGGGTCTTTCCTTTATTATTGACCAGAGCCAAGGGGCTGATGTTACACATATGAAACGTGTTAATAGTGACAAGATGTGTCATGCTTTTGTTGATGTTTGTTAAATATTTCCTATATGGTTTATAGTTATGAGTGTTGTGTGTGTTTTATTTAAGTCCCCATAACAGGATCCGGTTTTATAGATGAGTGAGTCAAGTGCATTTTGCAAAATGGGTTTCCTGTAAAAGTATAATTGGTCTGAATTCCTGGTGGTCACAAATGTGGCAAGGTGGCCAAAGTGGTAGCCCCTAAATTCCTTTTATACATAATGAGCTAGTTCTGCTTCTGGTTATCCTAAACACATTTGAAACATTATTTAAAAACTTATTAAAAAAAGACCTCCCAGCTACAACAAAGTTGTTAAAGAGAGATAACATGTATTATTGAACTTATAATTACTACTCACTGTGGATTCAACTTGTCCCATTTATGGAATAGTGTCAAAAACATTTGTATTATTTAACTGAAGAATGAAACATAGAGGAACAATAATGTTGTCAAGCTTTCTACACTTTTCTTTCATTAATGTTCAATCATTTTAATAACATTTAACTCCAAGTTGAAATATTCACCAAATAAAAAGATCTGCTGAGAGATACTACTATCAGTGGGGATCTTGGGACTAATGACTTGCATGGGAAATGTCATTATATTATTATTTCTTCTAGAAAAAAAAGATTTTTCCGAATGACTACAGTATGCACTAAGCATAAAACTTCTTCATATGTTCTGCATAATGAGCTAGACTGTGATTTAATTCAAAGTGATTAACTAAACAAAACTGTGAAACGTCAAATAAAAAGCATTCCTGACATATTTTCAGGAGAGGGATATTTTATTGTTTCCTAGTGGTAACTCCTCACAGCTGCTGCAGTGTTGGTGGTGAACTAAACAGTCAGGCATTAGTTTGGTTTATATCGAGGAAACGTAACCATCCTCAAAACAAAAAAACAATCAAGCAATGCAGGGATTTCCTGGAAAGGGAGTGCAGTGAAGCAGTCAGTCTTGTTTTATTTCACAGTCAAAACACTGGACAATATTACATGGATGAGCATACGGTACCTCAGGAGCTAAATCAGTAAAGTATTTATTTCCTCATTTTCTCAATCATTTGAACTTTTATGGAATTTTATCAGAGGTGTAAACACAACTCCCTGTGGAGCAGGGACAGTGAAGGTCATCCTACTGTGGAGCAGATATTTTTTTCTATTTTTTCTCCGAAAGGCAATAATTGGTATCTCTCAAAACAAGGCCTCCTAATGTAGTGTTGAAACAAAAACAATAAAGTAGAATAAAATACTTTTTCTTGATCCTTTTCCTGGAACAGAAGAGAGCAATCTGAGATGTGCTGCTCTTACACCTACACAGGTACTTAAGTGTGACTCATCCACTTGTGTTTTTCTGTGTGTGTGTGTGTGTGTGTGTGTGTGTGTGTGTGTGTGTGTGTGTGTGTGTGTGTGTGTGTGTGTGTGTGTGTGTGTGTGTGTGTGTGTGTGTGTGTGTGTGTGTGTGTGTGTGTGTGTGTGTGTGTGTGTTTGTATAGACACCTTTGTGAGGACACACCAGAGAGTTATTGACTTTTGGAGTGAGGAGGACCATTTTGCAAAGCGAGAACGATGTGCTTTTTAAGATATTATAAAAAATACTATCAATCAAAAGTGAAACAAATAACTGAAAAACATTTTAAAAAGGTCTGTTTTATATACTAATTAATGTTTTTACTTAAATGCTCTAAAGTTATAATAAGGCTTTTTCCATTTGCAAGTCAAGCTTTTTTTTTAACAATGTAGGGAACTCCCTGCTTTTTTACTGCAGTCTATTGGCTGCATTGTCTCCAGTAAAAACCCAACGACACAGTAGACCACACTCAATATTGCTTTCTGTCATGGCAATAACATCTTAAGCATACACCACTGATGACAAAAGAGAAGATAGAGCTAATCCAATTTAAAGAAGCGAACAACCCTTTTGAAAAAGGCCCGTATCGTAAATCTTACAAAATTACAGATTCTCCCCTTTATATCATTTACAGAGTGTGTGTGTGTATATGTGTGTGTGTGTGTGTGTGTGTGTGTGTGTGTGTGTGTGTGTGTGTGTGTGTGTGTGTGTGTGTGTGTGTGTGTGTGTGTGTGTGTGTGTGTGTGTGTGTGTGTGTGTGTGTGTGTGTGTGTGTGTGTGTGTGTGTGTGTGTGTGTGTGTGTGTGTGTGTGTGTGTGTGTGTGTGTGTGTGTGTGTGTGGAAGGCTCATATAAGACATTTGAGGCTGAAATGCATCTATGAGAGCTACATCTTAAATCATATAACAGCAGAGAGGTTAGCGTAATCATCCTTATAAAGGTTTTTCAGTGTAAACAAGACTTAATATGTTTGTAGCAAGCCAAAAAAAAGCCTCTACCTACTTTAAAAACATATCACAAACAGCTGGGAAAGGTGCAACATTAAGCATTTTGCAACAATGAATCATCACCACCTTAGAATATACTGTCCTCACAGCAACAAACGCATTGTTGAGCAAAATGCCACTGTCCTTTTGGTATTCTTGCTTTACAAAGTCCCATTTGTTTTGCCATATAAAACTACCTATTTTGAACAACAACCTTATGACAAACTTCATTGTATGAAGATATTTAAAATGTTTTACCCTTTTCTGAATTTCCTTCATGCGCAGGAACACTGGGAAGCTTATACATTAAATAAGATATCCATTGAAGCGCAAAACACTGAATATTCATGTTGAATCATTTTTCATGCTGTTCATTTATACAAAAGCACTTTGGATCAGCTCCATAACTCATCATTGTGACATCAAGCACCCTGCAAAGTTTGTTTTCCTCTTTAGCATGAAACATTTTACATCTCCAGGTTTTTTACATTTCTGAATCACGTTTAGTTTTCATGCATATTTAGTATTCTTCTCATCCCACACACTGCTGGAAAAAGATTTAGTCCAGGATGAAATGCATTTGTTAGCGTTCGTGCTGATTAAAATGAAGCTAATTACCGAACACTTCCTGCAACACCCACTGGGATTTTGTAGTTTATGTGAAACCATCAAGCTACAATTAGAATCATCAGTATCAATTATAACATATGTCCCGTTATTCACACACAGTCTGTTCATCTTGGATCTTGTGAAGTTCACCATGCACTCTCCAACATGCAATCCACATCTCCCAAAACACAGCTCCCCCACAGCCGTGACAATTACAGCAAAGTTATGGAATATGACATGCCATGAAAACTCGGTATTAAGTTTGGATAAAGTTCTGGAAAATGTGACAATTTAAATAAAAAGTATGTTTGGGAATGGCGTTGAGTGATGTTAAGTTTTTGGTATACTTACAATGTCCCCTGATGAGAAAGATTTCCCCCTCTTCTTTTTGTGAGCTAAATACAAGTATCTTAAGGTCCTGTGGAGTTTAAAATCAGAATGATACATGCAGCCAGTGCCAGTGGATTTTATTAGATCTAATTTCTTTACCGCAACAAGATTCAGATTGATGAGACATCTTATGGCAGTGGAGTGAAATAAACAACTTTCTCAGCCAACCTGTGACTACACCTGTGCGGAAAACAACATCTCAGTGTGTGATTTATATGTTTTGGGTTACCGGTATGGTGGCACGTCAGGATAATTTAAATAATGTCAAGTTGTCAATCAGAGTGAAGACTGATATTGAGTCCAACATTTTTTCTGTCAAAATTGTTGGCACTTTGCAGCAAAACTGTCTTCCACTATGTGACAAACTCAACCCCATCTGGCGCCGATATTGGCTAGAACAAACCGCAGACATGACAACTAGTATTTGATCCAGGTTCAGTGAACTCCTCCAACCTTGTTTCTGACCATAACAAGCCTGTGATGGATGGCATTTCAGCTCATGGCAGCAGAGAAATGAGTTAAAAGAAGCCCCCTGCAGCAGAGCAGGAAAACATTTGGCTGTAAAATGTTAAACCTACAGCCGCGAGTGGCACAAACCCCCATGACTTTGTGTGTCTCCGCTAAGTGAAAAGTTCACTGTGTGTTGACTCTGAGTCAGACCTGGGCCATGAGTGTATAAGTGAATACTTTTTATTTACCAGATGGGTGGGATTGACCACAAGTTATTTAACAACCACAAAAGAGTGTTTGAAAGTTGATTTCATGCTGTTCGCCATGATTGAGAATGTATTTGACAAAATCCGAAGCTATTAACTCCACCCATCTGGTATTGCAAGAAGATTTAAACAAACACTTTAAGTAAGAATCATTTGCAAATAGCTTACAAGATGGGTTTAACTGGGAATGTGCGTCTCTGTGAGTCAGGGGATGTGACTTTGTGAGCGGAGGAGAAGCAGCGGTGCGGTTTTAATTATCCGGCTGCTGCAGCATTGCGGGTTGGGACTCGGTGCCAGGACGTCCCGGGAGGAACAGCACTGACGCCTCCGAGGCCTGCCAGGCGCGGCCACAGCCTATCCCAGAATGCCTCTGTCACCGTCACCGTGGGGAACGGCGGGGCCACAAGAACATCTGAGAAAACAATCCTTTTTCGCCCCCACTGTTGCTACGGAAACGCTCCCATTTTTGTGCCCCGGGAGACTATAGTGAAGGCTTGAGGCTGGGACTGTTTGGTAGACGTTCTCCTTTGTGATGTGCTGCAAAATTATACGTCACGTTTGATATTTAACACCAGGATGTATCACATCCCCGAGAATGTGATCCAAGAGGCAACAGAAGCAATTTTTCTCCTCTTTGAACAAGCTCTGCATGTGTTTGTTTGTACATTAATACTGAATGATAACCTTAAAATCATCATTTAGATTTTTTTCAATACAGTAAAAGAAAATTACTGAGTGAACGCAAGCATCACCAATGATAACATTTATTAATGCTTTATCAGAAATAGCTCTTTAAAGGGGAGTTTCACCAACTTGTGTATATACAGGAAGATAAAAACTATATGATGTATATTGGGGGCGTGTGGCGCAGTGGGTTGTCCGTAGGTGTTCGGATCAGGGGGTCACAGGTTCAAACCCCACTGCAGTCACTTCACCCCAAGTTGCTCCTGTGGGGATTGTCCACAGTACTGAGTATGTAAGATCGCTTTGGATAAAAGCGTCTAACAAGTAACATGAAATGTAATATTGCTTTTTATTAAAATAAAAACATCTATATTGATTCTGACTTTTCCATATCCAACTCACAGGTTTGTCATTGCTTTGAGAAAAAATATTCTTAATTTACGCCTTTTAGAAGTGAATATATAGTCATTTGTTCTGGGCATGTCATTTGTTCGAGCCTGAGACCTGAAAAACAGGCTTGGGGCTTTTAAGAAAAGTGGGCACATACCAGCAAAAATATCTACTGTGTTGCAAAATGGGAATTGTAGGATCCAGTGTTTTGGGAGCTTAAACATTTTCGAACTTCATGCAACTGCAATACTAACTAACAGCAGACCCACTTTAGGACAACTCATCCTCACCATGCTCTGTTCTCCCTGCTGCTCTCCGGCAAGAGGTTTCCGCAGCATTAAGAGCAAAACAGCCAGATTCTGCAATAGCTTTTTCCCCCATGCCATCAGACTGCTGAACAGCAAGTAGACCAGTAACATAAAGATTACATTACGCTGTGTAAAGAGCACATATTTTGTATATAGAATGTCTATTTTATTTATATGTATAGTAAGTCTTTATATTTTAAACGCACACTTTATCTTTAATTTGATCAGCACCACGTCACTATTATTTATTTATATGTACAATTTTAGCAAGTTTTTATATTGTCCTGTTCCTGTAAGCCAGAACAACGAAATTTCGTTTTAATAGTACACGTGTCTTGAAATGAGAATAAAGTATCTATCTATCATTGGGTTGGCTTGTTAATCGGGAAAAACTAGTTCTCTGTCTGTTTAAGTACTCTACGAGATACTCAGACAAGAAGATGGTGGTCTTTCTGATGAAAGTAAATTATTGTTTGAGAATGTAACAATATTTATATAGCCAATCAAAAGGCTTTACAGTTGTGTAAATGTACAAAGCACAACATATTAAGTTCTGATATCATGAAAAAGAAGAACGAAAAAACATCTCGATGTGCAGTGATTTGGCATTTCTGAGACTTGAAGACGATATTTACTAACACATTTTTTTTTGTTAAATCTGGCAACAAAAAGCTGCTCTTAAGAAGGACCTAATATTGATCTTGAAAGCATCAATACATGATTCATGCCCTAATAAAAAGTGCAGCATGAGTGTGAAGAAACCGAGAAAGTTTATTATACTTATCTAAATGAAACATAACAATAGTAATTATTAAAAATAAAATGTACGCCATGTATCTTTTTCACAGTTTCACCTTTACACTCTAGCAGCCCTAATGAATGCTGTAACTTTTTGAAACGTTACACCCAACTCTGGTGATGAAGATATCAGCAGTGTTCACCTCACCCTCTGCTGTCACATCTCTGATGACGACATGATTGCACCGCTTGGAGTTCTTTGTGAAAACCGTTCTCACTGTGCATATCAAAATGCATTTTAAATAAGGTTCATCTGCCTGTGTGTCACACACTGTTACAGTCAACTCAGAAAAACCCATAGAAATGAGCCTGGAAGCATCTCACGCTGATCAACTCCCACCCCCTCCACCTCTGGTTTGTCCTTAAATTGCTGCTGTATTGGTATTATGTGCACTGTCCGCTTTGTCTCGACACAAATCAATAACGTGACAGTTCTCGTAAAACACATTTCACAATATGTACTCAAAGTGGAGCCATTTGTGGAGCCCTGCAATTATGTGACGAGCAGAGGGGGACGGAGAAAGCTTGGGGGGAGTGGGGGGGGGGGCCTGTGGGTTGACTAATGAATACCCCGGGGGTTTCTTTCTCATCAAGACTGAAGAATGAAAGTATGATGGTGCGAACAACACTCAAGCTTCCTTTTATGTGTGACAATTCCCTCCCAGTCTGAGCGAACATTAAAACAGGATGGGGCCGAGCATGGAAAACAAATAGGCAGCCCTTGACTTTGATTATAGGTTTGAGCAAATTGGAATCTGGCTACAAAGACAAAACCACATTGAGGACTCGTAATGGATTCTTTCACTTTATGTCCGTGTCTGTGTTATCTGTCTGCATCTGTGTGTGTGTGTGTGTGTGTCTGTGTGTGTGTGTGTGTGTGTGTGTGTGTGTGTGTGTGTGTGTGTGTGTGTGTGTGTGTGTGTGTGTGTGTGTGTGTGTGTGTGTGTGTGTGTGTGTGTGTGTGTGTGTGTGTGTGTGTGTGTGTGTAAGTACATCTATCAGTAAACCAATATAAACACGGGATGTAATTGGCTCTGAAGTAGAAGGAGCATATATATTACGTTTCTTAGTGTTTCTCAAAAATATCTTGCAGTAATCAATTGCGATCATCAGACTATTGCTCTTCGCTGTAGCCCTATGAAAAGATAATTGGTTAATACCCAGATGGTTGACAACATTCAGTGCCGTTGGGTGGTCTCTCCCAATTTCTTTGTCACAAAGCATAACAGAAGAAAAGGCAGTGTACGCATACAAATATTAAAACGTACTGTTAACTAGTCCTCCAAGACTGTGATTCCACTAAACGACAGGTGGCAGTATTATGGCAAAAGAAGTAGCCCAGCCCTAAAAAAATGCAGGGAAGAAGACGAATTTATGGAAGGGAAAATATGTGCAACAATTAATGCTGTCAAAATTATCGCGTTAACGGCGGTAATAAAACATTTTGAATTAATTTTTTGAATTAATTGTTAAAATATTTAACGCATTTAACGCATGTGCAGAATGGCCCGCCCCATACATCCCACCAGTGGCAACGCCTGTGTATGGCTGGGGTAGGCTACACTACACCCATACCAAGAAATGGCTTAGCCCCACCATGAAAAATGATGTTAAAGTAAGCAAAATAAAGTCCGCCAACTCGCGCCGAGAACTGCACGGACAGCAGTTAGTAAGATTGATTTCAGTAGCCACTTGTCTGGAAATACCGAAGACCAGAAACGGTTTTGAAAACTTTTGTCACGTAGTGATCGTCTTCTCAATAGAACATCTTTGATAATGTCTTCTGGCCAATCAGAATCAAGATAACGGCGTGGTGTTGTTACAGGAAGTCCCGACGGAGAATACTTTTCCTGTAGTACAGGGGTGCACATAACTGGTACGCAGGTTATGTGCGTAATCTGAAATGCGTACCGTCACTTGTGTCACAAAGCGCATTTGCGTCCCGACGTACTTGTGAAGCTTTTCCAGAAGGCGGTTAGATCACCGGACGACAGAGTCGGTCTCCGTGTGCACAGACAGGGCTGCTGTTAACGTCGTTCTGTACAACGGAATTGTGCCAAAACTACGCCAACCGGCTGCGGAGGGAGACTCCCCCCCCTTCACTTGAGAACTGCGCTAAAACAGCTGATCACAACGTTCACATTCTGTGGTCCGTCCCCCCCGTCCCCCCGTCGACTTTCCTGAAGTACTCCCCCATTGATAGAAATCAACACGTAATGAATTAAGACCCCACGGTTTGATGATTGATAGGTGTGTGGGCTGTCTTTCATTTTGACACACAGAAAAATGTTATAATAAACATACGTTAAATGGATATATCCGCCTTCTTTCATTTATCTTTCCATTCCCACAACAATATACATAAAGAAATGGCATATTTTTGACATAGTTCGAATGGTGATTAATCATGATTAATTAATTTTTAAGCTGTGATTAATCTTATTAAAAATGTTAATCGTTTGACAGCCCTAGTAACAAAGCAAGACTAAAAGAGGGCTCTCTAGATCTGGCCGAGCTAGTGTTACGGCTGCAGGATTTGCCACCCCCTCTGTAACTTTGGCCGGAATGGTCATTACCTTAGTTATTCCTCTCTAGTTTACGCAAAAAATAAACCAATTTAATCAGGTGAAATATTAACCTTCAAGAGGGAGTTTTTCTTCCACACTCGCCGCCACGCCACCCCCCTTGCCTAAAACGCCACCGTTGGACTCCTTTGTTCCCTTCTTTAACATAGTGACATCACTATGTAACACGCGCTTCTATTGGCTAGTGCTCCAACACATGATAGGCTAAAGGGCGGGACATACATTATTTAAGCGGTTGACCAATCACAACAGAGCCAGCCAGCTAACCAATCAGAGCAGACTGGGCTCTGGTTTCAGACAGAGGGTGAAAAAAGTTGCTGTAGCACAGGCAGTATGAGAAAAATAAAGAGTTTGTTCAACATTAAAGCATGTAAACACACAACATAGAAATATGAACCTGAAAATGAGCATAGCATGTCCTCCTTAAACATCACTGTGCTAATGTTTAATTCAGTCGTGGATGAATATGTAATTGCTTCTGAAGAGCTACAGAGTGCTGGTCCATCCCTGCAGCAGCAGAGGTGGGAAAGCACGACTCCACCAGCGGTTTTATTTGACGGGTGTTCAGCTCGCTTTCAACACGATGAATCATGCATTTATTACGTCGGCTGCGGCTGGGAACAGATACTGAGGAAACATGACGGGAGTGTTACACTTAATTCTCCAAAGTTAAACGGTTGCTCTTGTGCATCTTAAACAGTTAGCTGGTGCTTTTAAACCACAGTGACTTTCAGTCAGTCCACTAAGCCAAAAATATTCAGAAACATCAGAGGCAACGATCAACCCTGATCATCAAGAGATCGTCTGCAGCGTTAGCTCTGAGATCAAAACCGAACTACGTCACCGTGTCAGCACTGTGATCGGATAAAAGCACACGCACTGTTACTTTACACGCCTAATGAGGCAGCTATATCAACTGTGAAAGTGCCTTGCTAATTATTGTTGTCAGTGCAGAGTTTGGCTTGGGAGCACGGCGCCCATCGGATGCATAAATCATCAGGACATGGGCACAGGCACTCAGATTAATCGAGGTTAATTCATGTGGGTGCTGGGACTTCCAGGAGATGGGTGGCAGGCTCTTACATGGTGTATGGAGACAGACTACAGCACTGAAACAGCTCTGTGCGTGTGTGCGTGTGCGTGTGCGTGTGTGTGTGTGTGTGTGTTGGGAAGAAAATGAAAACTTGACATAAGCTCCCAGAATCCAGCTTTTAATGGTATTTCTGCTTCATTGGATAAGAGAGTCGGGAGTGACAGGAATCACAGGGGGGGACGCAGAGAGTGTGTGATGTGGGTCAAACATCAAACTCACAGCAGCACACCAACCAAACACACAGTTTTAAAGAAACAGAACATATTAATTGTTCTGTTAGATCCTGAATCCTTTTGGTGAATAAAAAGAATAAATAATTAGGGTAAAGCACCAAGGGCAAAGTTAAAATAAGTGAACTATTACCTGGAACGGTGAAAAAAACAACATTGTCAGCCATCACACCTGACATCTGTCATATGTAAATTGGAACTCTTTATTCCAATGAAATATGTAGCTGCTGCACTCATGTGTATCATTGAGAGCTCAAACAGCAGCAGTTATGGATTCAAGGAGTAAACTGAATCCAAGATGTCCGATGACAGGTAGGATGCATTCATGGCCCCCACGAGAAGGAAAAGGTTTTAGGTGACTTTTAAATGTAGTCCCAATCCACAGATTATATTTACATTCACTGTTCGAAATGGGGGGGAGCCAGGGGGAGTTGGCTCCCCTAAAGAGGGGGGAGCTCCCCTGAAGGCCGACTTTGAGATAAATAGGGGGAGCCTAAAAAAATCGTGCATATTTGTGTCACACAGATTAGAAATGTTGAATTTCTGTAAATAAATAATAGTCATTGTTCATTACAGTTTCTGAATATTTGTTTTATATTTGTGAATATTTCTGGGTGTTGCCAGTACGTAGCCATCTGTACGTTGCTATGGTTAAGGCGGTGATGCCGGCGCGGTATTTGACATTTTCCTATTGATATTATTTTAACTTTGGCTTTGTAATAAAAAATATGGCAAAACGAAAACAGCCAAGCCACGCAGCTTTTGGATTCACAAGCAAAGAAGCGAAGGAGTCTAAAAATAACAACCTGAACGGAACAACTTTTAGTTGGCCGGCTGTAAGCGGCGTTAGGGTCGAGTTTGACAGCTCCACACAGAGGGAGAGGCATGAACTGCCTTTTAACTGGACACAGAAAAGATGGAGTGAGTGGAATGAAAGGTATCCATGGCTTTTCATAAAAAATGTGGATGTGAGATTTGTAAAGAGACAAAAAGTATATTGATCTCCCTGCCGCTCACAGAAAAATTCACCGGAGTGCACCTTTAAAAAAAAAAAAATATATACAAAGTATATATATAGGGCTCCCCCGAAAGCAAATGGGTAATTCGAACACTGTTTACACGTACATTAAATGAGATGTGATCGTAATGCGAGACCGTCCAACGTCCAAAGTCCAAAGTCCTACTTTACAAAGGAAATCCAGGAAATCTAGAGAATAATTATCCTTCCATCTAATTTATTTTTGTAAATGCTGTTTCTCTAATATTCAGAGGTAGGTTGAATACATTTTTCATTCAAATTTTGGCTGCTGCACCTGTTGCCTAATGCAAACATTTTGGATGTACTTTTCTTTCTTAACCAATGACTGCATTCATGTATTTGTTATTTAGCCAATAAAACACAATTTCACTGTCAGACTTAGTTAGTACATTGTGCAAAAGATGCTCATGATGCCCTTGCAACATAGCAAATCACATCTTAACAGCATCACATGACGCTTTGTTAGGTTAACAATATGACAGTATAAAAACATCTTTGTTTAAATGTGACCACCTGACAGCCCACAGTTTTTATTGGCTTCTGTTGTTAAAAGGGTGGATTTGACATTTATTCTGTATTTGCTAGAGAGAGTCCAGTTCAGACCTCTCTGCCACAACAGATCAATAGACCTACAGACAAATGTCTTAAGGACAAAGAGGAAAGTATTAAAGGATCATGTTCACCATCTACAATCACCACCTCAGTAACCCAGTGAGGACTCTCCTCAGGACCGGCTGCATGGTGCATCAATCAACAGTGGTCAGGGAAAATGTTTCCCACAACTTTTGTCTTGATGATCTTCTTTCTCCATTTCATTCCTGTCAGAATTGTCCGTAAATTCCCTGGAGCCAACAGATGGTGGTAAGGAGAAGTCCTTGACAGCAGAGTTATGCAATGCCTTTGTGCAGAGTGTAATGCACATTTCAAGATATTACTATAAACAGCAATCAATATATGTCATAAGTGTAGGTTTTTGCAGAAAATAGTTAAATATTTGAAATAACATACCATTCTGCTAACTGTTTCATGTGAACTTCAACACTTATATCGTCAGGTTTAAACCCTGCAGGTGTACCTTTCTGCATGTATCCCGATGCACTGCTGGTGTTAAAACGAATTCTGCAATTTCAAAAAGCAGAAACAGCTGGACCTTTTTCATCTTGATAGATGGAATTCTAAAGCACTATCAATTTAGTTTAAAAGAGTGTCCCCTGATGCTAATGCTTTTACACTGACAACATGATGGTTTTACTGAATGTACTGAAATGTATCGCACCGCAATACGGCTGAAATATCTAATAGTAATCGTTTTCTTCATGCCAGCAATCATTTTGTCAGAGAAGATGGTGGTGGGTCTGTCAGTTTAAAACGTCCCTCTGTGATTGTTTTTTGTTTCCTCTCTTGTGTCTGCGCTTACAGTAGATGTAGAAGGGGGGTTGGTCCGGGTTAGGATGGGCCCAGCAGTGGTAGCATCGAGGGACATGAGGTGAAATAGAACCCACGCACTGAAAAGAGACGAGAGCCCCGAGGCGCACACTGGTCTTATTCTCCGTCCCATCACACCTGTTTACAAGAGGAAGCGGTGATGTCACCCACTTCACACTTGGGGACAATGGTGGCAGAAAGAAAGCAACAGGTCACAAGGGGCGGTGGGAGGATGAGGTGAGGGAGGGGTTGTCGAGGGGCCTGAAGAAGCTCTTCGTTTTATTTACCATGGATACTATGTTTTGGCCCCTACGGCTTGAGCACAATAACACTTGCGGGTTCAAGTTCCTGCCGTCCCCCTATTCTCCTGCTCTTTCCTTTAATTCTGTACCAGCCTCTCTCTCATACATCATATGGCCGGGGCTCAAAGACATGAATTTCCCATCTATTGAGACTTCTCTGTAATTACCTTGAGAGGAGGAGGAGGGGGGAGGATAAAATGGGGAAGTGGAGGGATGGGGGGCACATATTAAAAGTGCCTGAAAAAGAAATACTCTGCATTCTTCTATCACTCTTCACAAATGCAATAAAAGAATGAAGAGGAGGGAGCATGGGGGAGCTGGGTATGAGGGTACATAAAAATAGGGTGCGTTCCAGCAGAGTCGTTCCCCAGGGGGAATCTGAATAAATTAATCAAAGCGATTGGCTTTCTTTTTTCTCGCCCTCCTTTCCTCTGGCAGGACGCTGTCATCTAATTGGGCCCTGCCTCTGTGCTGCTCTCTGATTGGCCTAGAGGGAATGTGAGAACCTGAAGACCTCGGCCAGCGAGGCTGACAGGGGCTCAAAGGGCAGCTTCTCTCCCCGACTTGAATGGAGAGGTGCTGAGGAGCTGAGGGGGAGGTAGACGGGGGGACACTATTATACAGCTACTAATAGAGCGGCGGATTTGGAGTAGGATAATTAAAACCAATGGAGGAGGGGGGGGAAGTGTAAAGGGGAGTCTGTGTGTGTATGTGTGTGTGTTTTCACGTGTGCATGTTCACATGTTTGTAGGAGAGGAAGAAAGAGCAAGAGGCCATGAGAGGCAAAGTAGTGAGAAGTGAGGGAGAGAGAGAGTAAACCCCATATACAAAAGCAGGGATGTGCCCCCCCCCCCCCCCCGCCTGCTGTGGGCTCCCAATACCCAGACATCTGCCTCATTATAGCCTGCACTTCACTGCATGCTGCCCATTGTCTGCAGTCTTTCTGTTTGTGCACACCATTCTGAGGCTGCAGAAATAGCTGCACAGCCACAATGTCTCCTAACACAGAGCGAGTGGTGGCCCGGAGGAAGTGTTTTGTTTTGGAAAACCTGCCTTGAAATCGCCCATTGCTGGCGGGAGACAGCGATACCTGGGAGGCAAAGTGGGGAAATCACTAAGCTTGTTTTGGACCTTTTTCACTTTCCTTCACAGTAATCTGGTCAGAGGAAAAGTGCCCACTGATTCCACAGGTTTCATTCACACAAGGTGATTTTATTGATTACCACACAAGATAGAGACTAATCTAATCTAATTAGTGACATCACTTGCTGTTAAGGGAGTCTTTTAGGGAACCAACATTTATTCAGTTATGTCAGTTTGTCTTAGATCTGAATCACTAAGAAAGACACTTAACCCCCCCTCCCAAAAAAAAACTTGTCCAAAGAAGATTACTGTTTTACGCTATAAATTCAAAAATGTTTAAGACCATTTTATGTTGTACCATGTTTTTAACTTAGTAATACAATAATCAAATAACATTATTGTGGTCTACAGTACAGGTGATTTAATGTCCTCCCCCTAATTAGATCTTAGTTAACATTACTTTATAGACAACATGTTGTTATGAATGTTTGTATAAATATGTATTGGATTGGAGAGACTGACACACAAATAAGTTAAAGTATAACATTTAATATTCATCAAAAGTTAATCCATTCACCCAACACACACAAACTAAACGTGTCTACGTGGGTGCGTCTGTGTGTGTGTGTGTGTGTGTGTGTGTGTGTGTGTGTGTGTGTGTGTGTGTGTGTGTGTGTGTGTGTGTGTGTGTGTGTGTGTGTGTGTGTGTGTGTGTGTGTGTGTGTGTGTGTGTGTGTGTGTGTGTGAATAATGCATTTGTGGTACTCAACTTCTTGTATGTCACATTTTCACGAGTATTAAAAAGAAAAATGTATTGTCTGGAAATAAAAAAAAAGACCTGCTCTCTAATTCTGTTATGCTTCTTTGCTGATGATCTTTAGCAATGGTCTTTTCTCTTTAGCTGTCGGCCAATGTTTTTCTAGTGAAGCAGCTGATTGTTGTCATTTTTCTAAAAACTAAAAGCATTACACAGAATGACTATGGGGTACAATTCAAGTGTGTTTCATCAGTCTGGTTGTACTACAGTGTGTGGGGATTTAGTCGTGGTTGAGTAATAGCTTGCTCTTACATCTAACTTTCATAACAAGCTAAAACAAGAAAATCCGAGGGCTTCTGTTAATTCCCTGCACTAATTACATGTGTTGGGTTTGTGTGTTTAAGGTGTTAATGCATTTGGCTAATTAATCACTGCAAAAGACTCCCATGCTGCCTGCTCTGATGCACACGTTCGTGACAGCGCAAGTCACGAGAGAGAAAAAGAAAGACAAAGAGAGATGAGAAAACACCCTCATCACTGCAGCTCTTTTCAAAACTTTTATTCCACTTTTCATCTTAAGGGTCTGAAATGACTCAGAGGCTGAGGGAAAATTACAGGACTTGAGTTCATTCCTTTGAAGTTGCCGCCTGATGAACAAAACAGGCGAAGCTCAGACAGCCGAGATTTCCATATGAATATTTAAACAACTGAAAATCAGTCATTCATTTTCTATTTTTTTCTTTGTATTTTTTATAAATGTTTTTTCTTTGCTATGCTGTAATTTCGGACCATTTACACCCAAAAGATAAAAGACTAATCATTCATTACAGAGACCTCTGAACCCCATCTTAGTTTGGGAAGGAATGCAAGTACCCATCAAAAAAGTAAATAAATAAAAGTGTCAAGACAACCCTCGCCTGCTTGCACATACCAAATGTGCACTTAGTTTCAAAGTAGCACTGCCCACCAAGGACTACATACTTTCATATACCGTGCTCCCTTTCTCCTCTGGGCCTGAGGTGAATGTGGCCTTTGAGAGTGGAGGGAAAGCAAACATGTAGCCGGCAGCTCTCGCCTGGGAAAAGAACATCCAAACTGAGTGGGCTGTCTTCAGAGCGACAGCCTGAGCAAACAACCTGAGAGGGCTTCATGAGAGCGTGGGGGGCTGCTGGGTGACTGAGGGGCTTCATGGAGCCAGCCGGGGTCCTCACTTTCATACACAGGCTCTTGTGATGTTGAGATATGGTCCACAACTGCAAACCAAACTATTTAGGAGGTCCTTGTTTAGCTTTGCTTCGCTACAAGTTGGACCATTTTGGGACATTTTACTTCAGTTCATGAATATGTTCATGCAGAATGGGAACCCTGCTGTTTGATATATTATACTTTGGGTTGGGTTAGAATAGCATTTTATTAAAATTGGACCTGTATATAGATCAGTGGCGAACCGTGTCACAACTGGACCTTCTGTAAACACACGCACTCCCTTCCGCCGCCCCCCCCCCGGCGTTCTAATGTCCGTCCGTTCACTGAATTGTCGTCTTGAAAAGGGTACTCAGAACAATTCCGCAACAACTTCATCTTCACCTGTTGCACTTGTAATTTCAACGTTAAAAACAATAAGACGGCATGAATTGCTTCGTCGCATTCATCTAAACCCTCTGTCTCGAGCCAGTTAACTAGCGGGCCTTCTAGAGTCTACCCTGGAACCGAGGGAAACTCCCTTGGCTCATTGCCCATTGGCTAAAAATCAATATATGATTGGTTGATCAAACTGTCAGTCCAAACGTACGCTCAACCTTGGTTGAAGGGATATTCTACCCAGAGACCCAGAACAAGATCTGATTGGTTGCTTTCTTTTCTAACACAAAACCACTGAAATGCATAGTGCAGTGGTTCTCAAACTTTTTCTGTCAGGCCCCCCCTTTGGAGAGAAAAAAAAGTCGGGCCACCCCAAAACGAATAATCAGGCTCAGTGGCGGCGCCAGAGATTTATTTTGGGGGTGCTGTGGGGTAGCTTGACGTTTCATAGAGGGTGCTCAAACATTTAGGGTTTCCCATTAATGTACCGGTCGCTACAGTGGAATTTTCTACTGCAACAATCCCCACGCAAATACACAACGTACCCGCGACTGTTACAATGAAGGCTCGATATTCAGCTCACGGCATATAGGTGTAAGCAGGGATAAAGTGCTATTTTTATAGGTGATGTGTGGACGTCACATAGGGGGGTCCGGGGGCAAGCTTCCCCGGGAAGATTTATTTTTAAATATTGAAGTTAAAAGCATCAATCTGGTGCACTTTGAGAGCGAAAGGAAGAGATCTATGGATACATCTCTCAACACCCATATGAAACAGAAATGTAAACAGATTTACTTTTTCTTGATGGATATTTTACAAATCACCCTTTTAAACTTTATTCTTGTTTTACTGTCATATAGTATTTCATACCTGTTTTTCATTTATTCTCTTATTTTTTTATAACTATAATGATCATATAAACGTGTGCCTCGGAAATAATTATTTACATTAATGGTGACCAAAACATTTGAGACCCACTGGGATAACACTGAGAGAGTCCTTTAGCTCTCAGTCTGACAGGAGAGGACTCTCCTCCACTTTGTTGTTGAAAAAACTCCTTATATCCGTTAGCGTAGCTCGCTAGCACCAGAAGCTAACAACAACGATCTCCAGTACCGGTGCGCTCTCTCTCTCTCACGCGCACACAAAATGGCTCGTTCCACACACACACACACAGCCGAGCTTTAATGAAACAGAGACCCAGACGTAATAGTACTGTACTGCATCATATTATTTTCGAATCAATAATTTTTCAAATTATGATTTTTATTTTATTTTTTATTTTTATCTTTTATTTTATTTTTTTATAACCATTTTTCCTCCTGGTCTCTCGCGCCCCCCCTGGCATGCCTCTGCGCCCACCAGGGGGGGCGCGCCCCCCACTTTGAGAACCACTGGCGTAGTGCATGGTCCGAGAAGGACAAACAAATCAACGTAACACTGTAATATTACAGATCAACAACAGATACGATTCTCATTTATTCATTTTATTTATATAATTAAATCTATTTGTTGTTTGTTTTATCTGAGTGTTCCAGGGTATTCTCTGGATACCTTGAAGGCCCTGACGGTTCGCCACTGATATAGATACTATTTAGGATCAGTTCTAATTACTCAAACTAATTTACTATCTTCGATCAGGTTCTTTTTGTAAGAGAAGAAAGAAACACCACAGTTTTAAGAAAATGCCAAAATGGAATTCACAACTTTTGACATCACATGAAAGTCTGATTGAATTTGTATCTGGCTTTTTAATAAAAAAGTCTTAATTCAGAACTAAATTGATCATCATACATCTAGTTACTCCCAGCTATGCCTTAATCCATCAACTAAAGCTAATGTGATCAGTGAGATATTTCCCATCATTACTGCTCTAACATTTCTTTCACAGTCGTCAACATAGTAGAGACTTTAGAGAGAGCACATTAACCAAGCAACGAAAAACATTTTAATTGCACCTACATTACTAAAGCTACTTTGATCTGCTGCTGTAACGACTATTAAATGAACCACAACTATAAGAACCCAATAGTATTGATACAAAAATAAACAAATGTGGCAAAAGATAGGATGGTCAGATTAACTCTTTGGAAGTGACAACTATATTGATTACGTCAAAGACCTGGAAAAGCATCCAAAACCACACATCAGAACTTCATTTGGGTATACCCTCAATAAACATATTATATCAGCTAGAAATGATGCAGCTCTTAATGATTCGCAGCCTACCACAATAAACAATCCTGTTGGACCTTTTTAAACAACGTGGATCATTATTTTTAAAAAATAAACAAACTTTGGTTATGCCTTCTCTTCTTTTTATCGAAAGGCATTGTGTGAAATAAACTCCAGTATTGGCTTTTGCCTCAGGCAGAGAATCACAAAACATCTTTCATGCCATGCACTGAAGTAGTTCAATACCTCATTTCAGGCCCCAACTCATAATTCACACAGCCACCTTAAAGATTTTCTTTAAACAATAATATTTCTCACACTATCTGACTGAACAACATAACACTGTTGGTGATGGAAACAAAAACATCTGCATCCTGTGCATGTAGATAAAGTTAATAAAGGTACAGAGAGTGAACAGACTGTGTAAATAGTATCGTTTTGCCTATCAATGAAGAGTTTTTAATGTGGAACGATGTGACTGTGAAAGGTGGTGTGGGGGGGGGGGGGGGGGGGGGGGGTTTACTGGCTTGTTTATAGAGCGTCCTCAAAGTCGTGACTACTGTTCACGGAGGCAGGATCAGAGCCCATGGATCCGGGCTTTGAGTGTTTAGCCCATGGATTAGCTATTGTGCCGGGCTAACACCCCCACCACCAGATTATTGGCCACCCAAACCACTACACCTACTCTATTGTGTGCACCCAACACTGAGGGGGGTCTCAGCTCTGTCCTCAATTAAGATTTTAGAGTTACTGGTTGGAACCAAATTGTCTCCTTAATCAATAGAAATGTACAGATTAAGCCATGGATAGTCAGTTTACAGCGTGAGGAAAGTGGCGACACGTCCAATTGGCACCATTTTAGAAAGACATTAAATGGGTCCTCCTATGAGTCCTGGTAATTTAGTGCTGGGTGGCTGGATAAACAGCACTTTAGGCCACTTATGTTCATCTTTTTAATTTGATAAAACGAAAACATTTGACATCAAAATACCATCAGGATTATATTAATTGCTTCATGTCTACCGAAATGACAGCCTATCCGACTTGTTGTTCGTAAATTAAATACTGCATTGGGTAGCACTGAAAGGACATGTCTATATTAAAACAAATTATAATACAGTGTTAGACAAATTAAGCCCCTCACAAAGCTATGCATAATATAGTAGTCTGAAAGTAATGTTTTTTACTTATAGCAAGTAAAACAATGGGGTGAACTGGAATTGTTTCTGGAAATAAAAACAACTCTGCCATACTCAGTGATGCAAACACAGGTATGGAGAAAAAAGAGAGAACTATTCGAAGCAGGAAAAAAAAAGCGTAATATACCATCTGACAAAGGCCTGTGCTATAATGCTTCAATTAACTGGCTATTCTTTATATACTCAGATCAATAGGAGACAGAGATGTTAAGTTATAAATCAAGGGTTTTTATTATTATTTACAGCAGGGTTGGGGAACCTTTTTCCTTTCAATTTTTACAACATCCTCCGAGGGCCGTACAAATGATTGAACTCAACCTCTGCTTAAAAAAACTAAAATCACAGCCAATTCATTTGGCCTTTCTTTCATGCTGTGCAAAATAAAAGGAACCTCTTAATCCAGATATCTTACCATGACTCGCGCATGCATGCATGTGCACGGTGTGGCATGACCACCAAAACAGAAAGATATGGACACAAGATGTGTGCAAATGTATTTAGTATCCATGTGAACATGATTTAAGTGGGGGGGGCCTAACCTCCTCTAGGGGGGTCAGGGGGCATGCTCCCCCGGGAAGATTTTTTTTTTAAATATTGAAGTTAAAAGCGTCAACCTGGTGCCCTTTGAGAGCAACATGAGGAGATCTATGGATACATCTCTCAACACCCATTTGAAACAGAACTCTAAGCAAATTTTTCTTTTTGGATATTTTACAAAACACTTATTTTTAACAACTTTTTTGTTACTGTCATATAGTATTTTATACCTGTTTTTCATTTAGTCTCTAATGTCTCATTAATAATTATAATGATCATATCAAGGTGTGCCTTAACCTCACTGAGCTGAGGTTATTTGAGCCTCTCAGGAGAGAGCTCTCTTCCACCTGGTTGTAGAAAAGCTCTTTAAATTCGTTAGCATAGCTAGCTAACCAGATGCTAATAACAACAGATCGCCACTGTGCTTACAACTAAAGACACAGCCACGCAAACACTGCGGCATGTGTACGGCTCCTTATGGGTACTGCAATATTTGAAGAGCTGGAGCGGCGTTCCGGTGCTCTCCGTAAGTAGTCTAGTCTACACTCCTTTCAGACGAGACATAACCACGTGAAGACCATGGTGAAGACACGTTACGCTCGTGTTGTGTTCAAGGAACCTGTCCTTGGCCAGGAAAAACAGGCACTCGCATGTTTAATTATTTTGCGATCTAGATTTCTTCTTCTTTTTTGAAGTGAGAAGTTGTCCGTCCGTCAGTCGGACGGACTAACGGACTAACGGACGGACGGACGGACGGACCCCCCCCCCCAACAAAACAAAAACTCTTCGGTTCTCCACGAATTACACAAGTCAGCCAAAGCAGCGTTAAAAAAGCGGGAGGCGCCGAAAAGCGACTAATTTGCATCACTGCATACTGATACTTGGACTTTCTTGATGGAAAAACAATTAATTGTACACCTAATTTATGCACCTGCTTTAATTGCGGAATAGGCAGTCAAAACTAAACATTAAAAAACTGGCGTTATTTGCAGTGCATTACCATTGTGGGCCAGCAGCCTGTGAAACATGTGAAATGTCGACCTGTTCTTCTCAGCCAAAAACATATGTGGTCTCTAACTAGAAGAGATTAGATTACAAATTACATTTTTTATGATTTAATTCCCCATTTGTTAACTCCGCACATCATCCTTCCACACAGCACATTGCAGCCTCTGATGTCACATAGCTGCAGTGCCGAGGTGTTGGCCTTCCTGAGCACCGGGGGCAAACAGATGGCCGACAACAGCCCAGGAGAGATGGCTTTGACCGGGCGGCAGCACCAGGAGCTGCCAACAAAAAGCTCTCAAATCGGAGGCCCGGGGAGGGAACAATGGGCCAAATGCAGGGTGAGTCAGTTCTCATTCACTCAGCAGCTGGCCGAGAACCAACAGGTCGGCATTGCACAGCACTCCACACAGACAACAAGAGGGGAACCTCACCACGAGGAGGCCGAGAGGGAGAACTCGTCGGCAAATGATCAAAATCACCAGAGGACCAATCAACGATGGTGTAATCCCAACTGTCTTTGTTGGCCCCTGGTTTTGTTAGAGCACCTGTTTGACACCTTGGCACTTTGATCACTATGTCTCACACTTTTGGAGGGGAATTCTCCTTTTTCTAACTATGTGCAGGTTCATATAACTTCAGATGTGTTGCACTCGGTTGAGGAACAGGCACAGTACAGTCATGGACGAAAGGGATTGGATCAGGAAATTGTTGAAAGGACAAACGTATTTTCTTGCTAATCACAAAAAGTAAAAATGAATGAGATTGTCTATGGATTTATCCCAGAACAAGCTCACGTGGATATATGACACAGATTTGGCAAATATTGAATCATTTAAATGCACGTGGAATGAGAGTGGAAACCTCACAGGGCATGTAGAGCATTCATTCCTGGTGTAATTAATTCAGATTTTGATCATTATTTCTCCCGGCTAGAGAAAACAGCTAACTGTGTGTTTTACGTAAGGGTTTTTAATTTCAGCTTTGCCTGCATTTGCAACACTCAACCAAATATGCCAACATTTACATGTCAAAGGTACCAGTGGAAAAGAACAAGCTTGTATATTTCAAAATGGGAATGTTAAGTGGTAATGCTGTAAAAGTACGATGTGCTTTAAATGCCTGTCTTTCTGTCTAATGACATTTCTGCCCACCAGTCTGTGTGTCTCACTCTCTGCGAGTCAAAGTAGCCGGACTGAGCCCTGACTGTTAAAGTTAATAGCTCTCGACAAGCACAGAAGCCCAGACAGGCCAACACCAATAAAACTCAAGCAAATTATCAGAGAAAAAGAGGCACAGAGGAGTCATTTTTGTTATTGGGTTCAGCATTCCTCGGCTTAAGCGAAGGACTTTGCGTCACGCAGGAACACATTTAGAAGCTTCCTGGAGTGATGCAAGCTGCGGGGTCTAATATGCACTCTGACTCTTGGCACGACTGAGACGTTGTCGAGGTCTGGCTTCAACATCCTGAGAGGGTGAAAAGTGTCCTGGCAAGGCTCCTGTCCTCTTAGCCTCTGTCATACACCGTGTCCTGTGGCAGGCGGCCAGTATAGGACATCTGGATGGTTACTTTTCACCAATATACCATTTGCTAAAAGTCAGTAGAATGTGGAGGTGAAACCAGTAGCATATACCCTGTCATAGAGTCATGTTGCAGCCTGCTTTTTTTTGTGTTTTTGTTGAATGATCAATGTGGCCATTCACTTAACTTGTATATTTCAAATAAGAGATATGAAGCCCAGTTTTACAATAAGTTACGTTGATAATGGACAATTTTGCAGTACGATATATATTGCTAACAATAAGTTCCAATCCAGGAAGTAATCCAGGTATTGTGTGTTGAAGTGGCCTGATGCCCACAGGTTAAAACATGAAGGTCTGAGATCAACCATGACACAATTGTTCAGTTCATCATTGATCCAAATCATTAAGTGTGTATGATTTAGGAATTTAAAAAAAGAAAAAAGGTTGCAATAGGTTGTATACAAAACTAAACAGTCTACATCCCAGCTAGTGGTTTCTATGAGTCTGTTTTGGGGAAAAGGCTAATGAGCACCTGCTAACATGCTCAGGCTTAGCTGTATTAATTCCCCAGATTCCTGCTGTCTGGGAAGAAGTCTGAGAACTACATAAAAATAAAAGAAAGTCACTTGAACAACACATCTGACAAATGCCACAAAAGCAATTTAAAGAAAGGCTTCTCTTCAATAATAAGGAAATGTGTATGAAGGGGGTTTCAAATGGAAAATACATTTTAAGAAAAGAAAGCCTGGAGGCAATAGGGAATCATTAGGCAAGGAAATACTCACAAATGACAGAAAATCACTGCCCTGATGCACGTAATCGTGTTTATTTCATGTTTCAGAAAGCTTGAAAATCCCTCTCAATCAGAAAAGTGAAGACATCAAAGAAGTTTAAAAAGTGTCTAAATATCAGAGTTTATGGCTGAAAATATCTGCTGTGTATTATCTTTAGGTTTAGAATACATTGAGTGTGGAAATGTTTGAGCCCTTATTAAAAAGGTGATTGTGTCGAAGAGAGGGGAAATGCACCAAGCTGCTGTCAGTTCTTAATTAGCAGCCAGTCATCAAACCTCGTGCAACAGGTGATCTTAATAAACCTGCAATCAACTCAGGAGAATTGTGACAGTTTGAATTCATTGGGAAAAGGGAAATAACAACTGAAGATTGACGGACTGCCATACATGTTTATGTGATAAAGGCTCACCATTTCAGTTTAACATGCTAACAATTTAAGCATGTTAAGCTTAAGCTGGTCGTAAGCACAGTATAGAAGAGGCTGAATGTCATTGTTCATAAAGCAAAGTATCACACAAATTAAAACTTTGACCTAATGGGGGTTATAGAGGAGAAGTCGAGGGGGAACCAACACGTCTTGTTGTTCTGGATTTTTCAATGTCTTTCAAATATTTGTTGAAATATTTCAGGGTTTCACAGACTTGTCCAATATTGGTTTATGTTTTATGCCTTTGCTCAAAAGCTTTGAAATCCCTCTAGTCTGCCACAAATAGCATAAATACCGCATTCAACACACCTTTCTGCCAGTATTCAACAGCCTAGACATGTTCATTATATTTGAAAGACTGCTAATATCAGTACAATTTCAGCCAGTAAGAAATTAGTTAAGTGAAAATACGATATATCGCCAATATGGCTTGGACATTTTTCATCCAGCAGAGACTCATGGTTTGGCTCAGTCTCCTAGTCTGGCTGTGTGTATCCTAGTCTGGACTGGAAAGCCTGGGTCTAACACTCGTCAGTGATACAACAGACAGCACCGTGTACCAAAGAGTGTTTATACAATCACAGATAAGAATTTAAAAGTCAGAGTTCAGCTCTTTGTGATTGACAGTGAAGCACACAGCCGTGGTTAACTCCAATACATTAATAAGTGTGTGACATTTTCACAGCTACTATTGGACCCCTGTCTCTGCGTAATGGGAGCTCACAGCTCAGCAAGGACTCAAATCCCTGGGCACTGCCTCTGCCAAGCAGTGTAAATATTTAGGGTCACATGTCACACAATGGAAAATGGAAGCTATGACTTTCACTATGTGTGTGTGAGTCAGAACAAGGAATATAAAGACCACTCTATAAGCATGTGTACACTTAAAGCAGCTCCATTGTGCATGTGAGCTTGAATGTGTGTGTGTGTGTGTGTGTGTGTGTGTGTGTGTGTGTGTGTGTGTGTGTGTGTGTGTGTGTGTGTGTGTGTGTGTGTGTGTGTGTGACCAATGCATTCGGTCTATGTGGACAGAAGCCAGCAGCACATACCTGCAAGTGTTTGTGTGAAAACCCAGATTCTTTTTTGTTTGTTTTACTTTTCAGTTCTTCGCAGGCCGGGACTCTGACAGGAGGCAGAAAACCGTTATCTGTGTGACGTGGAAGCCGTGACATTCAGGGCACCACATTAATCACTGCTGGAGAAAAGGCTCTCCGCTTAACATAAATACCATCCTCCAGAAGCAGAGGCCAACACACTGCAAGGCTGAAAGAGCCCACTCTCACCTGTGTCACCCAGCAGCCTCTCTGCTTTAATTCTCATAAAAAAAAGAAAAAGGAACTGGTTTCTTTTCAATGAAGGTGTGGTTTGGATGTTTTGTCGAGACTGCCTGAATAAATGAGTGACTTACTGTTTCCCCTCTGGATTTTGTCCCTGTCAAGGTAAATTAACATTTGAACCATCATACAACAGTACATCTGTTCACTGAAACTCACACTTATGAAATTCAACAAGAATTGGCACCCTATTAATGCAAAGTTACTACTTCTGCTCTTTGGATCATTGTAAATTTTTTTACCAATTAACTACCAGATTTAATCTGCTACCCAGAAAAGGAAGATAAGTTTACTCACTTTCTGTCTCCGTGCACCAAATATTGCTGTATCTAAATCCAATTTGCACGATTTATAAAATCAAAAACAACCACACATTTATTTCAAGTTTCAAAGATAAAAACCCGCTCATTAACATCTCTCATAAAAACATAATATGCGTACACGTAGACCCTTTTGCACAGCTATTATACATGCATTTGACCTCATAGATTACAATTCTAACATAGCAGCAGTTAAAAAAAACCTGATATGTCTAAAGAAAAATCGGAAATATACTCAACAAATGTTCCTGTTACCCTGAAAAGGCCAGATAGCAAAAGGTCAAGTGAAGAAATTGAGAAAAACTGCAACTTAAGGCAAGAAAGGTTAAAAGGTTTGATAGATTAGATAAAACAGGAAAACTGTGTGTGGGAAGGGGGGCTTTGATTCAGGAAGACAAAGACGACTTTCAGAATAAAAATAAATCATACGTTATTATGGAACACTAGGAGCATTTACAGGCACTTTGAAAAGAGCCTCAGAGCACTAGCGTCGAAAGGAAAACTAGCAGGAGACATGGGGGGATAAATATAACCTTGTGTGTGGGGCCTGTGGTGGATACTCTGAACATGGAGCCTATAGAGCTCATTCACTCACAGAGAAAAGACAGATTTGACCCCACAAGAAGTCACAGCAGTGCTGACCCCAACAACTCATAACGCTATCATCGCTCAGCGTTTTTAAGAGGTAGGACAAGGTTTCAATTCCACATTGGAAACATATTAAATTGGATAAATAAACTCCTGAATAAATACCTGTGTTTGTCGCCTGCGTGTGACTCGCCTTGAATGGTCCGTATTCAGCCCTGCACCAACAGGGATCCCTTGTGCTCTGTTTTGCCCACATTTCTCTGTGAAGGGGGAAATACTCCAATCACTCTAGAAGTTTAGATTAAAGTTACCACAGATATTATCCTCCAAGGTTGTATACGTTAACTTCTGGTGAAGAATTGCTTGTTATAATTTTAGTCTTTAGCTGGAAAACAGTACATAGAACAAAAGAAGAATAGCAAGTGCTACACCAAGTCAAGCAATTATTGGTGATAAAAATAGGGTGCTCTTACAGGATAGGGAAAGTACTGTAGTACGGTGTTTTGCTCAAAGAGAACAAATAAGAAGTTCAAATATTGTTATACAAATGTACTTTATTTAATATGGTCCATTTGCTGACCCGAGTAACTTAAATACATTCATGATGAATAGGAAGATTTCTGAGATGTCAGAATTCCTGCAGACTCAATCACTGCATCCGAATCATGCCATATTGCATCCTTTTGCTCTCTTATGAAACATAAAAGGCTGTCATCGTCACAATACATCTAAAATATATATCTTTCATCTTTTTTAATATCAAACTTGTCAGTCTCTCCAGCTGCCTGACAGCTTTTCGGCACTGAGGCATGAACATCTTTTATCCAGGAAAACAAAATAAGAGTCGGAGGAAGATACAGAGATACATTTTTCATGACTTGGAGGAGACTCAGCTGTAAATCAGGTCGTCCTGCATCATCTTGACTGATTGAGGGGGAAATCCTGCATTAGAGTCTTTGTCAGCAGCTTTCTCTGAGAAGCTGAGGTTTAGAAGAGGACTGGAAGCTTTGAGGCCTGATTGGCTTAAGGAGTCTTGAAGTATGAGTCTATGCAAGAGGACAAAGAGAAGAGACTTACTGTAGAGAGGGGCAGGGGCGGACTGGGGGGAAAAAGTGGCCCGGGGATTAATTGACAGACAGGCCCACTTAATGCGCGGCATGTATCGGCGGGCCGGCGACGAAAGTATGGTACTTAACAAAAAACCCTATGCATTTTATGTTATTTTGGACAATTATTCATACAGTATATTAATCACATTACCTGAGCGTAGGAAGCATCCTCAATGTGGGTGAGACAATTTAACAGGGGGTATGGGAAGGTGATGGACCTCACCTCCTCTAGGGGGCTTCTGGGGGCAAGCTTCCCCGGGAAGATTTTTTTTTTAATTTTGAAGTTAAATGCATCAATCTGGTGCACTTTGAGAACAAAATTAGGGACTAAATCTATGGCAGTCAGTAGGGGCTTGGACTGTGAGCCGTAGGGTCGCCGGTTCAAGTCCCCGACCAGACTCCATTTGGAGTGTGGACTTCTACTTGGAGAGGTCCAAGTTCACCTCCTGCCCTGCCGTGGTGCCCTTGAGAAAGGCACCGGACATCCCCCTTCCCCCCTCACTCCCATTGCTCCCCGGGCGCTGTACAATAGCTGCCCACTGCTCTAGACTCCTGGTACTAGGATGGGTTAAAAGCAGAGAACACATTTCACTGTGGGTGCTGTGTGCTCTGCATGTGTGACCATTAAAAAGGGTTTCATCCCTCCAAATTCTTCTTCTTCTTCAACACCCATATGAAACAGAACTACAAACAGATTTACTTTTTCTTTCAACATTTATTTGAACAGCAAGTGGAGGCAAAAGTGACTGCACCCAAAACAATAAACCTGCTAGCTAACTAGCCTAAACTCAGTAACAAAATGTGGGCAACACGTTCTTCTCCACAGCCGCTCGACCACTGAGTCAGACGTCACTTCCCCCCTTTTCTATAGTACGGGTACAGCCACTCTCCCTGAACCCCGGCCAACATTTGTAAGTGTTCCGCCCCAACTGGGCTGGGCTGGGCCGGAACACTTACAAATGTGGGCCGGTAGGATTTAGGTAAGCAAAAAAAAAAAAGGGAGTGGCCGGTAGGATTTAGGCAGAAAAAAGGAAACTCCCGGTATTCCCAATGGCCAGTCCGCCCCTGGAGAGGGGTGTTAAAGTGATGAGGTTTTCGGTACTTTCTCCATGAGACACAATGATTTGATTAGTGAAGAGGAGAAAACTATTGGTGATCCAAAAGTATTTCTTACCTTAGCTTATGTTGGAAGCTGGTAGAAATGGTAACTTCCATATAAAAATGCAGTGTTCAATTCATATGGTTTCTACAGAACTTTTTCACTCTCCGGTCTTATAAATTGTTCTGCAGGGATGCTGCACTTTGGGGGCAAATCTAATCAGCTCTCTCATGTCGGAGGAGATTGATGAATCCCAGATAAAGGAAATGGATCATTTTCAAATAGTAATAGTGGATCGACCTCTGTTTGCCAATGACACAGTGCTAATGTCAACCTCATCTCTTTAGGGGTTCTACCTGCTGCGGTTGGTTATTCGTTTTGGGGGGAAATGGATTAGATAGGTGATGTGAGTTGTTTAAAGAGATTCACGTACAAACTTTATAGCCCGACACAGTCCTTTGGGAGTTGGAAGGGGTGTGAAACAATTCAAATGACTCAACAATCTTTTTTCAGCTTGACATTTCTGACTAATCAGTTTTTTAATCATAAGTCCACGCCTTAGCAATGCTAACCATCCTTCATGGTGATTCAACTGCACCAATCTTGGCTTCAGTAAATGTTCTACTAAAATTGAATTGGATTAATTCATAAGAGGGAAAGAGTTGCACTTATCCTGATAAGTTTCAATTGGCTGCTCTGCTTAAAAAGGTGTAATAATGTGGTCGTACAAAATCAGAAAACAATATTCACTCCATCAAAGCAGTAAACAAACATAATATGTTTTGAAAATCTGTTTGCAACAAGTGGACTAAGAAAACTGCTGACGCACTTCAGAACAAAGCTTTAATTATAGCAGCATGGGTTCTTCAGCATCATTCTCAACAATTATTGATGGTTTCCAATTAAAAAATGTATTTCACACAAGATCCTTCTGTTAAAGCCAGTGTGATTTTCATAATTAAGGTCACCAGTGATCTTTAAGTACTTGTTTTAAATGGAAATGTGCAGGATTTTCCCTCTAATGTGTTCCTTCCTCTGTTTTGTCTGACTTAAGTTCATGAGTATGTACAGATGCTGCTGCTATAGCGGCTATAAAGACTAACGTTGGTTTGTTTTTCTGCTCTTCAGCAGCAGAGGTCTTTCACTTTCCTTCACTCTTTCTCTCAGCTTTACCCTCTGGAAGCAAACTATATAATTTTCTCTAAGCCGGTCAACTCTTTTTTCCAACCACTAATTAATTATAATTCAGTACAGTTTGATGCAGTCAGGCCAAAGGAATGCCGGAGCTGCGAGTCGAGTTTAGAGAAGGGAAGGAGGAGGCTGACAGAGGGAAGGATGGAGGGAGGAAGGAGTCAGTGGTTTCTATCTAGCTCACAGGCCCGGCCCATTGAAGGGATTTAATTACTTGTAGACCAAAGTCTCAGAGGCAAACAACACGCTGCTGACTGCAGAGGTGTGACCCATCATGCCGCAGACAATTACTGAGGCTTGTCTAACCTCCAGCAGCTAATCGCTCCACTCCCAAGATGGTGTTTCGGTAAATAAGAGCCCAGGGATTAAATGTCAAATGCAACAGGTCCAGGCACTGACACAGCCAAGTGGCTCTCACAATACACACTTTTTGAAGCATTATTCCTGTAAAAATAGAAGAGAATGGGTCAAAAGCGGCCATATATTTAAGCAGTACCATATATATGTTTTATATTTTGCCCATGTAATTCCAACTTGAAAGAGGCAATAAAGAGAGAAATGTAACTAAACCCATAAATTGGGATTAGTTTCAATCAAACCAAGAAGCAACAACAGTGACACAGCAACATACATCTAGCAGAATGCACATAACAAACCCCATTGCCAGAGAAATACATCAATTATTAACCGTTCTGCAAAACCCTCAACTGCGAATTCAATCGTTTTTCTTCAAGCACTTTCCGTCCATGATATGGTAAAGGAAAAAAAAACAGATTATAGAAATTGTTAATTACATATGGTTAAGATATTGTGTATGCTTTGAGAGGAGGGACACATTTTGCACCTTCTCAGAGCAGAGGCTTACAATCAGACATTCAAGGCTCAATGCAGTCATTTTTATGCAAGGGTAAAAACATATATTTGTATTTAGCAGGAGTTTTTAGCTATCGTATGATTATTATTATTATTGAGCAAATTCTTTACTGCTCACTTAATAATTCAGAAATTAAAGAACGTTCCAGCTTTATGACATACAAAATAAGTCCCACAGCAACAGGAACCACGGTGTTGCTGAACCGAGAACCAACAGACTGATAGAACAGCTTTACATATGTTTTACCCTGCAGACATGAGCAATCGGTACCAGATTAGAGTGTTGCGATTGGAAAAAAATGAATCACTTAATTTACATAAGTGGTCTTAATTAGGTGCTAAACTGAGGAAAGCTGTGGAGGGTTTTTTTGCATGGTAGTAATTACATTATGTCATTTGTTAGACGCTTTTCTCCAAAGCAACTTACATAGATTCAGTACTTTGGACAATCCCCACAGGAGCAATTTGAGGTGAAGTGTCTTGCCCAGGGACACAACGACATGCTGACTGCAGTGGGACTCGAACTGGCTACCCCCTGATTCCAAGTCCAGCACACTATCCACTGAGCCACAGCTTCCCTTAGCACAATAAATACAGCCTTAAATCTCTTTGGATGCACTGGATAAAAGGTGTTAGCTAAAGGGTGAAAATGTGTCCTGCAAACTTAAAATTCCACCTGGGAAACGGCGCTCAGCTGCATTGAGGGTGGTACAAATGGCATCTTATAGAAGCTGCAGATGAAAAAGAGGCTTTTCACCAGTCTGTCATCTTCAGCAAAACAAAAATACAAGCTTTGTTGTGCTCCAGTGTTTACCACAAAAGACCCGTCAAGAGAAACTTTTGAAATTACAAGCCGTTCGATTTAAAGATACGTTAAACTTCACTCTGTCATGTTTGCAGAATCGCTGTAAATCGGATTCAGAGAATGTACGAAATGCCCCCATTTTCCCATGTTCGACATTTTTGTGGTGATGCTCCTCCTTTGTTCTCACAGTTAAACAGCCTGGATATAAATGTTGTCGTTGATTCAGCAGACGGAATCTCAGCGCCTCAGCTTGCAGTATCAGAGAGCTCGCTTTAGTAATCCTGTGTGGGTGGTCCGGCTCTTCTGTCATACAGGCCGACATGTCTGCAGAGAGCGACGTCGTCATCACGGCTGCGGCTGCATCGAGTCCTCACACACATCACACACACACTCCGGGGCTGAAGGTTAGGATGAGGGTGGGTGATGAGTTATGAATATGTTCAATATGTTCCATAGAAGTTTTCCTTCTTTGTGTTTCCTTGCAAAAACCATCAGTCCCACCACCATCATTTTCATCTCTCGCTCTGTGTTCATGAGAAAGAGCAGCACCAACCCAGAACTTAACCACGAAGCTCTTCGGTTAAAACGCTGCAGACTTTAAATTGAGCAAAACATTCTGTTATGCAAATATTTTGTAAGCTTTATGCAGGGTTTTTTTTTGTCTGTGTCGGCTCCAAGGCTAGAAACAGAGCATATGAGGAACCAAGAAATCAAGAAGAAAGCAGATGTGGTCGACTCTCCCTGCAGGATTGTTGTTACACTGAACATAACTGGATAGATTGGCCACTCCAGCTACAAATCCATATTTCTTTAGCTGACTTCGGCCATGTTACTGTGGAGTATTTGAATGTGTTGCATGAAAGGATTCTAGCAGCTGTTGAACTTTCAAACTTTCTTAGTGTCCGGAACAGCCAGATTCTTATGACATTTTGTGACATAGTGTTTTGAAATCTAACAACAAGCTCCCTGAAAGAGAAATGCTATTGCACATCAGGTGAAGGACACTCAACAAGAAACACTGTTAGAGGAAGGTCTTCGATGGTGAGGGTAATAACACATTTACTGTTGAATGCAGTTCATTGAGAGTTTTCTAAGAAGGAAAGTAATCCAGCCTGGTTTCCATATCCCATTACCTTCAAGCTAAACGTTTAGTCTATAACGTGTCACTCATCATTTCAGGTCACAACATTTAGACTGGCAAGTTTTTCATTTATTTCAATAGAGTGTTATGCCATTCCCTATGGTACTTGAATGAAAACAAAAAATGGTATTTTGTCTAAATTTAACACGTTTGATTGGTTGTGATTCATAATGACTGGATAAAGTGTCCGTAACTAAATTGTCAAGAAAAGGGTAGACAAAAACTAAACTAAACTTTCTTTAACGCCTCAAACATTTTCGTTTCTGCCCAAATGTAAGTTATTCATTGTAGAAGATTGTAATTTTAACATAATTAAATTCTCAACTGTGAAAAACAAACTTCATATTAAGTGATTTTGTCTGTAAATTAGTCCTTGAAGAATATCTCCCTTTTTTTAAATGCCAGTCGGCTTATTTTTACTTATTGTTTATATTCAAGTCTCCTTTTTATTTATTGAATTGAAGCGATCCGTCATATTATTTCCCTCTCAAGGTGCAGACAATCATAAGTTAATAACTTCTTATTGGAAATGACTTGATAAGATGGATAGGGTTTTGGAATGGTCAGTTCACTCAATCCCTGGTTGTAAACAGTCTGCTCCTTTTAATCTACATCAGGGCCGCAGTAACACTGAGGTGAATCCAGTAAAGTGGAGCCAGTGCTTTGGTCGGAGGTTTACGGTAAGGAGCTCTTCTATTTGCTGTCCAGTTATAGCTGAACCAGAATAACATGCTACCCAAATACGCCAACACGTACACACATGGTTAGCATCCTGAATAACAGCTTTATACTTTCACGCAACAACCAATGCAGATTTTTAACTCCATTTCGGGGAACGCCAGCTGTGCCGGGCTTCTTCACCACAGGGCGGGTGTTTGCAGAGACCAGTTTAGGACTGTTGGTCTCGCAGTCATCACCGACTAACTTCAGCCCCATACTATTACTGTTCTACCCCACAAAACCTGCTCAGACGTTAGATCCTGCCCTTCAAAATAAGACCATGAAAAATCTTAGTACATTAAAGTCTTTGATATCCCTCTTTTAAATTATAAGTGGTGGCTTAGCGCTTAATTTCACTTTTGGGGTTAATTAGTTGTTGGTCGTGGCTATTTGTCCTCAACTCACAGACTCGCTCATTGTAACTGAGCTTACTGTTAGAGAAGGAATCTATACAGGATTATTTTAAGCTTGAATTCACCAGCAAATTTCCGTTGTTGGACTGTAAAAATCGCAATTATACTCAGGTCTGTCCAGCGGGGCATTGAAAGGGTACACATTTGTTTCAGTAAATCCACGGAGATTACTTTATTTGAGCATCTTAATTCACACACGTGTGCATTTCTCTGAATTACAAAAAAACTTACATGCCTCTGAGTCCTCCAACCCTTTTTTTATAGATATAAACACACACCCAGTTAGTCTGCAGTAAACCAGCTTTTATTGGGACATAAAACTTTTTTCCATCAACACCACGCAACTCCTGCTGCTGCTGCTGCACACAGGGGCATTTAGGAGTTTTATACTGAAATACCTCCACTCTGGCTCCAGAGGAATTTGTTAATCACAAATAAACTCGAATCACAGAATCACAATATTCCCATTGTTTATCCTTACTTGGTCCTTTGTGCTTAAACTCTCCTGGAGCTCTCTTCTCACTTTCATTGCACAGGTAACATATTTAACCTCGGTGTGTCCTGAAGGAGAAGATGGGGAAAAAAGAAACTTGGCAAAGAATCGAAGCATATCAATCAAACAGTGGCGTCGCTGAGAGCGAAACAAGGTGCAGCTATACAAGTGTTGGATTAAACTGCGCTATAAATAGATCAAATTATAGCTCTGATTGCTAAAATTGGATCACATTGGAAACATACCATCCAACAATCAAACTAGGGTTGTAAACAAGTAACCATCAACAACAAGTAAATTAACTTTTTGGGTTAGTCCCAATGCAGTTGCCAGTTACAACAGGAAAAAGGAATTTTATAAGATACCACCAACAAGTTTCAAGTTCAACACATTGAGGGAAATTTAGTATCTAGTGTTATTTGAAAACAAAGCACAAATTAGAAAGTCTCAGGTTTCTTCTGCACCTATGTTGACCAACATTATATAGCTTGTATGTTCTCCAACTGTAGGTGCTACAGTAATGATTTACTTGTATAGTATGGTTTAAATAAGATTTAAAAGATTCCTGATTGCTCTTGTCTTTAAGGCCAGTGTCAAAACTTATCATTTGAACTCTTGTGTGGCTGTGAACGCTTGAAAAGTTAAATCTGGGCCTGGTCATTTGAATTTGTGTGAACCAAATCATAAAAATGATACATAGTTGGCATTTGATCAATGTTCATTCACACTGGCTTTTTACAAATGAACCAAGAAAAGTAAAAAAATCTTGGTTAATTGGTTCAGTAAAACCGGGGGTGCGGTGCCCCTATACATAGAATCAAATTATGTGGGACACAATAGATAATAATAATAATAATAATAAATTATCTATTTTGTATTATTTTATTTTTTTAATCATCTCGCGACCCCCACTTTGGGAACCCCTGCTCTAGAGGACCACTACAAGTGTACATCAGCCAGTAATGAGTAGAAGCCACTTTTTTCACATGGTGGAATGAACACTTCATTAATATACACTAAGTAGGTACTTCATGTAATAAGGAGTAGTCAGTGGTCATCATGAGCATCAGGAGATCACTGCAGAGATGGGACTAAAACACACAGCAGACAATTACATATTCAGCTCAGTGGGTGTTTTTCCATTTTCATTACAGATATCTTCAGAAATGTGTCTCTTTTACTTATGTTGTCATTTTTCATTGGAACAAACCACTAACAAAGGCTAATGTGTTTCTACAATGAACCATTTTTGTTAAGACAAATGATTCTTATGTTTGGCATTTGTTTTTACTATGTTCACCAATTGTGTTAGGTGTGTTATTACACATTGGACTAATTTGCACCAAACACAAAGTAAAGCAAATGCTGATGGGGATATCTGGCGTATCAAAAGTCAAAGGGTTAGAACAACAAAGACTACTGTGTTTCTAAATCGATGATGGAAGATACATTTTTGTTGTACTACGTTAGTGTTTTAAACAAGAGTGGTTTGTATTCAGGGGAACTATAGTGTTACCACTGAGTTGTCCATCTGGCACCATTAGTGAGGATCTGCAATATGAGTCACGTAGTGGATGAGTCACGTCACTTTGAGGGATTATCGAAGTGAGAAAAGGTTGTGTTTCTCACTTTTTCCTCCCTCTGTCCTTTGTTTGGTTCCTTTCTCCACTCCCCCTCCTTTTTTCTCTGCCTCGCCCCTCCTCTATCCTCTACCTCCCATCTTCTGCCACCATCCTTCGCCACACTCGCACCCCATCATCTGCTGCTGTGGTGGCCCGGGGGTGGGCGAGCTAGGAGAGTGATATTTGCGGTACCAGGCAGACATAATAAAAAATAAAAACCAGAGGGGAGGACTGGAAAATCTATTAACGGGACTTTTTCACATCTAATGTTGCAAATATTGCTTTTGGGAACCCTGAATAACATAATTACAATCCAGGAACAAAACATCATCCAAAGACACGTTTAACCAGGAAACAAGAGGAGGCATTTCACTGCTAAACTCGTCCGCAGCGTGAATGAGTCTGCTGTGTGAAATTAAGGATACAAACCGATGATTTACGCATCCCTGTTTGCAAACGTCAAAATAACATAGCTTTTTAATAATACTCATTATGTGTCTGGTGGTATTTTTTGTGTATTGCCATTAAAGAAAAATAACCCCTCCAGGTGAAAATGACAGGTTTGCTCTGGGTAAGGCAATGCGTTAATACTTGAGTTTATTTGGACACTTCAATAAAACAGGAAAATGGAAAAAGGTAGTCGAGGAGATTTGAATACAGCAGAAATCAACTTGTATTTAACACTCAAAAAACATTTTTTTTAAATCAACACAATTATTTGTAGAAAGGAAAAGAGTAAAATCATTTTGAAAATGACAGCCTTCATTCCAGCCCTAGCAGCATTGTCCAGCAGTATAGGCACATTGTTTTTAAGAGGTTTTGTTTTAAGATTTAACATGAACAAACCTCACAAAGGCAATACTAACATGATGGTTTTTAGCATGTGTTTTTACCGAATTCGCCATCTGACACGCTAACATTAGCTGAGAAGCTCCAAATTATAGACGAGCCTGATGGGCATAACTCTCTGGTATTGAGACATTAATTAAAGTAGGTCATTTGGAAAATATATATACTTTCACATGATAATTGAACCTACATAACCTATGAGTCGTGAGGATTCTTCCTCTTGATACCAGGAATCAAGAGGATGACAGGAATCATAGTCTTGGTGATATATTAGTCTGGATCTGTGTTACACAGTCAGTCACACAAACATCCCTCGAACCACACTGCAAGCATGGCTATAAATAGTTTTAAGAATAAAAAGCACAAACAGACTTGAGTACTAACATGCTGATGTTTGTTATCTTCCCTTATCACTTCATGTGTTTTGTTTCTCTGCTCGGGTTTTATTATTTAAGACAGCTGTTTTCTGAGCTAGAAAGCTTTTTGTTGTTATTTTGTGACATGTTTCCCCATCTCCTCTGCGGCAGTTACGAATGGAATATTCTTTTATGTGATTTCTTTGCAGCATTTGTCACTACATTTGCTATCACTGTGAATTAGGCTGTAAAGTATGGCTCCACACCATGTGTCTTCATATCAGTGTTTCATTAAATGCAGTGTCTGCAGCCTGTAGGCTCTTTGTATTCTCCTTCTTGTGAGAAGGCGGTGGCGGTGGCGGCGCCGGCGATGGCCTCCGAGGTGACGAGATTTTAATTTGTCTCGCCCAGCCTGCAGTCTGGCAGGGTGTGTTAATCGCCCCGACGCCACTCTAACGGTTGAACAATAATAACGGACCTGTTTAATAGAAATTAATTACAGTCATTATACAGTGAGGGTCTGCCAATCAGCGGCTCCGGGCATCGACTGAGACGAGGAGGGGTCAGCAGAAAGCCTGAGCTCACGTCTCTCTTCTGGAATTCAGTGATAAGTGAGGCTGGGAAGACGGATGACAGACAGGCAGCTGCCAGGTTAAAAAATAAATAAATCTGTAATCACCGTTCCACTTTTCTACTTAATAATCAGGGAAGTTTTATGCGTCATTCAAAAATAGTTATTATCAATTAAGTCTTCACCAACTTGACGGAACGTGCAGCATTTAAGGGGACATCAAAGGGATGTTAACGTGTTAGTGCCCCTGCTGACGTTGGGTTTTGAGCTTCTTGCAACGTTTTTTATTTGCAGTGTTTTGTTTATGCAATGCTTTTAGTATATGCTGCTCATGTTTCGTGAAGTTGGTAAAGATGTTTCGGAACGTTTTTGAAAGTGTTTTGGGCCATAATAGCCTGTTTGTACCTGTCGGCCTGTACCTTTTGAGCATGTCTCTAGATCAACACATAAAGGATCATTAGATGGTTATTAAACTCTCTTTTTTTCATAACAGCCAAGGACAGACCGCTATTTGACTGTATTCTCCTATTATTTTGACACAGTTTCACATTTTTCGGAAACGTTCTCACTTAAATAAACTAAAACCCTGCCCTTGACACTATTTGCATAAAAGCTTCACATTTCAGAGGGAAGCAGCTCAAATCAGAATATTTGCAAGTCACTGTTTTTGATTGCCACGTTATATATATTATATAATATTCATTATTTGTGTTTCTGGTATCATGGAACCTTAGATTGGTTTGTGATGTAATGATATTATCAGAAATGTTGAAAACAGCAAGAAAACAAGTCAAAAAAGGAAAACTATAATCATTTCATTTGTATGTATGCTTTCTGCAGGTAGTGTGCTGCTGTCTGACGGATGGTTAACAATGAGTGGAAACTCTCCAGCTGTTTAAGCCTGCCTGTTTATGGCATGCCACCCAGCCAAGGAGGCATTGTTTTATTGTTGCTTTACACAATGAGAGTTGTTAAATCTGCACATGAACTCACATTGTATCAACAGCATCTGCTCCTGGTTCACTTTCTGGGATTACTCCTAATGGGGATGAATCTACAGCCTCCACAGACTGAAGCAGGGGAGCTTATACTGTGTCTGCACAAGAGGTGGTTTAATTCTTCATTTCTTTCCATTTTAAAACACATTTCCGAGTTTATCATGTCTAAATACCATATTTTGGTTTCTGTTGTCGGTTGAATCTGTTTTCATTTGTTACTGCCTCAACTTGTAATAAAACTCTTCACAACGCCTACCTTGCGCACTTGTTGTATTTTGCATTGAGCCAAAAGCACTTTAGGCCTGCACTTACCAAAAAGACGAGAGGATCAACTTTCGCCATACATTTTTCATTTGATTCAAACTATAAGCGATAATGTAGTCATCACTGTGTTCTCACTCCCACAACATCTCAAAATACCTTCTCCTGTTCCAAGCAGAAAGCAAATATGGATATAAATCAGAGGTGTCGGCTCTTATAAAGTTATGTATGTGAACTCCTGTGTGGCTGAGCCTCTTTAGGTAACACAGGGGAGTGATTTTATTTTTGTCATGTCTCAGGTATGTATGTATGTTGTCGGAACAGGTTTGTGCTCCGCTGTTTGGCAGCCCGGCTCTGTCTGCTCAGCTGCTGGAGATTAATGAGCTGTCAGCGGAGAGGGAGGCATTAAAGGAAGCCTTCCCATGGTCAGAAAAGATAATTACTGCTGATCAGTGGTGCTGTAAGAGTAATAACTGTCTGCCTGTCTCCCTGCTCATCTGTCTCCGACTACCTGACACATCTGTGCCTGCCAAAGGGAACCCTGTCCGTCTACCTTCATGTCTACCTGTAATTTTCCATTTTATATTATTTATAACTAGCCTAACATAACACAACCTCACTGATTGTCTACAATAACCCGCCACTACATTCTATTAAGCCTTGACATGGACACAGCAGAATAAGGGGCAAAACCTTTAAAACATTTGAGGAAACATCACCTTATAAGCATTCAAATGCTCTTTTGAATTCCCATTTGGAGTTGTAAAGTCATTCTTCTGATTTCAGAGTGGTCATAAGGTTATTATGGAAACAACATATACTACAAAAAATAACTTTTCTCATTTGAATGTTTAAAAAAAACACACTATTATGGTTTATCCATTCACATATCAGCGGATGCAGTATTGGCCAATGACGATCACAGGGTCTATTTGAAGCCTTTGTATTTATCGGTTGGCATTATTTATTCATGCAACTGATTATAACCAGTGTTCCTAAGTAACTAAGTACATTTACTCAGTACTTAAGTACACTTTTGAGGGATTTTTTGCTATTTTGTACTTCTACTCCACTACAATTCAGAGGTACATATGGTTATTTTACTCCAATACATTGATGTAGTTAATTTGCAGATATAGATTAATGATAAATAGGATCATTAATCTAGGATTATTAGGATACATATAATCAAAACATATAATATATATGATTGTGAAAAGTGCCAATCTGCATAATAAGTACTTGTACTTTAGGTAGCCTACTTCAAGTTCACTCAGATGTCGATAATTTTTTACTTTTACTTTAGTAACATTTTGAATACAGGACTTTTACTTGTAACAGTATTCCTACACTTTGGTATTTCTACTTTAACTTAAGTACAATATCTGAGTACTTCTTCCGACTCTGATTATATCTACATATCAAGAAGCCTGCCGCAGAGGAAGTGAACCGGAAGTGATTTTCGTCTCCGTTACCTAATTAGTGAATTATTAATATGCGTATTAAGTATTAAGTCACAGTAAGGTATTGTATCATGCTTTGCACAGGAAAATAACATCACATTACTAGTAGAATAAAAAGCGAGTGTTGCGTTTAAAAACCTTGTTTGGATGCTGTTAAGTCTGCAGGCCATCTGAACTCATGTTGTTATTTGTAGAAGTCGATGGGTGGATTTTCGGCGCACCTGTAGCAGATAATTACACCGTGAGATCAGCGGAGCGAACTTATCGTGGACCAATCAAAAAGTATAAACAAGAGAAATGTCATGAACGCAGTTATTGTAGCGTTAATGTTAACAGATATAAAAATTAACAGCGAATCAAGTAATAAACCTTTACCTGTGCTCTGACTGCTGTGTCCAACTCTCAGGGGCGCGATTAAAAGATTCCCAGGGGAAACCAACACCTGTTAATCGTTCCGCGAGGGGCTACACCCAACATGAGTAAGGTGGGGGTGTTGAATAAATGTAAGATTCATGTTTGGTAGCTTTTTTGTAGATGGTTCGTGTATTCATAATAAATAAGATGTACTTAATGGATTGATGGTCATTTTTATTTATTTTAAACATGTGTTTTGGTATTCTAAGTAAGAATAATTATTCTGCTAATTCTACAGCTGTGACAATAGCACCCCTTATTTTGGTATCACCTCAGGCTGGGGCCTTTACATTTCTGCTCTCCGGTGCAGTTTGTGGGGAATGATATCATGGCCTTGCTGCAAAGTATACTGCCATCTTCAAAATTATAATTACTTTAAATAAGTTGCCAACATTTGGAGTTTGCTTCATCACCGAATTCCTTCTTGGTACCTCTGACAGATGGAATCTGACCCAGATGGACGTCTCGGTTAAAGGTAGGACCAGTATGGTATTTCAACATGCTGTTGTGTTACACAGCAAGCTTCTTATTCTTTCAGTAGGCTTTCTAATATTGTACAATTGGGCAGTGTTGTGTTAGCGTTGTTTTGTTCAGTGTAAAAAAGCAAAGCAGATGTGGGGGTCTTTGGTTTGAATACTGACCCCCTTGGTCAACATGACAATGTCTCCTTTTGCAAGATCAGAAAAGTGTGTGAATGTTTCTCACTCCTTATGAGTTGGTGCAACTTGGGAAGTAGCCTCTCGCTCCTGTATGAGTGTTTGTGTGAATGTTGACATGAGGTTAAAGTGCTTTGACTGGTCGTTTCAAAGTCCAGTAAAGCACTTTATAAATACAAATACAGTCCTTTGACTTTAGTGATACACTCACTTCTCTGGTTTGGTCATTTATGCATCGAGAAATTGACTCCCAAAAGCATTTGATCAGCCTTCATTGTGAACGATTGATGGCAGTTGATTTGTGCACAATTAGATTGAAAATGCAGATGTATGTTTAAAAAAAAAAGAATCCAGATAGAGAGCAGGAGAGCAGGTTTGTCAACATAAACAACGTCCTCAAACTGTGATGTCCACAGCATGAGGAATATAGTTTGGAAATGTGATTTGAAAGACTGGGACACACTTCTTTAAGTTTTATAGAAATATGAGATGAAAATATCTCCAGTCTTAGAAAGCTCTCTAGTTTATTGCACCTGAGTTATATAATAATGTCTACAGCGAACTGCATCTCTGCCATTTATCAAAGCTGAGTTAACACAGAAGCTACAGAGTCTGTCCGTCTTCTCAGCTGAAACTCCAGAGACTTTAAACCTTCAGGAAGCTTTCAGTCGCTGAGACTTTGTACACAATCTGAAGCTTTTCAGGAGAAAAACACTTTCGGAGCTCCTGCAGTGTTCAACTACACGAATGCTGTACGTTATCTGAAGCAGCCTAAGAGCTTGATTCATTACTAATCCATACTGTAAACTACTCAGTGACACCAGCACAGACAAATTGGTTTCTTACTGAAAGTGTCAAGTCATCCATCTTATATACTAGCCCAATTTAAGGCTGATTGTATTTCCCCCTTGCAGCGCGTTCAGCCCTTTGCTTAATGCAGGTTAGTGAAATAAAGACGGTTTCATTGGAGTGCATCATCTCTGTTCTAGTTATATATTTTGGTTCTTTTTAGGTCTTTCCTCTCAGGTGATGGTAGCGTGTTCCCCACTCTGTTTAGCAATATGAATGTAACAAGTAAAAGATAAAAGGAGAGAAAGAGCTGCAGTGTATTCATTTTCTGAATAACTGATGTCAGGCCTGCAAGCTAAAATGTAAAATGATGAAAAAACATGTTTGAAAACATGACCACATAGTCAATGTTTTTTTCCTGAGCAGTAATATTGTGACTGTGTGTGATGCATATTGTTCACGCTCTTGGTATATTTGTTCTATGTGCTTTTTCTTCTCAGCTTTTTTTTTTCTGTGCTTTTTAGCTTCTCAATTAGTATTTCCTCACATTCTGGCCTGTCCACAGAAGCTTTACATTCAGCTTCAGCACATTATGAAACTGGTTTTCAGAGATTTTAAATAGCAGCTACTTTCCATATATTAGCCCCTTATGAATGATAGCATTGAGGGCTAAAGGCTTCAGAGTAATGACGCCTCTTCATGTGGCTTCTTCAGAGCCAGCACTCACTGCACATACAGATGCAATTACTTCAAGACTGACGTACCTTTCATGTGGTGCAATCTCCCTCGGATATATTTTGCTCGTCTTTCAATTTGACGATTATGCATTTGGATGTTTTTTAAACCTCCAATGGATCACACTTTTGCATGTGGTTGTATATAATAAACACTTAAAATTGATGATGAAATGTGTATTTTAATGAATCAGTCATTGTACACTTCATAAGTAATGACGTTTTTAACACTAGAACCGCCAGAGATTTTTTATACCTAAAACCGCCACCGGGGTCAAATTGACCCAGCATTAGAATGCATGGATTTTCAAAGTAAAAGTATTGCTTTAAAGTATTTTTAAATGCAGCTTGTGCAGTAGAAAAAGCTGAAGGAAACATTTTACCTAAGGTCTAAGTCTCAAAAATGTAATACAAGTTTGTTATTTCTCTCTTATGAATTATTATGGTCACATGAAGCTTCCAGGATAGCCAGTATCCAGAATAATCATCTTTGTTTTATTTATGTGCACTGTGCCTAATATGTATTTCAATGTATTTATGATCTGAGTACACATTTTTTTGGTTGTCCAGTGATGGAAAAACCTCAAAATAGCAATAACGGCGCATTATCTCTTGCCTCCTCTCTATCTTTACATTTCACTCTCTCTGTGAGCTCATGATATTTCTTTTAACAGCAGATTATTAGTTCAACACAGGCCTTGTTAATTTACTGGTTGGAAGCAATATGCTTTCTCACCAGGAGCAGCCACGGCTGACTGGTAGATCCTTAGCTGCTGGAGTCATATACAAACATTAGTTCCTCTAATTAAGGACGGCAGCTAAAGTGCAGAGTAATTGGTCGCTGCGAGGTCTTTGAGAAGCGAACATGCAGCTACACCTCCAGGCAGGCGAAGACTTAAAGTTGCAGAGCTCCAGGAAGGCTCCATATCGCTTGTCTCCCATGAATGCCAATATATGCTTTATGAATTATACATGTTCCCTTCCCCGAATTCTTAGTTTTGGCTATTAAATCTGTTCCAGACATGAAAATGAGGACTAATTACTTACAGTGACTTGTTTGAGCAGAGGATAAAGGAGTGTCATGTTAATGTTTTCCTGCTGACAACAAATAGGAACGGCGGTTCCATTGATTTCTGATGACCCGAAGGCTCTCCAGAAACCTCAGATCTTTGGAGTCGATAATGTCTCACTTTTGCGATGAGATATTTGAAAAGCCTCTGTTGCTGCCAGCCCACATGTATGTGCAAGCCACAAATTTGGCTTCATGAAACACTCCCAGAGAAATTAGTTGTCACAGGCGTTTACAGTAAAGAGACGTGGGTAGTGTGACTTACAGGGTGTTGTCTGGGTGTGAATATGAGCGCTGGCGACAGTTTCACTCTCCTTTATATTGTTTGTGTTCATAAAAAAAAGAAAAACAGCTTTTGCCAGCAGACTTGGCGTCCCATCGTTTTGAAATGCAACATGCTCAGACTTGCACACATTTTTATTACCAATGTCGACTTTTAAAAGCAAGTATTTTATTTAAGTGTTTTCTGTCAAGTGCCGGTCTGATGAGTGCTAAAACTGGCAGCGAAGAGCTTTGGGATAACCAAGACTTACAAATGCAATTTAAAAATAATTCTTGATCTATGATGGGATTTTCTCACCTAAAAGTCCCGAATACAACTGTCAGTTAACACCCTTTTTTATTTATTTCCACATTCCAAAAGGTAGCCTAGTTCAATCTGATCCCAGTGAAATTTAAAAATGGCTCTGTAAAACAGGTGTTTTTAAATCTGGATTGATTAAATAGACATAATAAAAGGGTCATTTTGGGGGTTTTCCCATCCAATTCAGGATGTCAATTTATGCTGTACATTGCAGCAAATACAGCAATAAGGACTTGTGTCTACATGGTTTATTTTTCCAGGCTCCAGCAACTGTTTTCAATTGTTACCAATGAGACGAGAGTGTATGCAGCCGCCTGGAGAAAGAGCGCTAAACTTAACTAAGGAGCAAGTGGCAAAGACCACCAGTGCTCCATGTGCAGAAACCCCATCAGAGGCTGCCGCGCTTCACTGCTCTGTTAATTATTTCTCCCTGCTGGTATGTCACACCTGCAGGGGAATGTCGCTGCAGCCCGTCAGCCAGCAGCTGAGCAGGAGCATGATTGATATCTGTGCTCATCTCATTCGGTCCCTTCGCCCGATGGCGTGGCAGCACAATGAGCTTCTTCTTCTTCTTCTTCTTCTTCTTCTTCTTCTTCTTCTTCTTCTTTCTCCCAAGTGAGTTGCTGTAATTCTTCTCTGCTGATCGTTCTGGCACACCTTGAATGCTGGGAGGGAAGGCTGATGGGTGGATTAATGTGTGTTTGGGAGTGTGCACCTGTAGGTGTGAGATTGTGTGGCTTGAATGTTTCAGAGCCACATGCACACACACATAAGCTGCAAGTGACCCCAGCTGACATATACTCACTGTGTTATTGATTTTATCTTAAGTCCACTTCAGTCATGAATACCAGGTGCAGAAGAAGAGGCTGGTGAACAGTGATTATTAACCTGCGAGATGATTCAGCTAAAAAATGTGGGCCAACCCCACATGGCTCATAGCCAACATGGACTGACATGAACTCACTTGTATGTCAAGGAAAAAAAACACTGGGATGAAACCTCTGCATGTGATGTTGAAGAAGTTGTTGACAGATTCTTAAACCTGACAATATAAACAGTTGAGTTTTTTCGGAGAGGCAAGTTCAAATCCAGGCCATAATTTCAAAATCTGCCAGAAATAAGTTCAAATATCAACTTAGGACAAGAAAATGGAGATGGCAATTTTCGATGAAATCTCACAACCAATAGACTTGTCTGTCCAAGATTTATATAAATACATTAAAGAGATAAACAATCCCATCTCTTCATTTCAACTCAATTGTTGCGTCTCAAATCTGACTCACGCAAGAAGAAGTTGTGGTCTGGATATCCACTAGCACACACTTTTCTGAACTAGACTCAATTAGTTAATTTAAATGGCATTTAAAGCCACATACAGTATCTACTAATGCCAGCAAAGTCAATGCCTGTTGGGAACTTTATACAGAGAATTTCCTTTCCAATGTTTGTTTATTTTTCCCTTCGGTATAACAGCTCCACTGGGTTTGCTTTGCCACGGTGGCTTTAAGGAGGATTATCCCATTAAAAAGTTACGTCACCACATAACCTCTATTGCATTTTGTGGCTTTGCAATATACATTCATTATTTTGCAGCCACTCCCTGTGTTTGACATCTTTACTCTACTAACCTCTGCCCTTGTCTGCACAACAAGCAACTGGATTTATTTTGTGAAGCCCACGGGGGATAGGTTATCTGAGCAGGTTAGACGAGCTTCATTGGGACCACAAGTAACACACCTGACAAACACAGGTGAGTAATGCAGCTCTATTGCCATGGTGATTTAGATTGATGCTCGTTAGCCGCTACACAAACTGGTTGAAACACAAGCTCTGGCTCCAAATCATGCTACAAAAACCAAGTATACACAATTAACCTGCATAGTGTTGAAACTGATACTGTGCAATACAAATATTAATTTCACCAAGTAAACCTAAAATGTGTCCTTGTTGGAATTGGAGCTGCTGTGATGAAAGAACAACTCCAGACTGAATCTGACAATAAAATATTATCTTATAATAAAGTTGTATTGTAGTTTTGAATTGGGACACAGCTCAGGTGTGAACGTGAGTTTAAATGGATGAATATGAGGGAAGGTGTTTCTCAAAATGAGGGTGCATGCTCAGCAGCCCTGCCTGGATGAATGATGGCTAAATAAAGGCACAGGAGAGGGAAAACAACTTTAAAGATGGAGTTCAGAGGCCGACTGAGTCTATCTTTGAACAGCAGTAGTCACTCAGGCCAGTAAATCCACCAGGATTGAAACCTAATACTTGTGGGGTTTAGAGGTGGACGGACTGGCTGACACTAACACGCCTTCCTCAAAGATCCTTTTTGTCCTAAGCGTTCAGCCGTGGACAGAGCAGCGCTAACAGGCAGCTCCTAGCGCTTAGCCAAGCAGTTGTGAAAACACACGGACCCCGGCGCCAGGGATCTCGCTGCGCTTTTTTGACCAAAACCAAGAAGGTCTGGCTGAGAGCGAGGGGCTCCGAGGGGGCAGCGGGGAGGCGAGAGTGAAGATGAGGGAGTGGAAAGGGAGGAAGATTATTGTTCAAAGCTCTAATAGGGTTTCTGAGGCAAGGCTCAGCACATTTAGAGGAGGAGGTCTGGAGTCAAGTAATACTCGGTCCGTCTGGAGTGTGGAAGTCCTGTCAAAACAAGCTACCGTGAGAATGCAAGCCTCAGCTATTGGAGGGAGCAGGGGAGGAAATACATGCAACCCAAAACAGCAGCAGAGGTGGTTTACATGAAATATTGCTCACTGAAGAAACCAGATTTACAAATAGTGAAGTAATACCTTAAATGCCCTATTTAAATGTTAAAACCTAGCAAGGTTTATGTTTATTAAGGATCCCCATTAGCTTTTGCTCTCGACAAAAGCTACTCTTCCTGGGGTCCGACATTTAAAACAATTCAACAATAATACAGCAACATTTAGGACATCATTCCTGACATCATTAACAACATTAAAGACATCACCAATATCATCAAAAACATGCGATTAAATTACATTAGGGTTCACAGCTCACAAGGGTACATGGTCATTAGTAGATGGCCCTTCAATCTCTTATTGAAAGAGGCTCTGGACTTTATTTCAGTAAGGTAGTTTGGCAATGAGTTCCATTCCTTTATAGCTCTATAAGACACAGAAGATTTCAGAAGATTTGGGGTCCTGGGTTGAGGTGCCGGTAGATGGCCTGATGTAGCTTGCCTAGTCTTATGGTCATGCTCGTCTCTTGTGTAAACTATTTGATCATAAAAATACAGTGGTTTTTTGCTAAACTGGAAATTTTTTAGAAAAAAGATAACACGAGATTGCAGACGTTTCTCAACTGGAAGCCATGATAGGTTTCTATGCATAACTCCAATATGAGTGCGCTTCGAACAGTGGAGAGCCAGTCTGGCAGCCTTGTTTTGAGCTATTTGTAATTTCTGTAAATGTGTTTTTGCTGCTGATGACCATATGACCGGACAGTACTCAAGATGTGACAAAACCAGAGACTGAATTACTTGTTTCAAAGTGGTTGGTGTTACATACTTTGTACATTTTTCGCCACAGCTAAGCTCCTTCCCATTTTAGTTAAGATACTGTCAATTTGCTTTGTCCACCGTAAACCAGAATCAAGAACAATGCCAAGCAATTTAGTCTCGTTTACCTGTTCCACTGGCTGACCAGCCCGTGTCAGGCTTTATTGAGGATTGCTGCTTAACATATGTCTGGATCCGTTAAGCAGCAATCCTGGTAATGGTAATGGATGGGAAAGTGCGCAATCGACAACTAAAAGCATTGCAAAATGATGTGTTTGAGGTTGGTTTTAGGATCATTTGCAGCCTAAAATCAAAACACAGAGCCAAAACCTGTTTCAGTGTTTGTTCTTTACTGTTTTGTGACTGATCAGTAGATAAAGACTCGTTTGCAATAATCAGCGTTAAGCAGAAGCATTTTTTACCACAATTGTTGGTTTTAAGTCTCTATGGATATGTCTCTATCAGCTAAGAAGGCATGGACACTTCTGTTTATTGATCTTAGAAAAACGGCTCAAGCTTTACGTTTTTGTTAAAGTTAAAATGTGATTTTGTAATTGGCAGTGGATGTAAAATATGGCCTTTTGTTCTAAACATGTTCATAGAATACTTCCTTCTCCAAATAGGTTTTTATTTAGCTTTTACGTTCACATGATACTCACAAACATAACATATTCCAATTAATTTGGCTGGGAAAGGTGTATTAGAAGATTGTGCATACTTGGAGGGAGATGCTTTTTAGAATATGTTTGCAGCTATATAATGTGATGGAGATGTTTAACCATATACAGGCGACAGGCGTCTGTTGCTGTTTCCTGAGGTTTACATTACTTTTCAAAATGAAATCAGCCAAACTAAGAGACAGAGAATCAGGAGGCTTTTATATGACAGTTAGTTGTGAATCTAAAGCACTCTGCAGCTAGTGCTGTTCACGCTGAAGGGCTCTCAGAGCTCTTTCTATTACTCTGGTTTATTTGCAGTCTTCTATTTTGGATGCGACCTATTTAGAGTGATGTCTGTGTTTATACAGTCCTTTCGCCCCCACGAAAACACTCAGATTACTACGCAGCAGTAATTACGCACCCTGCTTTTAGCAGTCATAACACAAAATGTTTGGGCTCAGGGAGAACGGCCTGGGGTGTCACTGCGAACAAAACATCTAACCAGACATAGTAACCCGTGTTTAACTGGGCTGCAATATAGCATCTCTGACATCGGGAGGGAGCATGAAAGCGGGCAAACGTCCACTCATGCCAGGCAATAAAAAGAGAAGACAGGGTGGAAGATAAATATATATATTTATATGGAGACGGAAACAAAAGGAAGGGTGGACTGAGTGACTTTGAGCTTGCTTTCAAAGAATGCTTTTGAACATTATTTATGACTTTATGATTTTGAGAGGCAGACAGAGGCAGGGAATACAGAAAAGCAGAGTAACACCAACACTGAGACAGATCCAGAGACATGGAGACAGAAGAGCCGACTGAAGAGTCCCCAGCAGTGTGAGCTCTGGTACAGCTGGATCCATTTTTATCCAGACGATCAGGCCCGGTCCGCTGAGGTGTTATTACTGTGTCGGGCAGATGATGGATGATCCTCGGGACGTTTTGGTTCTGACCCAGCTTCGAATCAGCGATTGTGTCCCACCCGAGCATAGATACATCTTTAAATAAACCACAGGAATGTAACAGCATAGTTTCTTTAATTCATTGAAAATGCAAAACGATTTGGCTTTGTTAAATACCTAAGATAAGTCAGTACAGACACAAAGCGATTATATGTAACCATTTGGACTCATACACACTCCTTTAAACAATCAATGTGCTCAAAGTGACAGCAAATCCTGCTTTCCTTCACCAAAATAGACCAATGCAAAATGTCCTGGAACGTATCGTCTTGTTGTCATGTTTATAATGACTGTTTTCTTTTGGAAACAGTCACAAGTGGCATGTTGTTGTTGTTGTTGTTGTTGTTGTTGTTGTTGTTGTTGTTACACCACAGACGCAGATATTCTCGGTAAAGAATTCAAGTGTTTGTCTAAGTCTTACCTGTCCTGCTAGAAGTAAGGACAAGAAGTATCAGATATTAACGTAAAACTAATCTTGAGGTCAAGATAGCTTATCACCTTACAACTATTCGCAAACTACAGGAAGTCACAGCATCAAGCAAAGAAATAGCCACACACAATGAATTAAAGGTTTATCTAATTCAAAATATGTACTCAAAATTGCATGAAACAAAATATTTTTGAAGTGGTATTATGACACAAAGTATGTGTCAAAATGCCATGCTGAATAGTATTTCAGAGATGTCCTATCCTTTATTGTGTTCCACAGAATTTGAAAAATAAAAATCTTAGTTTGGAACAGATCCTCGTAAATATGAAGCCTCTTCATTGTCTTATATTCTATATTATAAATCATTATGCAATATTGCAATATATGCAGATTATTCGAAATAATTGGAATTCAATATTTATTTCCAAATTCATCGGTATAAGAACAAACAGTTTATGAACAAATGTAGGCTATTTGTTCTTCTTCTTGTTTAGGTCTTTTTGCTAAGCTTAGCTAACCGGCATAAACCTTTTTCATCGTAATGGTTGGCAAGATCATCTTCATAGATATGTATTATTTACCAAATGTTATTCCTTGCGATAAAAGAAACGTGGTTTTACGGCGTCTTATAGTATCTCCTTTGTTCAATATTTGCTGTGGCGCATTCAATAACTTCATTTCACTTGATTCAATAGCTTGAACAACCAGAAATACCAAGACGTCGAAAGTACTAAACACCGCCCTTATTGCCATCATCTTTTTTTCATTTCTACCTAACTGCATTAAAGCGCAATATCCACCCTGTTAGGACCATCCTTTGTTGTTTCCAAGGTAACCACCAGCTGCCATCCCATGAACCCCGTCCACAATGCAACATAATCATCCTTACATTTTTCTCTAGGTTTATTTCCAATTAGGGTTACCCGCCATTGTTAATCACACCATTGCCCTGGGGACCGCTGAGAGAGTGAGACATTGATTCTGAGTATTATCCTCATGATTGATTTAATGAGACACTTTTTACAATCAACTAATGAAGCCCACTAGTTTGTCGAACTGGAAATAGATCCCTAATCATTTTAATGCTTTGTTTTGCAGATTTAGCACCATTGTTTCAACAATCAATCCAATTGTTCATTTATTTATCCGAGCTAACCGAAGTGCAGAGACTTTTTCATCTCCTGATGTTGCAGGGAAGTGTGTCAAGACAAATCCGGTCATTTGATCCACAAGTAAGGAAGTTATTTCTGTCATGATCCCCTTGCACAAACTTTCTTGGTGTTTGTTGTTTAAGCACACGGTGAGTGGGTGTTGTGAAGGTAGCAGCTCGTCCCCCAGGGTTAGTAAGACAGGTATTCAACACACAAAGAATCTAAAGACTGTCACATATCCGGTCCGAGCTCTGAGCTGCTTTCCACCTCCGCTTCACAATGCATGTCTCAGATTCTTCACTGTGCTGCCTCTGAAGTCTCTGATAGACCGGTAAACAAGTGATACTTTAAAGGGAAGCTTTTTTTTTTAACTGAATCCACCTGATACTCTGCTCCAAGAAACTTCTCAGTTTGAAGAATTTGTTACCACATCTCTGAAACAGAGTCCCATTTGAAACATACTGTAACAGACCTTTTATAAATATTTGTTTGTGTAATTTAAACCAAGGCTTTGTTCAGATCAACTTCCATGTTGGTAACATACTGTGGACTTCATTGCACTTTGTGATGAATTCATGAAAAGATGCAGAGACAGAAGTTAACAAACATATGTTTTGCAAAATGGGGAGAGATTTGCCTGGAAATGACTGTGAAACTGTCAATGATAAAAACTAATGCAGTGGTGGCTCCGCAGGCTTAGTCTTGAGAATACATTTTAGTAGACTATTAGAACATTGTTCAAGTTTCTGCAATTATTTATGTACTACATGCACCTTAACACAAATGTTTGCAGGTGACTGGACTTTTCAAGATTGAAATATAATATGTTTCTTCTTTCAATAAGCCTAGATAAATTATTCTCAAAATATATTTAGAAGAAAAAAGTGATGTAATGTGAGTAGTGAATAAGGAACACTTTAACTAAAAATAAATGGGCATAAAAAATGAAATAATATAAAAATAAACTGAAGATCCTGCATTGTGACTTTTAAACATCTAATCCACAGATATCCCACCATACACCATTAGCATTAAACAGCTAAATTGATACATGCCAGGATCATCGTACCATTTGCATATTTTCAAAGTCAATTCCTGTAAACAATCCTCGATGGTTTCCAAAGGAAAACACCGTTCTGCGCTTTCATACGATCACTTAATGTCAAAGTGTAATGCTTCACCCCAACAACGAGCTGCCCGCACATTTCACAACTGAAGCCATGCTGCTTTTCGTCTTCATCTGCAGCTTGCATAATGTAGCATTGATTTCCATCAGGCTTTGAAGGTTGTACATAAAAGGTGATGTGTTGCATAAATGCAGCACTAAAACTGGTTTATGGGGGAATTCGTCTCCTTATTGCTCCCTGCTGCTATAATCATTACACTGTACCATCATAATTGGGGTGAAGGACGTGACTCTTCACGTGTGGTCCCTGCTGGTCTAATTTAATCATCCCAATTGGTTGACCTTATTGCCGTCAAAACACCTAACTTTGTGTTATTTGCACGGAATGATAGTGACTATGCAAAACTTCCCAAGTTTGAATGCACCTGCAATACAGCTAGTGTTCATTTTCCCCTTTTGTCTGAGATCATATTAAACTAAATATCTTTATTCTGTCACATTCATTTAAAGGGGCACTATTGTGCTTGTTGGGGTTTGTGTTATATAAGTTTGTGTGCATGTAAATAGTCGGCAAAGGCTAAAATCCCAAAGTTCACCCCAGAGGCATTTCTCCAGAAATGAGAATAATAGGGCCCCTTTAATGGCTATGTAGTAGCAATGAAATGCACCTTTAGGATTCTTGCTATTATGAGTTTGTATCTTCATCCCAAAAAATATGTTCATGTAACATATTGCAAGATCAGCATAAAATATATATTTTTTAAAGTTGATATACTGTAGGGATATTGAGACTGTCTTGGTTGAAGTAACACACACAAAACACTATTACTTTAATAAAGACCAATATCATTTTTAAATAAGCTTTAACACGTTTGACATGTGTTACTGTAAACTTCTTGCGTCAGTACTTACCTCAGACTTAGTGTTACAAAGGAACTGATGAAACTTGCTTTTCATAATAGGCAAAAGCGAGACTTGTGTACAGTAGCTCCCATTATGTTTGATTGACACATGAATAAAGCACACAAACACCACAGAGATTAGCTCTTAGCAACAACGATGGAGACTAAACAAAACAAGTATGAAACACTGAGCCACTTGAAAATGAAATCAGTGTGGCTGTGCAATTATTAATAGATGAATAACATCACACAAGCAAGTTCATTCATATTTCTTATCATGTGCTATGAGTCAGAATAAGACAGAGGAGGCTTTATTGTTGCTAAATTAGCCCAAATCTAAGATATTTTATTTATCACAAATTAAGTAATTTTGAAGATAGGCTTGATAAAAAAAAGAGTTTAATCTGAGTTTTTTGTTTTGTTTTTCACTGGTAGTCCAGCGCTGCAAACACTTTCCCACAAGTTACCCATAAAGAGTAGAATGTGCCTAATCCCATGCAGAGTTATGACATATGGTCAGTGGCTTAAGTGATCTGGGGCCATCTTAAGATGGAGCTGGAATGCTATTCCCAAAGGGGAGAGGGAAGGTAAATAAAGGAGACAATGCTGGGCATATATGGGAAAATATTGACACGGCTGACCTCAGTGCTTAACTGATTATAGGGGGTAACATCTAACAGCTGTTTACCTCACAACTTTAAGAAATGTGAAATCTATTGCTAGTGATCTGCACATATTTAATGGCGGAAATGACTCGTTAAATCCATTACTAAAGACTCGCCAGTCGTAAAGTGTACCTGATTTTCTTTAAGCATGGATTTTATGCTGGTCAATATTGTAAATTGAAAACAATGCAACAAAACAAGTGTGTTGTGTTTTTTGTTTGTGTTGGAACAAGTATGTTTGTCATGAGGTATATTTAAAAAAAAGAATCATTGACTTTTGGTTTCTCAAGAGACACACACATTGATCTCGAGGGTGAAGGTCCTGTGTTTGTTCAAACCATCCATCCACTCCGACCTCCTCCATACGCACTTCGGAGGGCTTTAATTAGGAACCTATTGTGATAGGTCAAAGACAAACTCAACCCAGGATGAAATACGTGTCCCTTAAAACATGATAGCCGATGCAGTTTTGTTGTATGGCAACTTGTTTTTAGAAGAACAGGCTGCACATGGACACGGTTTTGTTAAAGAATCGCAGAGTTACTTTTTTTCTCATAAACCTATAGGTGGTTTATTGAGGATCAAATGAATTGATTTATGGGCATACAATTCAAATATGTAATGCATGTGGCACATTTAGCTTAAAAATGTGCAAATATGCATCCAGTGTTCTGCATCAAAACTAATCACAAGTTGAAGTGAAGAGTCTGAATGCACACATGGTTCGGACTTGTACTAATAATGTATGGTATGTATGGCAATCCATATTGTCTTTGCTTTAAATCTCTCCCCTTAACTGTTTTGAGACACACTGATGAATGTATGAGGACTTTAATTGAACTATTCACATCTTAAACTGCACTGTAACTTTTATTCATGTAATTTTTCTTTGAATGTTCATTTTATTAATGTCTTTCATTTTTGTAAATCACTTTGAATTGCCTTATATTGAAAGGTGCTATATAAATAAACTTGCCTTGCCTTCAAAGAGCGGGACCTACTCTCAAATCCAATATTCCTGCACAAATGAATGCAAGAACAACCACCTTTTCTATACTGGGTATGTTTCTCTCTTGACCTCACTGCCCCCATGATTACTGAGCTCCTTCTCTGATCAATATAGATCAATAGTCAATAATTCCTCCGCTTGTTTTAGCCGCAGGAGAGGTTACTGAAGGGCGCTCATGGTAAACGAGGATGAGAAATCTTGCCTTGAGAAAGCAATAGGCAAAAATTGTGAAATATATATTTATTAATTACAAATGAGGGCTTTGAAATAAGATGCAACCACTTTTAATAAAATGACTGAAATGTGACCAAAACCAGAAGCAGAAAATATTGTAGACAGATAAATGCACACACTTTTAAATGCACTTATAAAGTCATTGAATATTTCAGAATAGGATATTTTCATCAAGTACACCTTGGATATGATATATGTTGATGTTCATAGACAATTTCCTTTTGCAGTAGCATCTCTCTGAATAATATTCATTCCTATGCTACTATTTGATAAATAAATATACACAAATGTAATTATGACTCAAATGCAAATCAATCTGTTTCTGTCCCCGACTATTTAGTTCTGTGCCTTTCTTTTTAATAAAGTAGCTAGGTTACTGCAGCACATACCTGAAGCTGAGAGTGAGCGCAGTAATGGGCCTGTGTTGTACCAGCAGTTTGACTGGGAATGTGTCATCATCTGAAAGAAGACAAATTGCAAACAGTAACTGAAACAGCCTGCAGCGTAGCCACCTTCAACTCCTCCACAGCTTCATCATTTGCGAAAACTGCAGATGTAACTACACAAAGATTGAAAAGAAACATCGGGGGAAATGTGGGGGGTTTCAGAATCAGAATCAGAATACCTTTATTAGTCCCACAGAGGGGAAATTTGCATCGTTACAGCAGGAAAGAGCCACATACAGCTTAATGTTACCTATGGTAAGAAAACAAGTACTAAGTCATGATATAATAACAAATATAATACAGATTTTAGGATTTAGCAGCCAGGTATATATTACAGTTATTAATGGCATATGTATATAATGTGTATATATAGCACATATTGCACATAGTTTGATGGTATTTAACAGCAACAAGTTACACAATTTACAAGATGCAAAATGCAAAAAACACACCTTGTTACAATTCAAAGGATTTAGCAAATTACACAGTTATTAACTGCATATATATATATTGCACATATAGCACATATTGCACATAGTTGATTGGTATTTAGCATCAAGGGGTGATATAGTCTGTGTTGTGGTGTGTGTAGGGGAGGGGGGGGGGTCTACTAGGGGCTGTGCTGGTTGTATAGTCTGACCGCTTTGAACCCTCTGAGGACGGAGAGCAGCACAAACTCGGCTGCAGTGCGGTTTCTAAAAGAGACGTCTCTAATTGACAGCTCGCTCCTCCGGTTCTCCTCCGTTACGCCTGTTTTTTCTGCTGGCCTGGGAGTGATAACAAAAACCCCCACTTCAAAACACTCCACACACCCCCTTACACACCCCCACACACACACACACACACACACACACACACACACACACACACACACACACCCCCCTCACACGCACACACACGTTCTTCTTGCATTTGCATGACACAATAGCACTAAAACACCCACATACAGTATAACCCTGTGCACTCTTTCATGCATCACATTGAGCAAGAAGTGCATACATGTACATGCTTGCACACACACACACACACACACACACACACACACACACACACACACACACTATATCTCCTTGTCGTATGAATGCACACACACTACACTCACTCACTTGCAGGGAGGGGGGAGGAGTCACTGCTAAAAGACTTGTAATTTGTGTTTTGCCAACAAAGGCTAGCTAATCCTGTGTGTGTGTGTGTGTGTGTGTGTGTGTGTGTGTGTGTGTGTGTGTGTGTGTGTGTGTGTGTGTGTGTGTGTGTGTGTGTGTGTGTGTGTGTGTGTGTGTGTGTGTGTGTGTGTGTGTGTGTGTGTGTGTGTGTGTGTGTGTGTGTGTGTGTGTGTGTGTGTGTGTGTGTGTGTGTGTGTGTGTGTGTGTGTGTGTGTGTGTGTGTGTGTGTGTGTGTGTGTGTGTGTGTGTGTGTGTGTGTGTGATGGAGATATCACAAGGGAAAGAGTGTGAGGAAGAAAGAAAAAACTGAGCTTGATTGCTGATGATTGTTTTTTTTAATCTCAGTGAGTGTGTGTGTGTGTGTCACTCTTTGTCCCAGCTGTGTGTGCATATCTGCGGGGGGTGGGAGTGTGTATTCGTCACCTCCCCCTCCTGCAGTGTTCTGCATGACAGAGCTCATTTCGCCCCATCTCCTTCTCTTCCCAGGGCCACTCCTCCGCAGACCTCTTGCTCCTCGGGCGCCCCGTGGGGTCGCGGGGGTCAGCTGGGGACAGGAGGGGGGGGGGTCGCGACGCTTGTTGGAGTCGTTTAGCTTAAGACGGAGATGATCTCTCTGATATCTGCCAGGGGGTCCCGGCTGAGTCGGAATAAAGTCACCAATGTGTGACAGGTGAAAGGAGAGCGAGCTAATAGCTGTTGAGCGACGAGGGGCTTTTTTCTCCTCCACCCTCCCACCCACCCTACCCCACTCACACACTTAAAGAAACCACTGAATCAAAGTTACCTTGCAGTGACAAACAGAAAGGCAACCCGGTGGGAGGCTAATCAGAATTAGGCAAATTCCTCAGCTGTCTGAGGCTCTCCAAAACAGAACGCGCAGGTATCACAGGGCTTGTTTGGCTTTTATTCTCGGTTCCAGAAACCTTTTTTTTTTTGTCAGATCTTTTTGTAAGAATTTGCTGACGGGCCCCAGCGTTCGATCCAGTGGCCTCGGGGTAGCTACTGACGTGCAGACTGCACATTTTGCTCTTTTTCTTTCAGCACTCGCTGCAGTGGAGGGGCGCTGAGCTGATCTTGGCAAATTCCCTCCATGTGGGAGCAGAGATGGTAACCAGCATGGGTTCAGTGTTTGCATGTGCATTCAAACAGATGTGCAAATGGGATTTCAACACTGTAGCACATTCAAGAGTCTGGGTAGATAACTGTTGAGGTTATCATATAACTGTGATGAAGCAATATATGGAAATCTGAGTAGACTATGACCAATCAATGAAGGCTCTGTTGTTTTGCTTGTCACTGTTGCTAACATCAGCCGGTTAAAATAGTTGCACAAGGTGTTTTTGTTTTGTTTTTTTACATTCCCCTTCATGTTTGAGGACAGATGCGTTATATATACTTGTTCCGAGTTATCAATTTAAAGATTTGGAGCCACAACCTGCAAACTAACTTGTGAAATAGTGTACATAAATTATCACACAAATTATACATACATAAAAGATAACACAAAGACAAAAAACATCTACCAAAAGAAAAAGAAAAGAAATTAAACAAATAACTTTTTATGAAGGTACTGTATGAATGGAAACATGGAATCTAAACGTAAGAAACTTCAAAGAGTAACTTGTCTCTGGGTTGGAACTTTTTCTGGTCATGCAGAAAATATTTTGCACAAGAGACACAACACTTTTCATACTTTAACTGGACTGAAAACCTTTCTGTTACAACATTTGTTTTTAAGAGGGTATTTGAGTGTCCTGAGCTACATCAGCTTTAACATAGACCACACATATTTATCGAATTCAAATGAGAACATAAAATTGAGGTTTTTGATGTGAAACAAAAAAGTTGAGACATGCAAATAATGAATCAACTGAATTGTCCTAATGACAAATCAACCATAAACTAATCAACCGCTACAAATAAAAACGAATGCCAATTACGAACAATGAAGCGTTAAACAAACGCTTGCTGTGTGAATGCCTCACTGACAGGAGCGTTTACTGACAGCGTTTGCTATCTGTTGTGTAACATCTTGTAAAGAGAGCTTGTCTCTTGGTATTCCTGTGCCTTTATGTGACAGATCGGGGCCAGCTCCAGTGAAGTGATGATTGATAAACGCTGCGACATACCTACCGTCTGCCAGCAACACCCCCTCACAGCCCTGTTCCTCACCAGGTGCAGCAACACAGGTGAAGCCACCTCCCAGCATACTCATGGCTTCTTTATGCATACAGAAACTTTGATTTGTGTGCATTTCCCGTTGTTTACACATCAATGACATAAGAAGATCAGTGGCATTCTGTTTGAACAGATTGCCAACAAAGCCAAGACAAAGTCACTCAGATAGTGAATGAGACTCCGACACAGTCCCAGGAAATGTTGTGGAACTCCAAAAAAACACAGATGTAGATTTGAATTATGCAACACTTTATATCACCATAAAATGGATTACTAAGTAATAATATAAACACAAAGTATCATTGTCAATGGAAGCCAGATGGTTTATCCAAAACAAAATGTCACTAGTGTCTGTTTATGTGGGATGGCGACAAAATGGTCTTTTGGTATTCAGACATAATTTGGCTGAAAAAGGAAAATGTCCACATTTTAGTTACTATATTTATAACAACATGCTGCTTCCACTTATAAATTATGTTTTAAGGGTTAAACCAAATGACCAGTGTTTTTGTCGCTTAAGGACTTGAGTTTTCTAAAATAAAATGTATACAAAGAAAAGACCTGAACGTTTTCACCTACAATCTCCAAACCCTGCTTTATGGACAAACTCCTCAACTTCCTCTCTTTGTAGTATAAGCACATTACAATGGTCGGTTTTTATTGCAGATAACCATAGCTGCTAACTTCTAAGTTAGCTACAACACCTTGTATGCAATGTGAAGCAGTTCCTTTAGAGTTACTAATGGAGGAAGAAGTTGTTTGTATTAGCAAAACTCAATGGTGTACGTTTACTGAGCTCTGAAATTACCGGATGCTTTCTGCTCTTATTTCTTGGAAAAGGGAACACTTGATACCAATATTTACAAATGATATACTACTTCCATTTTCCAGCTAATTTCCACCTGGATTGTTTAACTTGGGTTTGGCGATGAGAAAGGTCAAACAAACGGTAGCATTACAACGCTTGACAAAATAATCAAGTCATGATTCATGTATTTCATTCTGTGTTTAAACAGTGATTAAAGAGTCAGTGCTGACAAAACACCTGTTTGGACAGCCATGGAGCAACGAGGCCTTGTGAAACTTCTCCACAGGTGAGATAGCATCTAGTTTGATTGTCACACGGTAAATCACGTTTAAGTCATGGAGGTGCAGTGTGTGTGCTGCTTCACCTGGGCTTTAGGAACAGGTCTGACTGGCCGTGTGAGTCTCTCCCCCGCCTCCACCTCCGCCTCTCCTCCCACGTTTCCGGGCTTTCAATCCAGTGGACGAGCAAAAATAAAAAAGAGAAACCTGGGTCAGAGATCCGCCTCTCCACCCTCCCACACAGCCATTAAAACAGCCACATGCAGCAGAGACAGAAAGAGAGAGAAAATATCTCTTGTCAGATGAAGGCTACGTATTCTCTAATGTGTTCATGTGTTAAGAACTGGCAGTAGTTGAAAGGACGCCCGACTGCAGCACAACTGAATCATGGGATAAAGCGGCACCACTTTATTCCCCAATAACCAGTGGTGGAAGAATTATTCAGATCCTTTTGAAAAATTTGAAAAAACAAGTTAAAATATTTTAAAGGGAAAAGCAGACAATCGTTACATCTTTGAAGCAAGAACCGTGATATGTTTTACACAAAAAAAGTACTTTAAGAATAAGCAGAACTGATCTGTCAATATAATTTGGGATGGTTTATTTACAGCAAAATATCATATTTTAAAAGTTATTCATATGTTGTGTGAAAAATCTCAATCTATGAAGTAATTAGCAATTTAAGCTGTAAAAGAATTGTTTTTTAGAATAATTTCCCTTAAACTGTTGGAGTAGAAGCATAAATTGACACAGAAACAAGTACTCATTGTACCTCAAATGTTTACTTAAAGGGGACCTATCATGCAAAATGCACTTTTGTACGTCTTTTATACATGAATATGTGTCCCCGGTGTTCCAGGGAACTCACCAAGTGTCAGAAAATACAACCCTCTCTATTTTCCTTCATACCCAAATCTCTTAAAAAGGGGCTGCAACGGATCTGATACAGACTGATCCAGATTTGAACACTTTTATGACGTCACAGAAGTGGCCCTACGGCTATTGGGCCAACTCCACCAATCAGGAGGAGACAGCCACGGACATTGCCGTTGGAAAGCGCTGGAGACGCTGTAGTACATATGCCAGGCCTGTAGATGGTGCTGTTCTCACAGAATCAGCCCATGCAAAGACAGTGTTAAATTGAGCGAAAAGAGGAATGGCTAAAATGCATGATCTGTTTGGTATTTAGAAAAATAAAAAGTATAAATATGCCTTATATAGGTATGGTCCAACACTATATTATTCAAATATAGCATGATAGGTCCACTTTAAAGTGGACCTATCATCACTTTGTGGTGTCTTTTATACATAAATATGTGTCCCCCCCCGGTGCGTCGGGGAACTCACGCAGCGGCAGAAAATAAAACCCTTTCTCTTTTCCTCCGTACCCAAATCTTTTTAAAACGGGTGTACAACAAGCGGATACAGATTCCATCTGAACTGACGTCAATTCGGCGGCGGACCCACAGAAATTTGCTATCAGAAACAATGCCTGACGTGTTTTGGACGTCTTTGTTTACATTAGCAAGCCTCGCTAACACTCAGTGCTAACCTGTACTGAAGAGCACATGTGTTTAAAAAGCAAGAAATAAAAAAGGAAGTCATCTTGTGATAAACCTGCAAGAGAAAAAGCATTTGAGCTCCTACTATTTCAGAAATAATCCTTGACGTGGTTTAAACAGGATGGCGTTTTATCACAACCGAATTTAACTTTATATCCGGTAGAATTCTGATCAGGCATTAGCTCCGCCTCCTCTTATCTATTTTTTTCAAGCTAAGGACCCAAAATCTGCGTTTCTCTAACAGGGCTTTAATGAGGGGTTTGAGCAGTAAGAGGCATGGCTACAGTGGGTGAACTGTTTGGTATTTTGAAAAAAAAACTTCACAGACATGTTTTATATAGGTATGGCCCTACAATATACATTTCAAATATAGCATGATAGGTCCACTTTAAATTCAGTAATCGAGTAAATCTACTTCCATCAATGCCACTACCCAGTGTCCTTTATTACATTTTCAAACCCCACCTGTTTGATCACCTCTGCGCTAGGTGTCGATGTTTTCACACACACACACACACACACACACACACACACACACACACACACACACACACACACACACACACACACACACACAGAGATGCATATTCTCCTGCTTTCTGAAACCCATCTCTTCTCTCTTGGCTCTATCTTCCTTTCTAGCCCTTGGTTGTAGCGGTGTCTTTTTGATGTTAGTAAGAATCTGAGGGAGTGGTTATGAAAAAAACAGCAGTCTAAAAATAGCTTTTGGATGAGAAGCGGGCAGAAAATAGCCTTTCATCTGTCTTTGTAGCTTTCCTTTGCTCTCCTCTTCCTTGACAGACAGAGAGAAGGATCCTTGGCTTTAAACATGAATAATAATTTGTAGTCAGAACAGGCTGGAACAGGGAAGTACTCGCATGTCGCAGTCGGACAGCAATTCTGATCCATGACGCTTTCTCTGTTAAATCTGTCAGTCTGATACGTATAGTACCACAATGTGAGTAACACTCATTATAGCTCCTATGTGTTAGGTGTACATGTTACACCTTTGAGGACTCTGCACTGGCAAGAGTCGAGATTGTCATGGACAATTACCAGGAGAAGTAACTGGAATTAATTTGTCCCTATATTGCATGGTTGATGACATGATTTTGAAGTGTGGATAATTTATTTTTCAGCAGCTACCTGAATGAAAACGGTGTGATACAAAGTTACTTACGTTTAGATCACTTGTAAGCATGTATTTTGTTTAAACAGATTTTGTAAGCATGGTCAGCTACAGACATTCCTAATCTCGATCTAGAACTTTTTCTCACTTCCAACACCAAATATTTAAGTAGATGAAATTCTGTGTGATCTAAATGGCACTTTTTTTACTAAAAATGTGTCGGGGATTAACATCATTAATCATTGGTGATATAGAACTGTATAAGCAATAGTCTTTGCAAAATAGGATAAACTTGGTTCCTAATGGGAATTCATCTGATTAGTTTTACAGTAAAAGATTTCTTTGTAGTTCATTATGTTACGAAAAGTGCAATCTTTACATATTTTAGATATATGTGCAGCTAAAAGTTTGGTTTATTTAGTAAAGTTGCTAATGAATTTCACAATCAGAACCTTATGCAGTTACATCTTTCTTTATCCTTCATGAATATAGAGTATTTTAAAAAGGTTGAGGTGTCCCTGAGTGGCTGTTACAGAACCGAATAGTGGACTGAAGGTCTTTGAAGACTCAAGCTGTTTCTACTTAGAATTCTGGTCTATTTTAGCTGCAATTTCCACACTGCTGGTGTGAAAATGGTCCCTGTGCCTCCATCATCCTGGATTCTTCTTTCTATTATTGCTAAACGTTGGCATGAAATTGCAGCTAAAAAAACGTTGACTCTTTGACTGACACCCAACCTGACGATTAACATTTTTCTCCAAGAGGAATAGCAGTGGAATGAGTGTTTACACAAGAAGTACACCATTAAACAACACAATTCACTGGAAATAACATCTCCAAATCTACAGATATGGGTTTCCAGGAGCTTTTTGACTACACAAGGTTTTCCACAGTGAAATCCATCTTCCTCTTTGACTCCACTTTCCCGCAGCTTATCTTCCTCACCGCGGGGCCCCCACCTCTCGGCCCCTCTTCGCTGTCACTGTATCAGCAGTCGCCTCAGGTGAATGCATATCCCAGATGCCTGTGTGTCAAAACCAATGTAGCGTTTATGTCGTGTGATCAGAGCGTTAGCAAGATGAAACCGAGACGCTATGAGAGGAGCAGCTGACCCGGAGCGAGGAGGAGAGACAGCTGAGTTTATGTAACCTCAACAGAAGAGCTTGTATACTGTTCTGGCTGCGTGCCGGCTCACCGCTGTGTTCAATGTATGTTTGTATAGAGAGGAGAAGTATAGTCTGATGTCTGCTGTGTGTCTCGGACCGTCCTCTGGAACACCTAAACTGTGAACAACTCAAATGAGTCACTCCGGTAAAAGCATTATTAACACACATTAATGCTGCAAATCAAAGAACAAAAGTGAAACAAAGTTATACAGATTAATTTGTTTATGGTAATAATCTCCAAATATCTCTATTGTTTTACAATAATTTGAATAAGGAATAAAACACTAGAGAGAACTGGAGCAGTAGGGAGAAACAAAAAAACAAAGGAGAACACAATGGGGAAGGTGTGTTATAGGTTTTTGTATGTAAATGGTCTGCAAAGGCTAAAATCCCAAAGTTTCTCTGCACTTCATATTCTGATCTATTTTAAACAGACTGTGGGAGTGTTGAGGAGAGAGAATACTACATTTTGCTTTAATCCGAGCACAGATCTGGGACTCCACCATCCCCACCTTGATTGAATAAAGTTCAAGAGGGGTTTTTTTTCACACTGTCTGGCTGGCAGTGAAGCAGTCGGCCAACTCTTCAAGCCACACAACAGCTGATACACAGCAGGCTGAGGTTCGCATTTTTTCAAATATCTTTTTTTCTCTCCTGTGCTTCTTGCCAAACACTTGCAGCTGCCTATTTAACCAAGATATCACTTGACGTTCAGGTCTACCGATTAGCTAACGCTGCTTTGTTTGATCAGACTGAAGTGTTTAAGCCTGTGTTCTGTGCTGAGATAAAAAAAAAGGCTGCTTGGGAAGAGAAATCTACCCGAAAATATTTCCTCTTTTATCTGATTCAGCTTTCTTTTCCCATTTCTACAAATCTCTCTTTGTTTGCCGCCATGCAAACACAGAGAGAAGCTCGCGCTCCATTTCAAAGCCAGACGTTTAGCTCGCTCTCTCTGGCCTCACAAGGAGTGTTGCCTCTTGTTTGATTTCAGTCTGAGAGTTTAAATATAAATGGATATGTGTGGCGTGGTGTTTCTGTATCCCCTGTAAACAGTAGATTGTCTCTGTTAAGGGGATGCTGCTCTGTAGAAAGTAAGAAAAGCTGCTTTTTCTATCTTAGAGTTTTTCTGTGTGAGTGCAAATGCAAACACAGCTGAGGGTTTCTTTTGTTTGCTCTGTTGACTCCCAGTTTTACACCTCAGCTCATAATCAGAGCAAAAGTTGGAAAAGGAGACGGACAAAGTGTGCCAAGGCTCTGGATGTAGAACAACCAGCCTTTGTGTGCAGGGACAACAAAGACAAGATTTAGCATCTCATTTCATTCTGTGCCAAAATAACGGCTAACAATCTTTACAAGCATCTTTTAATTTACTCTGAGGAACACATGATTGGGTTTTTTAACGCATCGGGAGGTTTTAATTCCCCAAATAAAGAGTGCAAAGTAAGATAATGTTCACAATATTGTTATATCAGCCCCAAAAATGCACTTTATACTGAGGAAAAAAGCCACAAAACTCCCTTTCTTTAGCATCTTTGCCTACCTTGCTAACCCTAACCCTGTCACTTTCTATAGCCTATTCTTAACCGTAGGCATTTCAAGGATGAATTCCGCATTTAAATATAAAGCAGTAGTTATCTGAAGAAACATCCTTTCAAATGTACCTCTCCTAGACGCTACTCAATTGAAGACTGCATAACTGGTGACGTGAATTAATCCCCGGTAGATCAAAACGTCTCTTTGAGGGGGCAATCATTTGAAATCGAAAACCAAGTTTTGTAATGAATCTCCATTAAGGACAGGTTTTAATCTTATCACAAGTTACGATGAGTCCTTTGTGAAATTAAGTCGTTGACCTAATTACGTACAGTCAGTTTCGTAATTGCCACATGGAGAACAACTTGATTTATGCTAGACGAACATGAGTTTTGCAATTGTCCAAAAGGCAAAAGGGTTACATCATCAGAATTTGTTGGGATTTTTGTCTTTCCAGACAAAATGAGAACTTTGAGAAGCTTCAGAAATATCTGTGGCTTCCAAAAGAAACCCGCATGGCGTATAGAAGATCAAACGGTTCTTCATCAAGATTTTGTGTCGGCTAATGTTCGTGTGGAAAGCCTAACCGGGGCTTTACTGTGGGGGTTTTTGAGCACAGTGATCCAGTTGTGCCTCAGTGAGTTACTCTCCCTCAGCCTTTAGATATATTTCTCTGAGCAAACAACCGGGAGTGCGGAGTCAAGCTGTCAAACTGTTTTGCGCCCTCACCAACAAGCCCTCCTCTTTCACAGCGAGGAAAACGTTGAGCCGCTCTGCAAAAATTGACTCACAGCTCAGCCTTCTTCAACAGAAGTGTAATGGGAGCGACTGCACCAGACAAGGCAGACTGGCTCACTTCTCTACCCTCTCCTCCAAAAGGCTCCGATCACAAGGCCATTACACCCAGCAGAGACGGTGAGTCAAGAAGACAAACATAAAGCTGGACCCCCGCAGAGCCGAAGCTCAGAGCTCAGCTCACATCGTGCTTCTAACCTGCTGAGCCCATTTCATTCTGAGGTGTGGGTGCTCATCGCAATTTGTGGTTACATGGGAGCCCCTGTCATGGCTCCATGGATCACCCGTCTTCTGAGGTTGTCTTGCACACATCAAATGCATGTGAATGATTACATTGACATATGTGTACATACAAAATCCCCCACCAACAAGCAAAACATTCTTACATACAGAGACCTTTGCTGGTACTAGGACTACATATCTGCCAATAGGGTATACAAAATATCAAATTACGTTTTCCAGAAACACTCTTGCGTTGTACTTTGATGAACATTGACTGGCTAATTTGTGCTATAATTAACCTCCGCTTTACGAGAAGGCCAAAAAGTCCATAATGAGAGGACACATGCTCAAAATTGTCGCTGTGGTCAAAATGTAAATTATTCCAACTGTAGAGGCTAAGCCAACGCTTTAAGCCTCTGAGGATCCACTTTGTGGTGTAATTGACGCACACCTCGTTTGCTGCCGAATAAAAGTCAGAAACAAAGTTTCCAGTTCGAAATAGTCCATTTATTTCCCTTTTTTACTGGTTTCTTTCCATCATTCACCACGCAATATTTACGGTTTACACAATACCTTTTGCTTTGTTTGTAATCCCGTCTTTGTGTGTGTGTTCTCTGTGTGTCATCCGTGTGTGTGTTCTCTGTGTGTTATCTGTGTGTGTGTTCTCCGTGTGTATGGCCTTCCGGCGGAACCTCTCACCAACAAACATAGGTTCCTACGTTTATACCCAGTGTTAATTGGCTCCTACACCAACTTTAAACTCGATCTCAGCTGACCTTACATTGCGCTCAAGCTAGCAGGTGAGGTAACCATAAACAACTCAACTCACCTAGCTGTTTTTACCGCAAGGCTCCTAGTCCAACATCGCAGTTAGCAAAGAGAAAATCGCATGTAATCTAAGGGCAACTTCCAAGATTGCGTTTCGGCCAAAGCGCCTCTTTAGCTCTTCACATGGACTATTTACCTGCATACAAAAAAAGCCTGCTCATATGTGATTGGTTAATACCACTAAGACTACAAACGGAAACCAAAAAGCTCCAATACCAAAATGTGGTCCAGTCCGACTCTGCAAACACAGTTGGTCAAGAACCACTTATTAAGAAAGCAGCAGTGTCTTAAACTTTGTTCTGACGTAACTCGTAATTATCTGTTCTACAGTCAGAGCTATTCAGGAAGTGTTTATTGGCCCATGTCAACCACCAGTTGATCATTCCTGATGTGATCCACTGTAATTCTGCATTTTTTTAAACCTTTTTAAAGTTTAAGTGTAAAATCACTCCCTAAATCATCTCACGACCCATCCCATGACCTGTTGAAGGGGTCCTGACCCCAGTGATGGGAACCACTTGCATACAGTATGTTTGTGTTTGTGTGTGTGACGAGTCGACAGAGACAAACTGCGGCAGTTGTTGTATTTGGGTCAGCCGTGCAGAGCAGAGAGCAGCATCTAGTGGAGTGTGAAGCGGCCTCAGTGATCAGCTCCTTCCCTTTGTGCTGCGTCTTTGTCCGGCCAGAATCACCCGTGTTAATCATTAGCCTGCTGCTTTTGTCCACCTCGTACACAACAAAGCCACTGCGAGTCAATCGGTTGTTGTTGCCCACACAGGCAATGTGCAACAAGAGAAAACAGTCAATGCTACCAGACTCTACTTAAAGGGGTTATCAGTGAAAATATGCAGGATTTCAAGTTATTGATGTTTCCCTCTCTTCAGGATCATTGCAGCTTAGTAACCAAACTGAACTCTGAGGCTGTCTTGTTGTTGTTTAATTTTTAACTCCATTTGAAATTACAAGACCTCACCTTTCATCTCCTGTTGATCTGTTCCCTGCAGGGCAAGGCGGGGGGGGGGGGGGTTGAGGAATGTGTGTATGTGAGTGTGTTGATTAAAAGTAAGGGTGTTGCAGGGGGTGCAGAGAGGAGGTGTGTGTGTGTGTGTGTGTGTGTGTGTGTGTGTGTGTGTGTGTGTGTGTGTGTGTGTGTGTGTGTGTGTGTGTGTGTGTGTGTGTGTGTGTGTGTGTGTGTGTGTGTGTGTGTGTGTGTGTGTGTGTGTGTGTGTGTGTGTGTGTGTGTGTGTGTGTGTGTGTGTGTGTGTGTGTGTGTGTGTGTGTGTGTGTGTTCGATCTGTCTGAGCATTCTCACCATCTGTATGACCTCTCCTCCTGACCGGCTGGCTTTTGTTCGCCCCTCCCCCCCCCCTCCCTCGTTCTCACAGATCACTGTAGTCCAAAGGGTCAGCGAGCCCGGCCTTCATCATCACTCTGCTCTCCTCTTCTTCACTTGCTTTAATGAGAACTGCTTGTTGTTTCTCCATTTGACTTTCCCATGAGGTTGAAGCACCATCACCTGTAGGTAGTGTGATGTGTTTGAAGGAATTTACCGTACATTAAGAGCACTTATGGCAGCGTTGTTGAATGAGCTGAATGGCTGCACAGATGAGGATGTCTAAAGAAAGCATTTGGACGCCTCATGTTTGCCAAATTATATCATTTAAATTAACTAAACTGTAAATATGAATACATTTCCATTGTGGTATTTATTTGTATTAGTGAAACTGGAAGGTACCACCTTAATGATTAACTGATGAACCATTTGGGCTCAACCTAGAGGCCAGCACTCCACCACAGTCCAAGAAATGAACCAGGTGAACCCAATAGATTGAGGGGATGGCTAACTGGCTCTAAAATAAGAACATCTCATTTTCAGCCTTTTTTCTATACTTTGCTTTTGACTACATGACTAAATGTACTTTAACTTTCCTCATCAGGCCTCCTAAAACTATTCAAATGAAACAGTAGAGAAGAGAAAATCATTCTTTAACTGAACTTGTCACACCTCATAAACATATATGAGGTGTCCTGTTTACTGGTTCAGTCTATAAAAGAGTAAAAATAAATGCTCATCACAAGTTCCCGGAGCCCAATGTGGGGTATTCGTTTTGTCTGAAAAACTATTAAAAACTCTAAGAATTTCAATTTACAGTTTTATAAAATAAATAGATCTCTCCACTTGACAATGCTCTTCCTTGTATTGTTATTTATGACGTGTTGACGTGGATTGTCACAGCTCATAGTGAGGGACAAACTCTCCTGGACAAACACAGACGGATGACGGCACACTCCACCAGCTCCTCGGTCCCTTAGCAGAGGGCTGCTCCGCTTTATGGCATCATAAAGTTGCCTTCTCAAAACACAATTTAAGAGATGAGGGTAATTGGTGTTGTTTAAAGCAGCTATCACCTCTGTCCTGACAGCAGTAATTAGGCTGAAGTATATGGCAGAATAAACGGGTGGTTAATGGTAATTTACTGTTCACTCAGCACTCTTTAGGGCTCACTGGTCAAACATTGCTTTGAGCTGATTGCTAAAAGGCCGTCTGACTGGAAACAATAACATCATTTACACGTTAACAGTTTGAGCAATTAACTGATAACAATTACTGTAGCATTTGAAAACAGTAACAGTTATTCACTACTAGATGTTCAATAATGACAGCATTTGACCAATTAAAGAGGCTTTAGTCACGAGAAACGATCAGACTATTTTTGGTGAACATCATTCGATTAAATAGAATGATGTTTGACAAAGTTTGCCAGACTTTTTTAAATGCCTAAACTTTTTGATTCATTCTTTTTTTCTTTTCCTGAAGACTTAAAAGCTACTTTTATTTTTAGTCTTTCCAGTTGTCCTCTAAGTGTTGTTGGTTACAGAAACTATAACCAATATTTCACAGAAAGAGGTGTAGACATTTGTCATATCCCTTTGGAAAAACATATCTGAATTTCACACACTCTTATCCATCAGAGCCACAAACATGGTGCAAGAAAAGTTTTATTTAGAAACTTCGGTCACTGATTTTAATTGTCTTTTAATATTCTGAGGGGTGATGAGCTTCTCCATAATGGAAAAGTTCAAAAACAGCTCTGACACACACACACACACACACACACACACACACACACACACACACACACACACGATCTCTAATCCATGACATGTTCCAGGGCCCCTGTGCAGCGCAGGGCCCCTGAGTCCTCCTGGGTTTTATCCTTTAATGGCGCCCATGAAGATAACCAAAGAGACATGTGAGTTCTCTCCTCAGTCACAATATCTCTGGACCTAGCTGTGTATATACTCCTCAGATTGGCATTAAAAGCTAAGACCACCTAGAGCTTCTCCAGGTCCCCTTTGTGGTTCCCACACCCAACATTGGCCAACACTGAATGTAAAGATTGAAAACTGTATTTATGTTAATTAAACAGTTTTGGATTTCTGCAATAACGCCTCGCTTGATTTAGTTTTTCCGGACCAAAAAAATGGAGCTGGGTCAGGTGGCGTTTGGAGCAGCCGTGTCTTGCTGCCTCCAGCGGCCCCGGAGGAGCGCCGCACAAAAATATGATCTCCCCCCCTCTGCTGCTGTGTGTCCCGGCGTAGCGCGTAGGCAGGAGGCATCCCGGACCGAGACTGGAGAGGAGCGTCAAGTATGAAACACACGCACACACACAATGAAAACTAGAAGAGCCTTCAAAATAAAATGATGCTATGTTCTGAATGGCTGCGTGGCACAATGCGAGTATGCGACTCCTCTTGATGGCTTAACTGCGATGCATGTGAATGAGGCTTCTTTTATTATATGTAAGCTATGGCTTTTATTTTTGAAGCAATCACTTAAGTTTCGTATTTTTTTTTCCTTTTTTTCACTTACTTTTTTTTTGCACATTTGTAAACGAACAGTAGCCTACCAACAAATTGCTTTGAAAAATATATTCAAAACATTTAGTGATGATTTTTGCTTTTCTACAAAATACAATACACCATTTTAAGTTTCAGTTAAATGTGTGTTAAAATGTATTTTGTGTTTTCTACATGTTCCACTTCAAATATATTTGGCATTTCTCCAGTATAAGGCAAAGCATTGCGTCACTACTTCACCAGCTCGTATTTTATTTTGAAGGTTCAAACCGGAACTCCTCCTGTCTCCTAGCAACTCTCTCTTGACGGTAGCTCCTACTTCACAGGCAGCCGGCGGAGTAGAGCCACCAGTCCGAGTTGGTTGATCCGAGGCAACGAAACACACCGACTGGCATCCGCGCTGGATCTGAGCGAGGGTCCGTTATCACTGCGTCCGACACACACACACATACACACTGCCCGGCGCACCGCAGGATGAACGCGCTCTGGAGGTTTGGACACTTTGGACAGCAGCGCGCAGGGTAGAACAGGATTTAGTGGAGAAGTTGGTTTTCTCTGCATCGGTGCCCGAGTCGAGGACTCTCGCTGTCAAGTCGTGAGAGAGATTTCTGACTTTTTTCTCCCTCCACTGTCGCCAAACTTCTCCCCAAAGCTCGGGGACTAACGGATTTTAAAGTAGTTTTGTGGATTTGTATAAAGTTTACTGGAGAATAAAGCCTGGTTTTCTTCTTCTGAATGCTTGGTGACATCTGAAAGACGGAGATTTTGGATACAAAACGTCATCATTTGGGTAAGTGTTTTATTATTATTGTTATTAGCCTATTATTAGTTGTATTAATATTAGGCTATTATTATTCGTGAACAACACTTGCAGCTTCTCTACGGAATGAAATATATATATCCACTTCCTTGTAGATGTGTGAGTCAGACAGGTTGAGCCATCCAGTCTCTCAGCGTTAAGCAGCCGTGTGGTAGAAAGGAGTGTGTACAGTGCGTGTGAGCCAGCATGGAGCTTTAGGAACAGCCCCACGGTCCGAACCATAGCACAGGTGCTGCCGCTTGAACAACTTGCCTGGTCCCGGTCTGTGCGCAATCGGTGCGTCACGGTCCTTGTATGCAGACGGAGTTTTCTGTGCGTATTTATATTAGCCTACCTTGGTTTGGAGAAGGCGCGCACAGGTTTCTGTGTATAGTCTTATTAATGCTGGCTGCTCTGTGTGTGGCACAGGATAGTGCAATTACGCACGCTGCAGGGCTGATAAAGACTCTGTAACTGGCAATTGTTAGAGCCCTTCTGCTCATTTAAAATTAAAATCAAATTGCTTGAAGATTTTTTATTGAAATGTGTTATTTTGACGCTCCTCTTTTCAGTTCTAGAAACTAAAACTAAGGGGAAACGCGTAAAAGCACATCAATTGTGAAATTACGCACGAGTTATCTTTCCACAAGGATTTGAGGATATCCATTAGATGCGCAACTTAAAAGCTTGGTTTCAATGTTTCGTCAATCAAACCGACAGTATAATTTCACTGTCAAAAAGTCAAATATTGACTTTCATCGCCATCCTTTGCTCATTAGGACGAACACGCCTTTTCTCCTCGCTGCAACAGTGACGTGTTCTCTGGTTAGCAGCAGAAATATGAATTACTCATCAGCCTCTTTCACAGAGCCGCTCTTCCTAATGCCTCTGATCATCTCTGAAGTTTCTCCAGAAAGCAGCACCTTTTTTTTCCTCCACCTCCCTTTGAATGAACGAACTGTGCGGTTCTCTCCTTCAGCAGCAGATCAGTCATCCCCTCTTCAAACACATGCACTTCAATGGGATTCAGATGGTGATTTTGGCCACTCTGCTCAGCTTTGACTCCCATCATGTCAAACCCTCAAACGGTGAAAATGACAGGATTATAGCATTGGGGAGGGAGGGTCTGAAATTAGATTTGGTACTTGCATTGCTTGAGCCTATTAAATATCGGGGGCCATAAACAACAAGAGTGCAGATCATAATGGTTTGGCTAATGCTGCAAATTAATTGTATCTATTGACCCGAGTAATGCATGCCCGTTTGCAGCGTTTTCAATCAGAGGCAGCCGCAGACACATTTGGGCTCCAAATGAAACTATGATTGCCTCTTTTCATTACTCAAATTGGCCTGGGAGCATCCCTCTGCGTGGAGTTTTGGGTACCTCTTTTATAAAGAGGTAAGAAGTGCATTTGAAAAGAACCAACTTGTCTAATTTAATCAGACCGGCTAATCTTTTTCATTCTCAAACACTAATTCACTGTAATATTCCAATAAAAAGTCTTTCAGCAGTAACCTTAGCAGATTAATCTTATTATATACCTGTAGGAATATGTCTCTGATACTAAATAATGCACTTTATTGGGCCTAATTATAAGTATTGCATACCTTTTAAAAAAAATGGAACTTATGTATGTATTCACGCTGCGCCTGTAACATTGAAAATAAGTTCACAGTGGAGCTGTTAATGGTTTTCCCTTCTCTCCATATAGCTTCAGTGTAATAACCCTTCAAGGTCTTATAAAGTGTCTGAGGCAGATAAAACCATATATATAAACTTCATTATATGTTATAACTTTTAAGTTCCCCATGGTGTCTGCTGGAATGTGCACAATGTTGTCTCAAAGAGAGTTTTCTTAAGAACTAAGTGTCCAAATTATCCTATTTTAATAAATACTCTGAAGTACTAAAGTGTCCTTTATCCTCTGTTTCATCCAGAGGACAAATGTTGGGACGGGTGTAGTCATTTACATGTGCAGTGTCAGGCTACATTACTATCTGTTTTACGCTGCCCGTCTGAGTGACAGCCCGAGGTGAGCTTTACACCTGGAGTCTCTCTGTATCTCCGACAGCTTTAAAATGCAGAGCTCTGTCTGTCTGAGTGCTGATCAATATCTCCTCTCACCTGAGGGTGTTTTTTGAAAAAGGGTGGTGGTGTGTGATAAAGGCAAAGAGAGGGAGACAAGGTGACAAGCATATAAGTAGGATAACTTCTAATACAGGAGTAGAAGAAGAATAAGGAGGCACTGATGTGAAAGACTACCCACTTGTGCATCTGTCTATCTCTCATTCCTACCCATGTGCCCTCCGACCGGCTGCTGTTTGCACTTGTGCTCTCCCAAAAACCTCTAATCCCCCTTTTCCCAAAATGACAAAGTCGATCCTGCCCCGGCTGTTGATTCTCCGGCTTAATTATTAAAGATTACTGACACTCTGGAGAGGTGTGACTAGCATGTGACCGCTTGGCATTGATCCTCACACAGGGGAGAGGGATGACAGGGATTTGAACCCCGGTTAAAGCATTTTTCTGCCTCGGAGCTATCACAATGTGAGGATAGGACTGCATGATTAATGTTCATTTATTATGTATAGCCGTGGTAGTGTTTCCCTTTCATGCTTTAAGAAAATATTAGCATGGAAACACTTTACATGCTTTGAACTCCTCGATTGGTCTTTGGAATCCATACCGCCTCCTCTTCTCCTTCTTCTTCTCTGCTTTCTGAGGTTGTTAAGTGAAATCAAAGTGGCTGCAGAGTCTGTTAAAACGTAATTCCTGATCTTTGGCATGTCCACTTTGTTTGAAAATATTCTCAGTGGAATTTCACACCCAATATTTCAAATACTAAAGCATATAAGGTTGCCGTTTTGTCAAGAAAGGGCATTTATTACCTACTGCGCTTACACTGGGTTTAATTTGTTCCAGTTTCACGCTATCAATCATGTTGCAACGCTAGGCGGCTGCTTCTGATTCACTTTGTTCACAAGGTAGTCTCCACTATTACCTGTCACCGAATTAGTCAATCTAACAGCCCGTATTGTTTTCCAGTTTCTTCTCACATGGCTTGAGAGTCTGTCACGATGCTTGTCTAAACACATCTGTGCCTTGACATAAAAGAACTCCAGAGACTTTGTCAGCTCTCGAAGTGAAGTGTCTGTAAAAAAAAAGCTGAGATTTTTTTTGTTATGTGTGTGTAGGTCTGTGCTTGCCAGAGAAAACAAAAGTTTCAAATCGGTGAGGCCTGCAATCAGCTACCTCCACGCCCGGAGAGCGAAGGCCTTATCGTGCTGTATAAACAAACCGCAGCAGCGTGTAGGCGTCTGCTGTTGTAAGAGGCTGAGGATGGGAGCGAGAGGAGAAGAGGAGCGCAGTGAAGAACATAAAAGGCTGCAGTATGCTGAAGCTTGATAGGTGCAGTGTTTAGATTACACTCTTTATGAATTCACATGTGTCTTGTGAAGTTCCCCCAGTCGGTGTTTGGAGAGCGATAATGTGCAAACAGAGCCGGGCCTCAGTTTGTGCTGAGCAAGGAGTGGGTCACAGGTCCTCTGAGAGAAAGAAAAACAGTACTGTTAAGACTTAAGACAACACAACCTTTCTGTGGACTGTGTGTGTGTGTGTGTACAATACACCTCTGTGTGCCGAAGCAAAGCCCCACTCTGAAATGTTTGCGCGTGTGTTTGCCAAACCTGTGCGTCTGTTTTCATCGGGGTGGACGCCTCACAGCCAAGGCTATTCGGAAGCTGGACAGAAAGTGTGTGTGTGTGTGTGTGTGTGTGTGTGTGTGTGTGTGTGTGTGTGTGTGTGTGTGTGTGTGTGTGTGTGTGTGTGTGTGTGTGTGTGTGTGTGTGTGTGTGTGTGTGTGTGTGTGTGTGTGTGTGTGTGTGTGTGTGTGTGTGTGTGTGTGTGTGTGTGTGTGTGTGTGTGTGTGTGTGTGTGTGTGTGTGTGTGTGTGTGTGTGTGTGTGTGTGTGTGTGTGTGTGTTGCCTTTCTGGGCACCTCGCTTCGGGCTTTCTCCTCGATCCTCAGTGCATTCCAGCTTCTCCCTGCTTAAGCAAACAGAGCAGAGCACTCCGTCGCTCTCCTTAGCCGTCACGCTCCCTCCTGCTGCCAGCCAGCCGCCGGGCACGTTGGGCAACTGATACTGTAGACTTCGGCATTCCTCATCCTGCAGGAAGATCAGTGAAATCCATGTCAATCGGTTGCTAAACCATGCAGAAGAGTATCTCAAGCAGAGAAGAGTAATGTAGAAGGAATGACAGACTGTTATAAAGTGAGCTCTCTCACTCTTCAGCTCATCCTGTTGCAGCGAAGCTAATGGATTTTTTTTAATGAACTTGTGTTCCCCGGCTGAGTGCACGGTACAAACGGTTTCTCAAGCTTTTCCAATATCAGAGATCCAATCCAAGCATTTTAACGATCAGGTGCTCCGAGAAAGTCTCAGAGAAAATCTGCGAAGAGGGATTTCCACAGTAATCCCTGAAATCTGTGAGGAATGTCAGGTCAGAATAGGGTAGCGTGTGTGCAGAGTAGACCCCAAGGCGCTTCTTTGTACTGTGTTCAATTTACAATTACATTTTTCAGAGTTGATTTGCAAGTACAACCTTGGACAAATCCGAGCCAGAATATCATGATGTTTGTCGTTGTTTTCCAGGTCAGTGACGGGGAGTCGTTGGATCATTTCTTGCGGTGTTGGAGGCTGCCCTTCTGCTGGACAGCATGCGATTGGAGGATGTTGTCTGAGTCGGGCCTCGCTGCTCTGCGTCTCACCTCGTCCTCTAGAGGAATGACGGCTCTGTGGTGCTCACTCTGGATTTCCTGCCTCCTGCCTCTGTGCGTCGCTCCGGCCCGGCTGCCCACCGCTCAGCCCACAGGTATGACACAAGATCAGTTTCTCACCACTGCTGAGAAAACACCTGTTATTGTCTTTAGGGATATCCAATGATTAGTACACGGTCACCAGAAAACACTTGCTTTTATTTGAAGCAATTTGAGCAAACTTTCTGGACAAAATGGCACAATATTCGGCTTTGGCCTGTACATTCAGGAAGCAAATAAGTGTTGAAGCCATAGCTGTTCACCGGCTTTCTTTTATAAGAGTTCAACAAATCTGAAAAATTTGACCACTTGTCATTGAGAACACGTTTGTTGTCAGTGTTGAAATCAGTTAGTTGATTAATCATTTGTCGAGCAGAAATGCCAAATATTGACGGTTTTAAGCCTCTGCAATGTGAAGATTGCTGCTTTGCTCAGTTTTACACCACTGGGAGCTGAATATTGTTGTGTTTTAAACTTTTATTCAGAAAGAACAAGCGTCATTTCTCTCACACGAGTAAGAAAATAAAACTTAAAGCGGCACTTTTCTTGTGGCACAACAACAAAAAACGCAGCTCAGAAGAATTCCCCTCTCAAGTCCGCTTTGCACTTAGTCGTAGACGGGGGATAACATAAATGTGTTCATCACTTCAAATAGGGACATTTCAAAAGGCACATTTATTGTTTGTACGAATGTAGCGCAGTCTTCTTTCTTCTTCTCTTCTTTTTTTACGACGAGGATTTAATTGGACTGTTTTTGGTTCGCTGAGCTTAGTGCGATTTTCCCTCTTTGTTCTCGAGCCGGAGAAATCAGTCGAAAGCAAACTTTGACTGTATTTGCTTTAATCTCCGCATATTGTTCATAAAAACGAACACAGCCTAGTAATCTTTTCCTTTTTTTCTTTTTTTTTAGGCATTAGCAAAGTGTTTCCCTATCCCCTTCGTTCCTTTTTCTTTTTAAGTCTTTGACACACTTAAAAATGCATTAAGAAACCCGAGGAGCCGGGCACTTTATGGATAGACTCAACTGTCTTTTGCAAGTGTGTGTGAATGAGCAAGTACTACTATCAGGGCTATAAATACGACTTGAGACGCAGATTTGGGGACTTTGGATTTGACTTTGACCTAATTGCTGTTACGCTAGACTTAATTTGACTTAAAGGTGGGGTAGGTGATTTTGGAGAAACCGGCTCGAGTGCGCTAGAATTTGAAAATACACAACCGGAACAAATATGCCACTTCCTTACAGAGCCCCTCCTCCAACACACACAAACGCGCACATGACCAATGAGGGCACGAGATAAGTTTGTGCACAGATGGAAGGCTGACAGGCAGGTAGGACATCCAGTTATATTAGCCGGGCCGGCTACAATGATTGGTCGTGCTTTTTACAGTACTACGGCTTCCACAGATGACATTTTTGTATGGATTTTTTGTCAAAGCACTTCAGATATTCATTGCTATCGGGATGTTAAGAGCATTCCATGGAATATAACAAAAAGTGTATCTCGAGCCGGTTTCTCAAACTTACCTACCCCACCTTTAACTACCTGAAGAGTCTGAGACTTGCATGCAAAAATATCTCAAGTTCAACCTAGAAAACACCTAGAACAAGAAAAAAAAGACTTGTAATCACTTGTCGGCTTCTGCATTGTAAGGATTTGGTATTGGCTTTGCGGGGGGAAAAAAGCATAATTAACCCAGCTTTGGAAGGAATGTTTAAATATCACATAGTCTTGAAAGGGTTGCATTTTGTCTTCAGTTTTGACTTGGCTATGCCCAGAAAGATGTACTCTCAGCTCTGCTTTAGGCTGATCTGACAGCTCTGTACCTGTGTGTGAATTCCTCCTCTGTGTGCCCCCCTGTCCTCCCTCATATAAAACCAAAACGCTACAATAGACGTGTTGTGATTCTCTCTGCCTGATTGCCTTCCCTGCTGAGAGCCTTCGCAGCAAATCATGCTCAGCATCATCCAAAAAGCACAGTGTTTTTTTTTTAAGCCCCTCGGGGTGGCGGGTGTTTAGGCTGTGATCTTCTGTCTACCTGCGCTGCATGCAGACACGGCTAATACAGCCTGGGCATGCTGCTCTGAAATATATATTGTTTCAAGTTGCTAATGTTTATCATGTGAAGGTGTGATGATTCATTGATGTGAAGAGGATGAGGTCAGGTTATAACATGCATGATGCACGGCCATGTTTCAATAAGAGACGTCTCCTGGTGTTTTTTAGATCTCTGATGCTTGAAACATCATTTTGTCAGTGTCGTCCATCTTTGATGTGATAGAGATTCCCGTATGACCACGGATACATAACAAACAGAATGGGAAGAATTAATCTAAAAGGAATTAGATTAAAGCTAATGCAAATCTAATTTTACACCTTTAACTAAATGTTCGTCATCAAGTTTGGTATAATTGTATAAGATTCATTTCTTGGAAACCCTTGATATGTCATCTCATTGTCTGACTCTGACAACAAAAACCACATTTTTCTTAAGCTTTAGCATTCACATTATCTTTGTATATCCTTCAGTAGCTTTGTCTTTATAGTCAGGATATAAAGATGGCTGTAATGCCCACATACAGCAGTTTCTGTGCCTGGTGGGCATCTCCGGCTTGTCTCTGTCTCCCCCATCTCCCCGCGGCCCCACGGCCACCAGGGGAGTTCCCCACGTCCACAGATGGACGAGCAGTGGTGATAAAATGATGTCGTTTACTGGCAGATGGCACAATTTCCCCTCGGCAGCCACAGCGCTGGGCAAAGTTGTCACTGAGGTCTGTGTTTTCTGTTTGTGTGTGTCAGTCTCAGGGTCAGACATTAGCAGGTGCCCTTGAACGTTTACAGCACTAGTGTAAATACACATTTAAAGTACGTGTGCTGCCATTTGGAAAGCCTTATTACTATTACAAAACTGTTTGATTGTTTGATTGAACTGTCATCTAAGTATTTGATGACCGGCCAATCGTAAGCATGTTTTGGAGACATTCTCTTAAATAAGTCACCCCCTGTTCTGTATTTGTTTGAGTTCTTGTGTGAGTGTGCATGCGTACAAGATGATATTCTGTGTTTCCATTAAGTCCCCCATAATGTTGTGTAAAGGCGCACCGTTGTTTATTTCTTTTGGTGGCATATCCAAACTTAGAAAGGAAAATAAAACGTTTTGAGAGGCTAAGTTGACCCATTTGAGAGACTGATGACAAAGAACAGAGGTTGTGTGTGAGTGTATGTGTGTGTGTCTGTTAGTTATTCTCCCCTCTGTATTTACTGACCACACACTCCCTGCCGGTGCCCCTCAGCTCAGATGAAATATGTGGCTCCTCTGCTCTGAAGTTTTCTGTGAAACAGCAGACATATAAATTCAACACATTCTGTGTGTGTGTGTGTGTGTGTGTGTGTGTGTGTGTGTGTGTGTGTGTGTGTGTGTGTGTGTGTGTGTGTGTGTGTGTGTGTGTGTGTGTGTGTGTGTGTGTGTGTGTGTGTGTGTGTGTGTGTGTGTGTGTGTGTGTGTGTGTGTGTGTGTGTGTGTTCATTTTCGTGTGTGTAAGACAGGGCAGGCTTACGTGGAGTCTGCAGTTAAGTGAATGTTATGTCTGTATGGGCAGAGGCGGATTATGAAAGGGAGGCAGTAAAAGAAGATGAAAAGAGAGAATGTAAAAATTAAAGGAGTCTGTGTACATGTGTGTCTGTGTGTATATGTGTGCGTACGTGTGTCTGTGTGTATATGTGTGTGAGTAAGAAAAAGAAAGAGACAGCGTGGGTGTGTGGTGGTCATTATAGCCTTTAACCAAAAAAGAAGAAAGCAAATATGTGTCATTCTTATGACAGAAAATGTATGTGTGTGGGTGTGTGTGAGGTCACTTACCCCATGCCCCCCCTCTGGCAAGGACTGTAAATGTCAGCAGGGGTTGTTTGGGTCATTAGGAGACTCGTTAAAACCAAGCCATCCACAGATTTATGCTCAGGCTCTACAATTCACACAGACACACACACTCACGCACACACACAGTACCCTTTCTTCTCTGTCATTTTTTCTTTCTCCTTGATTCTTTTTTCTGTCAAAATTCTTTTGTCTTTTCTACCATTCTCATCTCTTCTCTCTCTGTCTTTCACACACACACACACACACACACACACACACACACACACACACACACACACACACACACACACACACACACACACACACACACACACACACACTTGTCTTAAAAAACCTCTCCTGTGCCCTGTCTTTGATTGTGGCAGTGTTTTCCTGAAGGCATAGCGTGTGTATGCACGAACGTGGCATGTTCTGTAGTCCAGTAGTGTGTTCAGCTAGTATTTCCAGTTAAAAGACACTCACACATCATTTACATAAAGCCGTTATTCAGCCTTTATCTCACAAGGAAGGATTTTCAATGTGAAAAATACACTCCTTCCTTACAGTATGTCTGTTTACAGAAAATGGTCTCGTTCCCACCAATGGAAGCACTTAAGATTCATCTTAAGGTGAACATTGTTTAAAAGGGAAGCAAAGGAAGGCTATATTCATCTAGAATGTGTCTGAATCTAATGCATGCAATGCCTATAGATTACAATGCCTTTGCACATCCAAGCTAAGCTACATTTACATGCTAAGCCTAGTCCCAAGCTAAGGACTTATTGCTTCACATATCTCCATTAAATCTTGTTATAGATAAGAACTATGCTGAATACCTGTCTGTTCCAACTCTACATTCCTCGACAACACTAAAATGACCTAATCCTATTCGTTGAACGGCCAAATCTGATTAATATGACTGCTTTATTGCCAGATGAATACTGAGATATAACATATTTAACCAGGTGTGTTTTATGAAATCAGATCTGCAACAAACACATTGATAGTGCTGTCACTTACTTTAATACCTGAGGTGTTATTCCTTTTAAAAATCAGAAGATATACAAGTTTTAATGTCCAGTAAGCAGGAATCACCTGGTTGTTAGCAGAGTTGACAATAATCCTGTCTTTCTTTTTCTTTAAGTGAGGTATGGCAAGCAAGTGTAGGTCACTGGAGGTCTTTTTAGTTCTTATTTATATATTTGCAAATCAGGTAATTAACGGTAATATTGGTTGCAAATACCCAATTTGTCTTTGTTCTCCTGGAGTTCATTGTGCTTTTACTCCTGAATAGATTCTAAAGCTGTGCCTCTCCATTATAAAAAAGGTTATTTTCTCGAGTAAGATGGCGGTATCATTTTCTGTGGGGAAACATCACTACCCTTTAATCATCCTATTATGTAAATGAGCGGTGCTCCCTGTGTGGGCTGTACGCGAGTCTCTTGAAAATTGGACCGTTCCTCACAACTTAAGTGTAAAGTTACTCCGAGCGGTTTCTCTTCCTTGGCTGCAACACTTTGGCTTTCCGAGTCTCTGCATGAATGTTCATTTCCCTGGCAACATTATCAAGACATCTTTTGGCAAGCGTGGGAAGCATGCAGGCCAAATAAGCTTTGGAGAATGAACATTCGATGAACAATGGTTGTTCTATCCTCAGTCCATCAGGCACTTAATCCAGTAGACACTAAATACACTTAGTTGGATGGGTATTAGACACTAAACACAACTATTAAACAAGGGATCCTAGTGGGATGCTTCTCCTCAACTCCTGTAAGTCAATCAAGATTAACAGCAAAAAACTATAAAAATAAATCTGTATATTAACCTTTAGAAGGTCTAACATTTACACCATGACCTTTTAAGTTCTTTGACTGTAAATTAGTTTTTTACTTTTTGTTGCATCATCTCAAAGCACATTATGTATTATGGAGATCTTCATCAAGCACTTGCAGAGGACTGCTGTCTAGACGCAGTATTTTTACAAGGATAACACACAGTTGGGCACAAGTTGAAAAAAACTTGTTTTCGACCAAATGTTATTAAAGTTTTTCATATCAGATCGACTTGAATTTGACCAAATCCAAATCCTGAAACAAAATGTGCCTCATATTGAAGGACCAAGGCTCAATTATATTGATACTGACTAAAATCCAACATGTCTGTAGGACGGAAGATTAAAACCTAAAGTACTGAAAGCTGGCATTGAATATCTGGTTAGATTTTAAATCTGGTTAATTTACACTTACATCTACAACCTGATTTAAATGTGTTGATTAGGCTGCATTCAAACCAAAAACATCAAAGGCGTGAGAATGGCGGTCCGTTTGTCCATTTGAGCTTTATTAGGGGTTCAAATTCAAGATGTAACGTCACACAAATAAGGATATTAATGTGGCACCTTAAAGTCAACCAAAGTAGTAAAACAATCAGTTACCAATAACATGGTAAAACGCTCCAAAGGGCCTCGGGGGGAAATGCAGAATCAGGTTATAATAACTGTTTGTCACGATATTAACCCCTTCCATAAACAAGTTCTCATGTAATGTGTCTTAAGTAACAAGATATTGATTACTATCACATTTAAAGATTTAAAAAAACAGGTCCTGGTGTCACAACCAAGCGACTAGGATTGAAAATACCACTCGGTTATTCATGGTTTCTCTATTGATTGACTATAAAACGCAAACTGATATAGATATATTCGCTGTCACTGTTCGCCCTTCTTCTGTAGTCATTGTGTGAAATCCTCCTCCTCTGTGTATGGAAAGAATTATCAGACAGCTGTAGATCAGTAGGTCAGTGTCAGCGAGGGGCCTTCGTACGGATCTTGTCTGCAGGCCACAGCTATGTATGTATTAATACACCTCATTAATGCCCTTTGAAACCCTCTCTGCATGCCACTCCATGAATTATGGATGAAGACACGGACCTATGTCTGTGCGTTCTGCTCATTTCCTACCTCAAACACCTTTCCTGCACTGAGATTTAAAAAAATTAATGTAGTCCTTCTTGTCTCTTTTTCACCTTTGCATTTTAAAAAATGTATGCAAACACATTTAAAGCTTTAAATATTATCAGTTATGTGATCGTTTTCTCATTTTTTTGCATTTCTTTTGAATATCCAATCGTTTTTGAGCACTTTGAAGTTTGCCTGCACTTTCCCTTTCAGTGTAATGATGTCTTTGCAGCACACACACACACACACACACACACACACACACACACACACACACACACACACACACACACACACACACACACACACACACACACACACACACACACACACACACACACACACACACACACACACACACACCTGTACATGTCCTCTGCTCTACCTCTGGTTGCAGTTCATGATAGTTCCTAGTCCGTGGGCTGACAGCGGCGATGACATATGGTTGGTTTTTTAATTACAAATCTCCCCTTAAGGAAATTGTTGGGATACTTAACAGATAAGGCAAACATGGAGAGGAACAAAGAGGCTCGTTGTGTCCTATCAGAGGGACGGGTTTTGGAGGCTGCGCAGGAAGGGGGTGTGGGTAATTCAGCTGGAGCTGCAGTTAAATCTGAGATCATATATTTGTGCTGTGAAGTGATAGTTTGATGGTGTTTTACTGAAAGCCATGTCCCTCCTTTCAACCGTCTCTATCTCTTTCTCTATCTCTCTCGCTGACACCTGGATTTATGGCCAACATTACTTTAATTGCATAATTTTGATTGAATTGTCGTGATGGATGGCAATTGCAAAATGAGCCAATATACACTGTTCTCATGCGTGTATAAATGTGTGTGTGCGTGTCTTTGTGCCAACTCCATTGGAATAGTGTGTTTGGTTGCTGGCAGACGCAAACAGATGGCAGGTTGTGTGCCGAGCTATAAGCAGTCCAACACACGTGCACACACACACACACACACACACACACACACACACACACACACACACACACACACACACACACACACACGCACACACATTCATTTCTTAGAGCTTCTATTTGATGTCACCCGATGTTTCTGGTGTTTCTTTACATTATTTGCTCATCTGTTATTTTCCTCTTTCAGTTTTGTTGTTCCTCCTTTGGATGAGAAGATTAGCACAGCATGAAAAACACCATTTATTTAAATAAGACCACATAGACTTGATTAGGTTGAACCCACTTCAGCTGTTTGCTGCCTCTTTTCATGTCAAAATGTTTCTCTGTTTTCTTATATCATTAAACACCTGTGCAGTTACAGCAACAAGGACAGATACAAAAGGCAAATGAAATAAGAATAGTATTAAATATAGAGGTATTTAGGTATTTGATAAGCTTTCAAACTAGCATACTAGACTTCATGGATCCTATTGTATCTTATGCGTCCTTGAAGCAACACTCTCACCCACCAATGCGATTTTGTGCCTGCAAATCTACTTATTGTGAAGCACTTTGAGTTCCATTCTTTGTATGAAGGCTTTCGGCTGCTATTTATATTACAAATTCCCTCCCACACTCATGCATATACATACCTGTCATATCTTACTATCCTCACCCGTTCTTTGTTTCTCTTTTACCATCTTAAATCCTCAACCACATTTACACTATTCCCCCATACATTCACTATTCAATTCAAAATCTGTGACCCAGTTTCATGTCCCAATGTGTGTTTTCTTTTGTGTTTTTATAGTAAAGTAAACACGATATATTTATTATAAATGAATCCACGCCTCCCACACTGTCTCCCTCTCTCTGACCGCTAAGCAGAAGCAGAGCTGTCCTGTCTGCTCTGCTGCACCCCATTTACATTTCTGTGAATGGAAACAGAGAGCCAACAGACAGTGTTCAACATCGTGTGTGTGTGTTTTGGGGAGAGAGGGGGAGTGAGTGTGTGTGCTCACCTTCTTTGCTTGTCACAGTTAGTATGTGTGGGTTTCTTTCATCTTCTTCATCCCTCTGTCTTCCTCTTTCTTTCCTTCCTCTTCCCTTTATTTCTCTCCCTCCTTCCTGGTCACACTCACACATCTGCTAACTTTGTGCCTTCATTGTCCATCTCCTCTTTGTGTCTGTACAGTATTGCCAATGTAAGAATAATAATTATAGATAGCCCTCTCCTCCTCTGCCCCATCTTCTTCTTCTTCTTCTTCTTCTTCTTCTTCTTCATCTTCTTCATCTTCTTCTTCTCTCTCTCAGCTGGCTAATCTTTGCTCACCTCTTCCACCGCTCAAAAAGGCTCAGGGTCTCCACTCTTACCCTCTCCACTCTTACCCTCACATGTTTAAAGCACCCCCACATCCAGGGCAGCTGACACATCTAATATTGAAACCCAACTCGGCTTCCATGCCTCCCACGTCTCACCCCTTCACTCCCCTTATTTTATTTTGCCAGAAGAGCTAAAATAATAAACCCTGTCCGTCTACAGAGCGTAATGGAAGGCTTTTCTCGCTGGAAAGGAGAGAAGGAGAGACTTTGGTGCTGTGCTGCGTTAAAAGCAGAGCTGTGACTGTCAACTTTTGGCTTTTTTTGGCTAACCCAGCACAGAAATTGTTTCAAAATTCCCATGAAAGGGTATTTCTAGTGTGGTGCATCTGGTAATTGAGTGCATTTTTTCCTCATGTGAGAACTTTCCCCTCGGCATTTATCTGCTGCGTGTCACCACAAAGTCAGAATCGGAAAACATCAGATTATTTTAACTCGGCAACAGCTTGGGTTATATTTTTTGCTTTATCCGGGGAAGCAGTGTCTGATCTTTTTAAGCATCATTTGGTTGCAGACTTCTTAACGGCTCATTATATCCTCTTTTGCCTTAAACAACTTTGATTGCTGACAAGGAGAACTTACAATTAAGACGTGATCTGAAATGATGTTGCAGTGTCCAGTGTTCCTTTATTATTATTTTTTAAATAGCCACATAGACCCAGGTGTAATTCCAGTTAGGTAGCCTTGTTGCGTTTAACATTTCCCTTTGTTTTCGGTCTTAAAGTGTACATTTTCCTTTTTTTAAAGACAAACATGTCATAAAATGAATATTTAAAAAATATCCAATATGAAGCGATCCATTTATAGTCAAAATAACCATAAGATACACCCTCATCTTTTTTTAAAACACTTGACTTTAGTGTCTCAAAATTGCTCATAATGTTGCATTACCCTCCAAAGGAACCAATAGTGAGTATTAAACAGGACTGTCGGCCATTGTAAAACACAGACATTGTTACAACTGTGGCCACATAGATACATCATGCTGTCTTGGTACCTGCAGGGAAAAGCTAACACGTTAGAAATGCTAACACTCTCTTAAGTAACATTAGCATTGCAATACTTTGATTTTGTTCCCAGTTGAGAGTGGAATCTAACACAAATAGTGGAGCAGATGTTTTTTTTGGCTATATAACATTTCAGTTAGTTCATATTAGCCCTGGTTCCAGAGGACTGTTGCACATAGTTCAGGCTGTGTTAGTATAGATGTCTGGTAAAGATGTCTCAGGACAACTGTGCTCCAGTTGTTCTTTCTCCCAAACAGAGGCTCCTCTCTGTGGCCTGTTTGTGCTGAAAGTGAAGGCAGGTCCTGAAGGGAGGGATGATGGGATTAGAGGCTTTCCTGCTATCGTCCTACTCTCATAAGCACACACGCACTCTTAACACACCGGTCCTGCGTTGAACAGTTACACCATATTCAAATGAAGACCCGGGGAGAATCAAGATGCCAATAACAAGTCATGTTTTGTTTTAACACATTCCTCATCAGTAAGATTGATAGTTCATTTAAAAAAAGATAAGAAGCTTGATGGTTGGTGGTTAAGCAGCAATCCGGTACGAGACAGGAAGTAGCTCAGGAAAGGTTTGTGATCAGAAGCACATGGCGGCTGAGACCAACAGCAGGCTTCACGTAGAGACGGACCCACGCAGTCCCACCACTCCAATAAACAGCTTCATAAAAAGAGCAGTAAACGCCTTTATGTCTCACTGATCCCGCCTCCACCTTCAGACCCTATTCGCATCAAACTGTTTTACAAATTCATGCTGCGAGTCTAAAATAATGCTTAAATGTCAAAGCACGAAGTCAGAGTTTTCTTATAGAGTGAATGCTGTGTAGGATCGCAGACTTGCCGAGGCGACACCTCAAAGCAGAACAAGCCACGCTTTAGTTTCTTTTTGTTTATACGCTTGTGTGTGTGTGTGTGTGTGTGTGTGTGTGTGTGTGTGTGTGTGTGTGTGTGTGTGTGTGTGTGTGTGTGTGTGTGTGTGTGTGTGTGTGTGTGTGTGTGTGTGTGTGTGTGTGTGTGTGTGTGTGTGTGTGTGTGTGTGTGTGTCCAAAAAACAAGTGTTCATTTACATTGATCACACTCCATGACACTGATGTCTTTGTAAGCTCTCACACACACACTATCCCCATCCCACCCACCACCAGACATTTGTGGGGGGCAGGTCATCCCAGCTGGGGAGTATCAAAAGTTGTGTGTGTGTGTGAGAGTGTGTTTGTGTATGTGTGGATGTGGGGTAAACTCCCCAGAGGTCCGGTCAGGGGTCAGCGGAGGTCAAAGTTTAACATTTCAATCAGGCATCTCCTCGTGCTGTGTCTGTCTGTTTAAAGACGGTTTCCATGAGCTGTATCTGGTCTTATGGGTTTTGGATAAGAGGCATTCAGACTTTTAACTTTAAGGAACACTCTGTTCTCTGTCATTAACTTAAATCATTTGCAGTTGAAATTCTGCGTGTCTCCTTAAAAGGATTAGTGCGACAACTGAAGACTGTATATTCCGTGATAAAACAAATGTCTCAATATTTCTACAACTTACTCCTTACGACATTGCAGGAAATGTTGCCAATTGACGAGTAGGAAGGCACAGTTTGTAAGATTCTTGATGTTTTCTATAGACTGCTTTTGTTCTCAAGTTTTGTAGTTTATTATCAACTTTCAGCATAGACTTTAATTTTCGCCCTGATTTTTTTAGATGTTTGTCTTTTTCTAATCTCTCCCCTGATTCAGTAAGCCTCTCAGGATGCAGAAGTGCTGATCTAGCATCAGTTTTCCCTCCAAAGTCTTTGTGAAATCATGTGGTTTTCCCAGACTGACCTTAAATCAATACACCGCACAGCTGACTCGTAGAATGTCTCCTCTCCTCTCTTTTGTTAAAGGAAAATAAAGTATAAAAATAAGTTGCTGCCTAAAAAAAGAAGCTCTTACGTCCACATTCTGAGATCCAAAAAGCCGCCTTGTAATCGGATTGGTTCCTCTGTGTTGTTAAAGGAAGTGTGATTATGTTGTATGGTGGCTCCACACACACTTCACAGACCTCCTGGCTTTTGTGAGGCGAGCTTCTTACACTTGTCTGTTGAATTGAAACTAGGCCAGTTCGTCTTTTGAATGACAATTACCATGGACCAAACCCAGGCCCTGTGCTGAGGCTGCAGGGATGGAGGGCAGGTGGGGGTGATGATGAGGGTATGAAAAGGAGCAAAGACGATTGGGTGCTGCCAAGACGCTCTCTGGATGTACAGTAGCTTCCGATGCTCGTTAGGGCAGCCGAGCGGAGGGGGGGCTGGCACAGGCCGGGGCGGGATGTTTAGAGGCTACATCTATCTTTAACTTGATTTTAGGAGCTCTTGTGATAAAGTGCGGCTCAACTCGGCGAAGAATAGAGGCAACAAGCTGGGGAAACCCTCCCTCTACCCTCCTCTTTTTCTCCTTGATCTCCGCCGAAGCCATCCCTCTTTTCTCTCCATCTTCTCCTGGCAGGCTTCTCAGCAACGGTGTGAGGTTGTCAGGCTGGCCCAGATTAAGGGCATTGTCCAAAGGTATTTACATCCGGCCAAACCATATTAAACAGAGATTAGGGGGGTTTCACTGCACATTGCAAACAAGAAGAGGGGGTAAAGAAGAAGATGGAGCTTTTCCAGGAAGAGCAGGATTTACAATAGGCATAGCTGTGAAATGGAGGAAGAGAAATGTGCTCTTTATGGAGGGGGGGGGGGCTGGTGGTGAAAAGGGGGGGGTTCCACGGATCCTGTTTGAAGGTCATGTGATGCTGGCTTGTCTGAGGGTGTGTTCAGTGTGCCAAATGGTTGGCAGCCAGTCCAGTTTTTCAGCATAGGAAGCAGAAGTAAAGAATCTGTTGGCGGGCCGCAGCGAGCAGACGGGCTGCTGTGGAGGACATCACCGTCTGAAGCTTCTGCTCAGGAAATGTCTTTAAAAGATAAACTCTTTTTATTACAAATTGGATTTTTATCTTTATAAGCTTTAGCCATCCTTTCTTTTGGTAACTAGAAGGGCACTTGGAGATTGCGGACCTAACGCCAAAGCTGCATTTACATTCGCCTCAGATGCACCCAAGTCCTTCTTCCAATATTGATGATTTCATTAGCAAAAACATGTTTGTATCTTTATGCATTGAGGTATTCAAACAATGCATTTATATACATTTCTGTGAATTTCGGATAATGCCAACACGATTGGATTGCAGCGCAAAAAGTATGCAGTTTAAATAAAAGTCAAACTTCCTGTATGTATCCACCCTGTTATTCAGATCTACAAAAAAAATGATGGGTTATTCTTTGGTCCAAACTTCTCCTGTCCAACCAAGTTTCACGAAAATCAGGCTCAAAGCAACGTTTTTAGGGACATTTTCATGCATTAATTTTTACCAATTTGTGTGCAGAAACACTGAACACCTCCTTACGTCACACACATGCTCACCAAGTGATGACAAAAAATGTGGAAAGGATTATTCCTCTTTTTTCCTAAAGAAAAGAGAGTCCATGCAGTCTGCAGAAGTAGACGCAAACAACTAATTACCTGCAATAAAAAAGGCCATTTGTCACTGAAATGTTTGCCACTGGTTTGAGAACAGCTCGCTCTGCAGATGTTGGAAACATGGGCCGTGTTGTATTATTAGTTCAGCGTAGTTAGGAGGAGGAAAAATAGGGGGCTTGATAAAGATAAATGTCCCCTTGGCCCATCTGGAATCCATCACTTTCAGAAGTGGTTTATTAAGATATAGCTTGAAAAAGGTATGCTGCTTTTCTACTCAATAAAAGTACCTGTTAAGCTCCCCAACAGAAAGAGTCTTGTAATTTATTTGACTGTTTATGATCGTTCTTGCCGGCCTGTTTGAACCTGCATGTACATTTCTTCATGCAAAGCAGCCTGGAAGAACAGGACGACGTCATTCTCCTGAAACAGCAACGTACATCAGCATGGAGAGTCGGTATGATCAAAGGATTCCAAATTGGCAAAATGTTTATTTCTTTTTGATATTTGGTTATATTGAGGACCTGCTTGTTAGGCGCAGAGATGAAACTCTGAATTGATTCCCTCCGATCAGAAAATGTATTCAGCACAGTGATGCCTCAATTTAGTTGTTTACTGACAGATATGACATTTCGGAAAATAGTCTTCTCACTCTTATTTTAAGGAGGCTGACTCATTGAAAACAACTTGCACACACCCAGACACCAAACTATCTTAAGCATTTCATGGATCTACTCTAAAATTCACAGTTGTCTACTTTAATGTGGAATTTTCCATTTTCACCTGCTGCAACCTCAAGCACTCTAATGTCAGAGTCAAGAGATATGTTTTTTTTAAAAGCTGAAAATGCAGTGACAGTTCACGTTGGGAAAGTTTGCAGTTGCATATTTTCTCTAGAACAAAAAGTAAAAATGTTCAACTGACTGACAATCGGCATCATTTGACTTGTTTTCTTACTTTTTGTTTGTTTTAAAATCATAAAAATGTCCTTTTTAAGGATCTTAACCAGAATCTTATTATTGCTTTGCTTGCCCATGTGTTAAGCGGAATCAGTTCACTCTCAAAGAAAACCTTCCTGAAAAAAGCACATGTATCGTATTCCCTTTTCCAAAAGTTAGATACAATCTGGGATGTAGTCATTGGTATCACTGCAGCCACACATGGTCAGCTCATGTGGTAGTAAACCCCTTTTCGTCGGCACTATAACATGTACTTTTCTTGGATAAAGTGGATTTAAGTGCATCGATTGAGCCGAACGTCATCCGTGTTCCCTCCCGTGTCCTGATATGACAGCAGCCATGGCGACAGCTCCTCAGTCTGGTCTACGCTGCTTCCTGTTCCTCAGGATCCCTCGTCAGTGTGTGTGTGTGTGTATGTGTGAGTTAGAGAGGCAAGAGTGGAAAGGCTTCCCCACATAAAGAGGTCTTTTCATCCCCAGGGCCGCAGCCTGCCCGCCGGCCCCTGGAGAAGTTTGTAGAGGATAAATAAACCTCTTCAGACGGACAGAAAAGATGGAGTCTGTATGCGGCGCACTAACGTACGGCGCTCCGCAGTATCTCAAAGAGAGACTTTATATTATCTGAAGGGCTATTTGTTATGATATTGAGCCGAGAGGGTAAGAAGGGCCAGGAGGGCAGGGGCCTCTTGATTTATGGAGTGACCGCCTAGCCTGTACTACACACACCCTTACACACACACACACACACACTTTTTCTCTTTTGCGATCGCAGATACTTACATACACACACATGTACATATCACAGTTACATACACACTCAAAGAGCACATATCACACATTGCTTCCAGCTGGCCCATGGTTCCGGTGAGAGTGCTCCCACCCCCATCAAAAACACACACACACACACACACACACCCACACCCACCCACACACACACACACACACACACACACACACACACACACACACACACACACACACACACACACACACACACACACACACACACACACACACACACACACACACACACACACACACACACCAACCAGGCAGCTGATAGCTCACACATGCCACACCGGATAAACCAGCGGGAATGTCTCTGTGTTGATATCTGGCCGGACTGCACCAAAAGGCTGCAGCTGAGCTTTCATTGTTGTGCTTTTTCAGAATGACTTTAGGTTGGATTTATTCATTCAAAGTGTCATTAAGTAGTTTACAAAGAATATAAACACAAGGATTTGAAAGGGCAAAACCTTTGAATTCATGTTTTTAATCAAACCAAATGTAATGATTATTTTTTATCATGTGAGGCCATTATCGGGCATGTTTTCAAGTAATATCAGACATCATGCAGACTCATATTCTTCTCTGACTTCTGAATAGTTGATTTTTGATTTCTTTGGGAGTCTGCCTTTAAACTTTTTCCTGTGATGTCTAAATGTTTTTATCAGTGTGTTTCCATTAAATAAGTGTACAATTTTGGCTTCGAAACAAACAAAAGTTAAGACCATGAACAGTTGTAATAGTAAATAATGTTTGTTATGTTCTACTTGGTACCATCTTTTTTGAAAAAACACTGTATAGCCAAGGCGGTTACCACTTAGCAGCCAGTACCAAGTTAAACCCGCTTGCTAACTTTTAATGTAAATATTCCCAATATTAACAACATGTTATCTAAACACTAAAGAATGCAAAAAAATAAAAATAATTTACTGCAGGGGAAACCTAGAGTTCTTTCAATGATTTCTGAAACACTTTCATCAAAATATGGATCTTTTTTTACTTTCCAGGACTCCGGTTCATTAAGCTTCAATGTCAGATTCACAGAACCACAAAAGACAAATCGGCCCATTTTGATTTCAGGCTACACTTCCTTACTCACATGTGAGGAAGGTGACCAAGTGACTGAACATTAATTCACTTCCTCGTGTTCCCACCTTAAAGCTGCTCAACAACTGAGTTTTCCACAGCTGGACACACAGCGATAGGATTTTCTTTTCAGGAATTTAAAGTGCTCACTTATTAACTAGGAATCCATTTATTTGCATATTTCCCAGTGACACACTTGCATGACTACATTTCAAATAGCTGTCTCCTGTCACTGTGATCAAACCTGTGACCGTACATTACAGGACGTTCACTTAGGAAAGGTAGAGCGAGGCAGGTAGTCTCCACTAAAGCTCAGCGGCTGGTAGATCTGTCCTGAAAGGTCGTGCTGTGGCACCAAGGGGAAGTCTTTCAAACCAGAACCACTTTTATTCAAAGCAGCTTTTCCCCCCACATTTAAATCTGCATTTCAAAGTGCAGGATCCGAAGCAAAGGGAGATATTTAGTCATTGCTGGTGACTGAAAAAGGGCGCTTTGCTCTTTGCTCGTTTACCTGAGAAATTGAGTTTTTAATGCATGAGAAATATATCTTTGTTTTGTTGTGTTCTTTAGGAAAATTGCATTTGTTTCGCCTCTGGCAGAGTAAACACACAAGCAGTGAACAAACGTTCCCCCTATCTATTTTCCCAGGATCAAAGCCACAGCGTTGCCTAGCCTTGCTACAGTATGAACAAACCCTTATTAAATAAAATGTTTTTTATAACCCATATTTTTTTCCAAAGAGACCACAGTATGCTTTGAATAGATATAGAGGATAGTTCCAAATAAAAAACGGACACTATCTGAATGGTTCGACACAATTAGACGTAAGTGAGAAAATATGTTCTTTTAATTTGGGTGAACTAGCCCTTTTAAGCAGTGCGTAATACAAATAAATAGTTTTTCGTCACTGCCAGAGGAGGTTGTGCTCGAATGCTCGTGCTCCATAAAGCCGAAGTGAGCTATGAGTCTCTGGAGATTATTATATCTACCCCATAAAGCTCGATTTCCCATGTTTAAGATCCTGCAGACATTCTTAGCCCCATTTTCTCCTTTTCTTTCACAGAGGTCATACACGAAAGGTGGCGAGCCATTCATGCTCAGATAGAATTTATGCTCTGTGCACCGTCGCCTCTGTGTTTTTCTTCCCGTGAATGGGCCTTTCTGCTCTCAAAAAGAGGAGTTGTAAATATTGTTGTCAAAGCCAGAGGCCACGCAGAGAACTGCACAGCCACGTTAAGCACATTATGGACTTAACATCTCCTGGATTTTTAATGGGTGCAATAAAAGAGAGAAAACTATTCACAACTCTCTATTCAGTTTGTTTTATTTAAAACCCGCAGTACAAATAACTGTAGTTTGATTTTGGACGACTGATGATATACAGACATGTTTCAAAGGAGCGATACCTGCTCGCTCTCCCACATAAACGTCACGTCTGTCCGCCCCGCATCAGAATCTGAAAGAGCCCATTTATTATTTAAATCTCCGACTATTTATTCCTCGAGAAGATTGTATCGTCTGATTCTAACCTTGCCTTTCAACCCCACCTAACCTCAGTTCGAGGCTGTCTGTGAGAGCGCTGCGTTCACGTCGCTGCTTGTGAGCAAGGCCGCTGGTCAACAGTGGGTGTATTTGCCGTCATAAATCAAGCTCTTACCACACCTCATCCACTCTCTTTCCCATGGGCGAGTGTGTTGTGTACTCTGTTGCCCGAGCAGCTCATTGAAAGCCTTCACAGCGGGTGTCTGTGCTACATGCTAGCATATGTGGAGGTATGCATGCCTCTGTGTGCTTATGAGTGTCCTTGTGTTTGTGGCGTTTTGCATGTATGGTTGCCTGAGCGACTAGAGTAGTTACTTTTCTATCTGTATAATTGACTTCTGGATGAGAAGACAACTCTTACATGAGGAGACACAAGGGGAACCTCTGTTTATTTACCCAGACGTGCCCTCCATGTCTCCCCCGTCCTCAGCGGAGACCGGCATCTTTAGCGAAGCCAGTAAACATGTTGATTTTTCCCCGGCTCAAACCAAGCTGGCACATGGAGCTGGTGGAGTAAATGACCTGGTGTGTGACAGCAAAGGTTGGAGAGGAGAAGGGAGGGGGGGCGTTCATTTCCACACAGCCCAGATCTGTCTCCATCTTCGTGCTGAAATAAAAAATTGCAATTTTCTGACTTCCAGAGGAAGATTAGTTGATAGTACTCCAGCGGGTCGGCGGTTATTTCTGCTTGACTGCCTCATTGTTTCAGAACGAACGGGGGTCTTTTTCTTATTCTGAAAAAACATGTGAATAATGTTGCCTCTAGATAACGCTGTTTATTCAAAATCCTAATCCCTTATTTACTAGATTTCTACAAAGATACCTGTGCTGAGAAAAGTGTTTTGATTGTTTGATTCCTTATTTAGCCTATAATGTTTAATTTCAACAAGTCCACACATTTCGTAAAATGTAAAAAATTTACATTTTTTATAAAATAAAGTTTTTCAGGTTACATTTTAAAACAAATCACAAGAATTAATTAAAAGATCTTAAGACTTAAAAATACATACAATCATATATGAAGAATATTGGTGTGTGGAATACAAAGCATCTGTCTGACCCCACTGTGTCTTCTTCATGTTTGCAGACTCTGGGTCCAGTGAGTCAGCGTTCCTGGAGGACCATGTCCTGGGCATGGGGGAAAACCTGGAGATAGCATGTGACCTGGAGGACCACTCCGAGCCCGTCGTCTGGTTCAAAGACGGCGCCGGGCTGGTTCCTGGCAACCGGACGCGGCTGGGCCAGAGGTTGTTGCACATCATCAACGTGTCGTACGAGGACTCAGGCGTTTATTCGTGTCGGCTCGCACAAAGCAACACGCTGCTCAGCAACTACACCGTCAGGGTGACAGGTGAATGGAATATTTGCTCATGAGATAATTTAATGGTTTATCAGAAACAATACTTGCTTTATTATTAAGACAATCAAGATACTTTTGTCATTTATTTGAGCCAGATTCTGCCGAAAAATGTCATCCTGTGATGCCTAAATGCCAATCCCGAGAGTTTCTACATAAACGATTGTCCCTTTGTGGCATGGAAACAGTCTAATGTAAAGATAAGGAACAAAGTTGTTGACTTCACTGTACCATCCTTTGGAAAACCACTGATGGGAGCAACCCGATTGTCCGCGTTTGACCTTATTACGGGCCTCTAGAAGTCCTAATAAATAAGATTTAACTAAAGATATAGACATTATCTCTATGCAATGAGGAACAAGATGTAAGATCTGCAAATCACATGTTCAGAAATATGCCTGTTAAATAAGACATAACGCCAAGGACATACACAGATACTCGAGTCAGTAGCAGGGCTCCAATAGAAACAGGCACTTTGGCTGCACCCTGGATCTCTCAGAAAACCGACCTGCCCCAGGTTTTTCTGCCCGTCTGAGAGACAGCTAAGAATCAAAGTATTTCCTGTCAATAAACACAGTGGAACAATTACAGCAGTGTTGTCTAGACATGACAGCTTTTTATACTGACTCGAAGAAAGACGGTGAAAACTTTGCTCAAGAGGAAAGTTCGATTATTTTCTCCTCCTTCTCGGTTTCAACTCCCCGTTAGCTGTCTGCCAAGCTACACACACACACACACACACACACACACACACACACACACACACACACACACACACACACACACACACACACACACACACAGGCACAGCTTTGCACCAGCTAACACCAAGCCAAGTTTTGATTCCCCCTCATGATGCACAGTCAAAGGTGAAATTCATTATAGGGTGAGAAGATGAGTGACGTCTTAAACAAGTGTGTGATGCAAACAGAGCTTGTGTCGGAGAGGGGTGTGGGGGTCAAAAAGGAGCGAGCAGTAGCTTGAAAGTCGGTGTTTCATTCCCGTAAAACTCATGGACACCAGCTGAGCCTGTTATTGACAGCTAATTAGAAAGCAATTAGCTCGAAACATTTCATGATTGAAAACAGATGGGGTTGCAAGAAATGAGAGTTTGCCCCCCATCCACACACACACACACACACACACACACACACACACACACACACACACACACACACACACACACACACACACACACACGTGTTTGGCTGCAAGTTTAGGAGAAAATTGCCTTTTCCAGGACTGATCAGAGGTGGACAGCTTCTTCTTCTTCTCTTCCTGGACCCACATATCAAACAGTATCAACACTGCAGGACAACACATGCAAACACACTCCCAGTCCCCAACACCACTGACTTATAAAGGAAGATACCCCAACCTTATATGTTCAGCTCATAAATCAGATTTTTCTTTTTTTTAAACAAGAGTAAAAACAAATCTCTCATTGAGGTGAGGTGAGATAACTTGATGTGCTTCCAGCTTAGCATGTTTCAGGAGAAAAACCACAGAGCAAGTGAATATCATTTTAATATTCAGTAGGCCTACTTGTAAGGCTCAGACTTTAAACAGTAGTCTTTGTTGGCAATATCCTGTTGTTCTCTTGCCCTACTTCAAACACAGAGCCTCGGCTTCATCTAAAATACACATGGACTGTTTTGTTGTCCCTCAAATATTTAAGTAAGGTGTCAGATATTTAGAAACGGTATCAGATGTAACACATGGACGGCTTCCAGGCAGTCCAGATATGCAAGCTAATATTGTTCTCAAAAACAAACACACACGGTACACATGTTGGAAGAAAGAGGGCTGTATTGTGAGGGACTGAAAGATGTTTTATTTGTATTTTATATGTAAAATGTAGTGTATTGAAATGAGTAACTTTGGTTAGAGGTTTTGTAGGGACCTAATAGCTTTGTTAAATATGTTGTTTACATATGGGTGTAGATTAGCTTCAGCCAAAGCAAATATCCTAGTGTGCTAATAAAATTAGTTATAGATGTCTAAGAACTGTTCACTTTAGTTGAGTTGTTATAATTCACATTTTTAGTGCTTTACTCTTTATTTGTACAATCAAGTTTATATAAGCTAATATTCTAACTTTGCCTGTGTTTAGTGCTAATTAGCAACTATTAGCATGCCAACACGCTAAACAACAGCCTCCTGTAGCTGCTAGCATGTCTGAGTGTTCAGATTTCAATAATATCATAAATCACTCATCTATTAGCTCTATTTTGTGAGCCAGAATACTTTTTGGTTTGTTTTGCAATAATGAAGCTCACCCAGACTGTAATGTGAAGTCTAACTAGCTTCTACTGCTGTGACTGGAGTGTTGAATTGAGGTGTCAAATAATAGAAACTAAAAGCTTCTAGTCAGGCATTTCAGGAGCAGCTTAAGCTAACGGGGTTGTCGAGGTAGCAGCTGGCTCTCATTAACCAGACCCGTGGAGCTGAACCAGAAAACTTGAGGTCAGATTGAAAAATAATTACAACACAGCCGTGAAAATTTGTGAATCTGTTTTGTATCTGCGTCTGGAGAATAATTAGAGGTCATCGGACACACTTACTGTTAGCAAGAGTTAGCTCCAGAGTGTGTTGCAAAGACAGAAAGGGTTGTTTTTGTATGTGCGTCTGCACACGTGAACACACACCAGTGTGTTTCATTTCTAGCGTCTGTGGAAATATTTTGTTTGTAATCTCTGAGCAAGTCGCCACACTGCAGAGAACTGTAGACTCATTCATGAGTTTCTCATTGAGCAGGTCAGTTTTAAAATGCATTCATGCGTATGTGTGTGTATTAACTTGTGGTGAACCCACACTCTTTATTCTCCACTGAGCATTTAACAGGCACACAATTCATGCTTTGTTTTCCCCCTTGCTATTTTCCTCTCGCAATGGGCTACAAGCTTTCCAGATGTACTTTTTGTGTTATCTGATGGCTGACATAGTTCAATTAGTCTGAAGAATGAGAAACTTGTCCAGATGATTTAGTACAGATCCAAAATAACATTTGTTCAACTTTCTTTTTTGAAAATGAAATATTAAATCGGCTCTATTTCTCTTTTATTTTAAGATTCACTCTCATCCGGTGATGATGAAGACTATGACGAAGACTCAGAAGATACAGGTAATGAAAATGGTGAATTCTTAATTACATTTTTTTTTTTCATTAGCCTACATCCTTTTAGTGAAATTGCCATTCAGTGTCAGCAGAATGGCACTAATTTGAAACTTTTCATGCCGAAAGAGATATTTTAGGACTCGTATGCTTATGATAAACAACAAAACAAAACAAAATCAAATAACTTTAACTGATATCTGTATAAATCTTCATATTATTTTCTACCAAACTTTTTTCTACCAAATCATCAAACTAATGTTCCATATTTGTAACCACCTATGAGACCTCAATACGAGCTGCTGTTTTTTGAATACCTTACCCTTTTTAATTGTGATCTAGGCTGATTTATAAATATTTTAGTTTGACTTTTTTATTGACTGCTATGCTGTTTTTTGAAAACATGCCATTGAAATGTAAAAATAAAAGAAACTTACAGTCCTTCTACATTTCTGAAAGCAGAACAAAGCATCCTCCAGTAGTTTTGTCCCGTAGCTACAGTATTCTTAGGACTTAAACATTGAGCATTAATGTGTTTTTCTAATGTGCGGAATACAACCTGAGTTGCATTAAGGCAGCACCACTATGTCGTTAAGCCTAATGAGCAGCACCTGTTGCCACACACAGCTGAGTGACCCGGAGCTGTGAACTGCTGTGAGGGTCAGAGTGAGGGGAGTTACACATTATCATACAACTTTATTACTATTTAGACATTATTATACAACTTTATGGGAACATTAAGAAGTATAGATTTTAAATAAAGGCTATAGAAATAATTATTGTATCCTTATATGGCCTTTATTAATGTTAAAGGCTATGTGGTTAAATCACTAAACTAATAATCATCAAACCACAGTTAAAATTGCAGATTGCGTTTAGTTTTTTACGTAGACAAAAGTTACTTAGCAGTACAAACATCAGATATAAAACATAAGTTTAACAAAGCAATGGCAACCAGCATGACTTGAAAAAGGACGCTAATGTACTTATTGTATACTGAACTGTAATTAGATTTTTTTTTTTAAATAACTGAAGTGTACCCTCTAATCTTTGATAGTTTTAATGTTTGAAAGACGTTTTTTCACACAACCTAAAACCTCACCCCAGGTGGTTCTCACAAACGTTCACAAACTCCTTATCAAGTCTCTATATCTTTCAATTAAGGATTATTGTGTGGCAAATCCTATTTATTAACAAACCTTATTACATGATGAATTGGTTGAAAAGTGCAGCCGAGTATTTGCTGTAGTTCCACAGTCCTCTTGTGTGTTTATGTCGTCCACAGTGAATCTGCATTATAGAGTTTCACTTGTCACCGTGATAAAAGATGTTGTCTGTAGGAGCAAAATAAATGGCTTAGAAGGGAGCTTTTATTGGAAATTACGTGACAATCATTGGATTTATGCAACTGATTAGATTTCTATGAGTGTGATCTGGGTTTTTATATCTGTAATTGGAATTATATGGCTCTCATAACCGCTCACTTTGCTCGTATTCAAGCCTCTCCCCAGAGCACTATACCGAAAGCCACTATCACACAGATCAAAAGCCGGTGTTTCTGCTGCAGTTTAACACTCACTGTTGTGATGTGAGCTGTTTTGGCATTCGGAGACGTGCTGAGTTCAGGTGCAGGTGAACAAAGAACAATGAGCGATGGCTTCTTCTGGCTGCGCCCGCTTTACACACTCTGTTCTGTCAGCTAGCATGACTCCATAGAGACTCAAAGCGTCTCCGCCCTTCAGAGGGCTCTCGACCAGCCAGACGCATCACTGTGCTGCCTTTGTTGTGGCATATGGAGGGAGACAGAGGAAGGTGAGCGGAGAGACAGTCAGACACAGACGAGGAAAAGAAAGTAATGAAAGAAAGGATAAGTGTGAAACAATAGAGCCTGACACATAATCTCTAAAACCTGCAGAAAATAGAAAGTTAGATTTCATTCATGTTTATACCGTTGAAAAATGCTTAACTTTACTCTCACTGTTTGCATTAGACCAGTCCACATCGTGACAGTGAACTGCAAGTCAGTAAAAAACACCCAAAACCATGCAGGCGGTATCAGATAGTCAATCATATCTTGAACTGAATCCCAGTCCAACTTAACTGCTTGTCAAAATTGGTGCCAGAGGCAAAATGTGGAACTGTTTTGGTGACGGTGCGACAGGCCCAAGCGAAATCAAAGCCTCTTTGTAAACGTTTCGACCAAACCAAATGTTGTCACATTGAACTCAAAATAAAACAGACACACGCTTTGATTATTAAACAGCCCAAAAGCCGCCGGGGCGTCATTAGTGTTTCACCCAACCTTTTGTCATCCAACTTCAATCATTAAAAGCTGTCAAAGTATCGACTGGCGAGAGAAAAAAGCAGTTTTTGTTTCTAGCAAATTATGGGACAACTGCACATTATAACCTCCTAGAGGAAGGACTGTTCTATTGGGCTGCATTAGGTTTAGCTACATGTAGTTGTACCTTTTTATAAAATTGCAAGAGCAGCTGGAAAACTCTTGTATTAATCCCCAATCTCTCTCCTCATTTCTGGACAAACTAAATAAAATAAAATGGGCAAAAATATGATGTATAAGTAATCACCTTTATTATAATAATCCTCTTATTTTACGAGTCTAAAATCCCTGCTTTTGCTCGCATTGGATATTGGAGAATTGGACATGTAATCTTTATATTCATACAGCATTGCCGTTTTCTATAAGGAGATGCAAGGAGATTATAGAAGAAAGCAGCAGAAAAAGCTTTAGTTACAACGCAAAACACTTCCCGTTGCTGTACTGAAAGTCGCTGCGGACAAGCTTTGCACCTGCAATGTAAAACCTGATTGTGTTTTAATGCGCAGCTTCAATTCATGGTGAAAGCCTGAAGTGTTTTCTAAATGGGCCGAAGTGGCAGCAGTGGCAGAGCTTACTGCAGACATCCTGAATGCCGGTAAATAGCCTCAGACTGCCAGACTTAATCTCTGCATGTAAGTCTACCTCATGACATACAAGGCTCCGATTTCCTAGCCAAAAGGAGAGGGATTAGCCCAGAAACGTTAAACCCCTATCGCTGCTTAATGTGCGCTAAGCCACCGCTAATTAGCCGGCTATAGCAGGAAGGATCCATGTGACGAAACGCACAGTCAGGCGGAGAGTCCCTGTCGGTGAGCGGAAGAACCTCCACATCCACATGCAGAGAGGACGTTAATAAAGATGTTGGCATGGTGACAGAGTCAGGCTATTAATGAGGGAGTTGGGATGGAAAACATTTGCAGATTGACAGCGAGACAGGGGGAAAGAAGAGAGAAGACGGAAATAAGGAAGAGAAGATTTGAGAAGTTGAGTCAATGTAGCTGCCAGATGAAATGATGCTGCTGGCCACAGCTGACTGTCCTCAAAGCAGAGACAAACAGATAGAAAGAAAGAAAGACAAGAAAGCTGCTGCAGTCATGAGCTCATTCTCCACCGTCCTCCAGAAGCCCCTCAGCTCTCTCCCCCGATGGTCTTCTGGCAAAAAGCAGAGAAGGGAGGATAGATGCCTGCCAAGTGGACAAAGTTAATTCCTTTGCACAAATCAGATTATCGGCCAATTTTACACTAGAATTGTCTTTAATTTCCAGAACAATAGCAGCCATGTCTGTGGTGTGTGTATATTTTCTATTTAGGTAAAGGCAAGGTTTAGCAGGACTAACTGTGAAGTTTGAACCAAACTGTGACGTTGATATCGGCTGCAGAAATCACACAAATAAGGTCAAAGTTAGTGCAAGTTATGCCATCTTAAAGTGTGTAAATCATTACTGATTAGGACATCCCCAAGCAAGGAAACTCCCATGAAGTCTACTTTGGTAACAGCCATTTTAACAAATACAAATATTTAGTTTGAAAAAATCCTAAGTCACCATTCGGTCCAGGTTTTAAGACCAAATGTAGAGCTGTCAGATGAGCAAATAAAAGCACATATGAGTTATTAAAGTGAGTATCTTTCGCAGTATGAAAAGCAGGGTACAAACGTGTGTGTGTGTGTGTGTGTGTGTGTGTGTGTGTGTGTGTGTGTGTGTGTGTGTGTGTGTGTGTGTGTGTGTGTGTGTGTGTGTGTGTGTGTGTGTGTGTGTGTGTGTGTGTGTGTGTGTGTGTGTGTGTGTGTGTGTGTGTGTGTGTGTGTGTGTGTGTGTGTGTGTGTGTGTCGGGGGGGGGGAGGAATGTTAACAGAGCCTAATCTGTGCTGTGCTCCTGAGCTATGCAGCCTCCTTGTTTACCCTGGCAGGAGAGCAGAGAGCCGGACGCCGGGCCACGCTACGCTGCTCCTAGCCGCCATTCCTCCAGCTCTGTTTGCCTTGGGTCCCTGCAGGCCCTCGGGGGCAGCAGGCCTTCAAAGAGCCCCAGTGTAATCTGTAATGAAATCTGCCCGTGTGCTCGCAGGCGTCAGTGAGGGCAAATTATACAATTACACAATTAGACCCCCACCCCCCACCTTTCCTCCTCCTCCTACTTTTCTCTGGATCGGTGTCTGAGCGCTGAAGGGACTTTGTGCCGTGGCGATCCGCTCCGCAGTGTGTCCCGCTCCAGCTAATTGCTGCTGCACTGGAGTTGGGCTGATAGAAAGCCAAAGTCACGCTCCTCCGACCCGAAACACAGAGCCAGGAGTCAGAGGGAGAGTGATAGAGAGCTGCAGGGGTTGTGTGTGTGATCACTTGTAACTGCAAAGCTTAGTCCAAAAACAAAGACAATGAACTCTATTCTGTTAACAAAACTCTAAGTGCTCACAGCTTATTCCCTGTAATGTCCCCTCAAGTTGTTATTTCAATAATACAAAGTGTTTAGAATCAGCATCTGGATCTGCATTAGAGTACACAAAGTGACAGATAATAACAGGATGAATATGCCAGATTGTAATGCAATAGTTTATCCCTATCTTGCAAGAAGAAAACACTTTAGAAATCTTTCAGTATCCCCACCAAAGAGTAGCAATCTCTGGTTTGGCGAGTGGTCATCAAATCCCATTTCAATGTGTTACAATTTTGAGATAACCTGCTAAACAAACAAAGAAACTGAAAGTGACACCTTTTTGCAAGAAGGTAGGTAAAAATAATTATGGTATCTTCTTTAACTTTGAAGAGAAAGTATAAATCATACAAGAGGTTGTTCTCAGTTGTGGCTCAGAAAGGGTAGACTATTGACTATTAATGGCCTGGGGGCTAATATTTTTGAACAACCCATTTTTCACTATATTTGATATATAGCAAGCCTAAAAACCTATTTTATTTTCCAAAATATATCAAAAGCTACGAAATGGCACTGGTGAATGTTTGATTATATCAGGTTTTATCAATGCTGGAAACATTGGGAAGAATTTTAGGGAAATGTTCCATAACTCCTGGGAGGCTAATAATTTAGGCATCAACTGTATGTATTGGATGAGTGAGTAAGTGTGTCTGTTGGTGTGTGATCACTTGTAACTGCAAAGCTTAGTCCAAAAACAAAAACAAAGACAATGAACTCTATTCTGTTAACAAAAACTCTAAGTGCTCACAGCTTATTCCCTGTTATGTCCCCTCAAGTTGTTATTTCAATAATACAAAGTGTTTAGAATCAGCATCTGGATCTGCATTAGAGTACACAAAGTGATAGATAATAACAGGATGAATATGCCAGATTGTAATGCAATAGTTTATCCCTATCTTGCAAGAATATATATTTCAGTATCCCCACCAAAGAGTAGCAATCTCTGGTTTGGCCAGTGGTCATCAAATTCCATTTCAATGTGTTACAATTTTGAGATAACCTGCTAAAAAAACAGACAAAAAAACTGGAAAGGTGACCTTCTTGCAAGCAGGTACAGGATGTCAAAAAAAGTTATGGTATCTTCTTTAAATTTGAAGAGAAAGTAGGTAAGGCATAAAGATTGATAGTCAGATCCTTTTTATCTCAAATCCACTAACACTACCAAAATATAATTGATGAGGCTCACAATTCTGGTAGATGTCATTGAATACTTTTTCCTCCTGTGACATATGTATCGGATGTGTGTGTGAGTGTGTGTGAGTGTGTAACTGCAAAGCTTAGTCCAAAAACAAAGACAATGAACTCTATTCTGTTAACAAAAACTCAACAGCTTATTCCCTGTAATGTCAAAATCATCAAGTTGTTATTTCAATAATACAAAGTGTTTAGAATCAGCATCTGGATCTGCATTAGAGAGTACACAAAGTGACAGACAATAACAGGAGGAATATGCCAGATTGTAATGCAATAGTTTATCCCTATCTTGCAAGAAGAAAACACTTTAGAAATATTTCAGTATCCCCACCAAAGAGTAGCAATCTCTGGTTTTGCCAGTGGCATAGCTTCTCATCAAATTCCATTTAAATGTGTTCCAATGATGTAGATGTAATTCAATACTTTTACCCCGGGTGACATATGTATTGGATGTGTGTGTAAGTGTGTGTGTTAGCGTGTGAGAAGGTGTAAACTAAACAAACAGCACACAGTCGTGTATTTTTAGGCTCCCGGAGAGATCCTTCTCCTCAGTTAACTTTGCAGCTGGCAGCTGGACATGACACTGTAACTGCTGAGGGAAGAAGTTACGCTAAAGCACTTTCCACTACGATGATTACATACCCATGCAGGGCAGGGTTATCTTCTGACCCCGTCCCTGTAGGGTTTGAGAGGGTATCTGGTCTCCCCCCGTCCCCACAGAGGAGATCCCACTCCCCCTCTGCTGAGGAAATACCAGCCTGCCAATTAGACACGGGATGGGATTCCTGTGTGGCTGAGCGCACAGAGCAGGACTTCACAGCAAATCAAAAACGCATTTTAATTCAAATACGACTTATTTTTGTTGAAGGAAAAGGCTGCATTTGCACTGTGTTGTAGGGCTGCTCGATTATGGCAAAAATCATAATCTCGATTATTTGGGTCAATAATTGTAATTGCGATTATTCATTAACTTTGAAAACATCCATTTATTGGAGAAAGAAAATGTGAACAGTATGTTTTTAACAGTTGATTACCCTGAACTTTAAGTATAATTCAACTGAAAAACCAGAAAAAGAAAAACAATTATTTAAAAAAAAAAAAAAAAAAAAAGTAATAATAACAAAATAATCGTTTTATTTCAATTACGTTGTTTTCGTAATCGTTGCCAGCCATAATCGTAATCGCGATTAAAATACGATAATTGAGCAGCCCTACTGTGTTGCATTGCAAAGTTCCTGAATAAGGGTCCTAATGTAAAAACATAATCAGTTTTAGATGCCCTAAAGACAAAAAGATGAACATCAGTGAATTCCAGCTTTGTTTTAAATCATATCAAATAGCTTTTTCCTTGTAGAAGGATAAAAAAAAAAAAAGAATTGAAAAGAAGAACGACAGCATTAGCTCTAAACAGAGAAAAAACACTTTTAGCACAACTATATTGCCAAAAAAGACAAAGACTACTTAACAGCATGTGCATGTGATCTTGCGCAGTAACTCAGCACTTAGCACTTAAGGGTCAGCGAATAAACAAATCGTGTGTGTTTTTCGGGATGAATCCATAACGAAGGAATGAATCCAGACAGGAAAAGTCCTCATGACGGTGTTTTCAGGCCCAGCTGAGTTCAGGAGCAGAAGCAGGAGGAGGGAGGGGGAGGGAGGGGGAGAGGAGGACCACACATCAGGAGAGAGACTGTTTAAAAACCCAGTGTGTTTGTGTTTGCCTGAGAGTGTGTGTGTGGCTGATTATCATGCCAAGAAAACAATGTGTTCAGACTCCTTGGAGGGTTGTCCCACGCTGCGCAGAGTGTCGCTCCAAATACGCCGAGACAGCAGACACAGAGAGAGAGAGAGAGAGAAGTAATGAAATCTTACAGATATTTCCCTTTTAAGGTGGAGGCAGTGTGTATGAGCGTTGCACGTTGAAAGCGTTTGCCCTAGCGAGCTGGGGAGTCTCTAACTCAAACAGGGAGCGTGCTCAGACGCTTCATTACAGTTTGTAAACACACAGTTTACCGTCAGTTCAATAGTGTAAGTAAACGTTCTGTTTGTTTGCTCTCTAAGAAGATACGTCTGTGTCTTTCATCGCTGAATATCTCTTTCTCCTGGTCTGGTTGTAATTACTCTGTGAAGAGGACGCCAAAGTTTGATGGCAGCTGCCAAAGAAGTGTGTGTCAGAAATATATCAGAACACCCAAAGCAATATTATAAACAGACACACACTGGTATCAAACGAAAAGCCAATCCTTGTTTTTCATGCGTTCTTTTAAGAATTTGCAGCAACAATTGTCAAATTCTTCAGATACATGCATTCAGTCTTTTCTGTCTTGGCTTTTGCTTGGTTAGGTTTAGGAAAACATTGTGATTGCTGTTTAAATCATCACCCATGTTGCAAAGTTACGTGAAATGTATATCTTAGTTTGGATAAACGAAACTGCTGAAGTGGCTAAATGACATGAAGTATAATTCAAAGTTTTTGGTCACTGCCAATGTGGCAACGTTATGTAAAAGACTGTTCTATGTTTGGCTTTAAAATAACCGCCAAAGTGTGCAAAGTAACATGAATCAGATTTTGGGTAAAAATAACAACGGAAGAGGTTGAGTAAAAAAAAAAGTCTTAAAATAACCACATAAGTTGCAGACACTCTCTCTTTGCTTTCTATTTTACAGGTATTTCAGAAACACCAATTACCATGCATTCCCCCCCCCCCCCCCTTGGTATAGAAACAAACAGTGCATGAGAATAGCCTGCTGTTCTTCAAAGTCCATCCACACTGGGGTTTTATTCTAAAGGCGACACCTCTCTGATCGACATCTCACCTGAGTTGAGCTGATGAGATAAATGTGTTGCTGGAGGGTGAGAATTACTTTTTAAGTCTCGTTTGACCCGAAGTCTGATAACACACAGACTCAGAGGAGCACACACAAACACACAGACTCAGAGGAGCACACACAAACACACAGACTCAGAGGAGCACACACAAACACACAGACTCAGAGGACACCCACACAAACACACAGACTCAGAGGAGCACACACAAACACAGACTCAGAGGAGCACACACACACACAGACTCAGAGGAACACACACACACACACACACACACACACACACACACACACACACACACACACACACACACACAGAGAAGCGCAGACATTGAGATGGTAATTAGCTCCTCTCTAGTGCTCCTGCATTCAGAAAAGTAAAAGAGACATCTGATGACCGGTCAGCCACCTCCTCAGCCTTTGTCCACACAGACCAATAAAGAGAGTGAGTGAGCCACGCCTCAGTGCCCTCACCCACACCTCGGCAACAATAGGCCTCTCTGACTCGCTACACTCTCTTTGTCCGCCTCCTTCTCAATACGACTCAATAAATCGCCCTGACAGGTTTCCAAACTCTCAGGATCGGGCGATTCAAATGAACTCTTGCATTGTTATCGGGGGAAGACGATCATAAGCTTTGTTTGGTCCGCCTGACGCTTCACGCACCCGTGTCCTTTCAGCGTCCGTCAAACTGTGTTTTAGTCCGTTTGCACATCTTTACTGTTTTTCTTCAGAGAATAGAGCTTGACATTGGGGGGAAAGTGGGTGCAGGTACTGTGTGTTGTTTATTAGAGCGGTGAGGGAAGACCTCTATAGGAAACCACAACCTCACATCTGTTCTGGTGAAGTGCATAACTCATCCAAGATGGACCAATTTGAAGACAGGGCAGAGCAGCAAGTTGTACCGTCTGTCCCATCTTTCAGCAATTACTAAAACATGTAACTATGAATTCCTGGAGGGTATTTCCAAAAATTCCTATGATCTAAGAATATTTCAGAAAGTGGAAACTTGGGGCCGATCTTTGAGAATAAGAAAGTGGGAAGTCTCCGCAAAGCAAGTCAGATTTAAGTCACAAAAAATACTTTTTAAGTCTCCGTTTTTAACTTGGAACTATCAAATAACTATGTTAATTGAATGGACTTGTTCCCAGCTACCAAACAATTGCAACATTTTGGAGGGGAGACTTGTATATTGTCTCATTTAAAGGGTCAGGATTTAGACTGAATTGCAGTTTTCTTATAAAGACTTCAGAATAAACTAGGGGGACATGACTCAAGGTTTGTATGAAATCATTCAATAATGTGATGATTGGTGATTTTGCTTATATGAAACTACTTTTCTCTGTTTCAATAACTTTAATAACCCCCTTCAAAAAACCCAAACCCTTAACAAGAGTCATAGGACGATACAATTCAACAACTTAAAAAAAGTAGACACAGGCACAAAAGAAAAACTTGAGAATGAAATTGATGCTTCACTTGGACATGTGTTGTTTTACATAAAATGTGTCACCAATGATAAGAGTTATATCAAATGATTTCAGGGGAAATGTCAGGACTTAATAAAACTATCAATTTAATGATGTGTTATATCAGGATAGACATTTTTTTCCATGACTGACGGAACAACCTGTTTTGTGTTTCTCAGCAGAACCTCCATATTGGAGCCGGGCTGACCGGATGGACAAGAAGCTGCTGGCTGTTCCTGCCGCCAACACAGTCAAGTTTCGCTGCGCCGCGTCGGGAAACCCGCAGCCCACCATCCACTGGCTGAAGAACGGGAAAGAGTTCAAGGGAGAGCAGAGGATGGGAGGCATCAAGGTGAGAGACCTTCAAACATGTTAGCACTTAAAGGTTAGAAGATCAGGGATGTGATATAGAGACTCAAATTGAGATTCCAAAAAAATGAGTTGAGCGACCATCGGTTCCTTTAAGCAAGGCATCTTAATCCCCCGCTCGTCCAGTGGAGCTGCTGTGTGTCTATCAGTAGATCAGTGAGAGTGTTGCAATGCTCCCTGCCTGAATTGCTATAACTGGAGAAGTGTGAAGCAAAGGACTGAAAGAGCCCTCATGCTCTGAAATCTTCTCACGGAAAATAAAGGTCAGTGAACGCACCGCGGGGATGGATGCCCCCAGCAGGACTCAGGAAGCTCTTAGCCCTGGCTAAACTGAGCTAAACAAATTGAAGGGGTCAAACTGCTGTGCTGGAGACAGAGAGGTACTGAGATGCGTGTTCGCGTGATAGCTGGATGTTGACAGTAATGCAGTGCTGCAAACAGCTGTTGTACTCGGTTTTGTCATCGGATTCACTCTAAACACTGGGCTCTCATGTGGAATGGCACTGCTTAAAGTAACAGGGTTTGGTTTACTTTTGTGTTCGTTTAATGGCCCTAAGCTGCGGGATTAAAAGACCAATTTAGTGCGGTAAGAACATCGGAATTCAAACAGTCAAAACGTGTGTTTTGGTTCAAAATAAACTGAAACATAATGATGTATAAGTTCAAAAATGATGCCCGGAGTTGTAAAACCTGCCAGCGTCATGTGTCTTTTTCTGCCTTCTATCTATTCCTTACATGATCTTAATTAAATATTGATGAGGGGAGAGAAATACCCGTATTTATTTTTACACACTTTTAGTGCAAACATTGGTCTGTTTGCATTCAAAACACGTTTGCACTGTTGAGTCAGGTTAAGCTTTTATAAAGACAATAAGCAGCAAGTAGTGAGACATCTTCTTACTCCAGCAGAGCAAAGAGTGTGTGTCAGGCTGGTTGTTAGGGCGCTGAGATATGCTTTCTCCCCAGTGGAGGTTTGGCATTTAAAGAGTTAAATGTAATGAGATCCTGCAGCTATTAACAGTTTACAGAGATCTCCAACATCTGCTCCCAGCAGACCAACAGCAGTTGTCTCCCTCCCTCTGTCCCCACTCTCACTCACAAATGTACACACACAAATGTACACACACACACACACACACACACACACACACACACACACACACACACACACACACACACACACACACACACACACACACACACACACACACACACACACACACACACACACACACACACCTGTCACCAGCCCTCAGGACTCTGGAGTGGCTCCTTGACAGTAACTTTTAGCATGTGAAGTATGCGTGAATTTGCTGATGATAAAGTTTGCAGCTGCATTGTTAGCATTGGATTAATCCCAGACTGACCAATCAGAGCCCTTTATTCAATCTGTTCACCAAATCACTGACTTTAATCCGAAAGAGGTATTTTTAGCATGGAAAATGACTCACCAATGACGCATTAAAGGACATGATAAAGATATAACTGATGCAGTATTAAGATATTTTAATGTCAGCATAATGTCTCAAGAGTGCTTATTTATTTCTCTCTGCAGCAGTAGCTATTTCATACACACATGCTATCCTATGGGACGTTACATGTATAATTAGCCAGCGATATAGCTGACTATCCACGGTAAGCCTTTACAGCGTACGTGAGGTCCAGTTGGCCTTGTAACGGTGTTGTCAGTGTGAGCTCTGACACTAAGTTGTCACCAAGCCGCCGAAACAAATTCCTGTACATTTCCCGCTCTGTATAGCTCAGCGGGTCGAGCCTAGCACCGACTGTACTGTGGGTTTAGTTCCCACTGTGGCCACCCATGCTGAAAGTGATGGCACTCTAATGGTGCCATAAAGTATTTTGGTGTCCAACCGATTGGGACATTATACATTTGTTTCTGTATGTCAGCTTGGTGGTCGAATCGATTCGGAGAGATCTTTGTTACTGCTGCTATGTCAATATGTTTTAATTTCATTATCATTTGCTTTTCTGCACACAATCAGACTCTCAACTTCCTTGTTGCTCTTCATGCAGAAACACATGGTCCCCCTAAATTTACTTGTCTTATTTTTGGTATGGATAAGGGTCAAGGGGTCAGTTTTTCCTAAATCACCAAGTAATAAACGTTCTTTAAATAAATAACTAACTGAATTTGCGGACATGCAAAACTGGGACTTTTAACTAACTTTCAGTACATTTTGCTTTTTTATAACTTGCATACTTAATGCTTCTAAGTGCCTTAACTTTACTTAACATTGCTGTAGCTTCAGACATCCTTATGCAATGTTTAAGTGACACGATTTTAGCTTAAAGCTTAATCTTACATAAAGAAAATCTTCTCGTTTTTTAGATATATGTGTTTCAGAGTCTAATAACTACAAATCACTGTATTAGCAACAGCGTTTCTTTAACAAATTCCTGCACATGCATCATGTCTCAAATTGATGAAGATGTAAGACTGGAGGTGGCAGTTATTGAGACATTCCTTCGGTGTATTTATCGAGATGTTACCCCAACCCCCCCCTCTCCAGTCATCCATACACCCTGTGGCCGCTGTTGGCCTTGAGGGAGGTGAACGGAGGTCACCCTCAATAGAATCGGGGTGCTGGGTGACAGACAAGCCCCCGACATGGCCTGGCTTCAGAGGGGTCAGGGGTAACGGCTTCACCCACCCCGACTTCTCAACCTCTGCTAGCCCAAGCTCCACCACCCTGCAGGAAATGAGTCCAGAACAATGGAAGTGAAGGACATGTTGGCAATGGTGCTCAATCATTTAAAAAGTATTTCTTCAAAACTCATCAGTAAATGCACAGGCTGAAAATCAAGTCAAATTAGGTTGAGTGATGTGCCTAAGACCATTACATTGTCACCTCATTTTTAACATGGTTATGATTTAGATCCTGTTGTGAGTGTTTGTGCACTGCCTTTCCCAGAGAGCACCTGTCAGTCACACTGTGCACTGTGTGGCGTCTTGATTATTCATTCCTTTCTGTAGATGACCCTTTTGCTCTTCTGTCTTTGTCCTTAAAGACAAGACGGCTGCTGCTCAAATGTTCTGCCATCTGGGATTATTTCTGACATTATTCGAAAAGTGCTGTGGAAGCTGCAGGAAACATAGATTGCATTTTTTGTTCACTAGATGCTTTATTTTTTCAGACTCCAACTCATGGTTGGTCACTTTAGGCGAAAAGATACCTAAAGATCAGTTTGTATTAAGTATTCAAACACGGCTGCAGATTGAATCGTCATTGTGTTAGACAGAAAGCGATCTGTTGTCATAGAAGACATTTTCTGCGGTGCATTCAGTGTCGCCGTGTCCCTGCCCTCATCGCCCCTCCTCCCATCTTCCTGTGATGAGTTCATCTTGCAGGGCTGGAGGAAGACGGGGGGCTTCCAGAGTCCTGACAGCCTGACAATGGCCTTCTAAAGACTCTATTCCTCCAGCAGGGTCCTCAAGGTGAAGCTGTCTTCCTCTGGCAGCCGTATGGAAATGACAAGATCATTTTTTATTTGACAGGCATGGTTAATTTCTGAATGAAGTGCACCGTGTCAGATTTTTTAAAGATTGGTGATGGGATGATTTGTCAGGCGTCCCTCAGGGCTGGGACAGTGTGTGTGGCTTTAAGTGACTCACTAACTGATCCATGCTGCAGCAGAAGTGAGTCCTCTCCATTCAGCACAGTGTGTTGTTGACTCTGAGTGCCTTCAGATCAGTGTGAGGGAAAGTTACTTACTGAGCGGACCATTAGGGTCCATTACCCACCTTCTTTCTGGAGTGCCTTAAAGTGGCCTTTCTGAGGATGCACTGTGTTCCTCGTTGTTCCTTGAATACATCACTTTCAACAAGGGGTTGAGTCTCATGTACAGGGCTAAAACATGTGTGAAATAGGATATACAGTATATATATAGTCTCACCAGATCCAATTGCTTTATATTGAGCAGTATTTTCTTTGCGTAAAGGACTTTTTAAGGACCTTTCAATGACAGGTGCTGCATAGAAAGTGGTGAAAATAAGTCACTCAGTAACTCGGCTTTGTTTTCAGTTTTAATGCTTTTTCACCTGCTTTAACTCAAAGGAAAGTATTATGTAAGGCATATGGAGCCTAAAGTTGTCCAAGAACAAGCCACCTTTAACCGTGACCTCTCCTTGATTCAGCCTGTTTCTTAAATCTGTTTATATATGTTTGTAATATTGTATTATAATATTTATGTCATCTATATATACTGTTATTTTTTTTCAGCTTCCCAGCGAAAACATTTCAGTGGCTTGTATAATCGTGGGAAAAATGCTTGTAGTTTTGAAAGAGATTAACAGCAAAGTGTATAGTACATAGTTGTATAAATATAACTCCTATAAGTTTAAATCAGACAAATCCTCAGATTATCCAGCTTTACACTAGCTGTGCACTAATGTCTTCTGAGTATATGTTTTCCCATCAGCACGCTAAAGGTTGTTAAGATATTCGCTTCTATCTTACATGCTTTGTAAGTCTTTTGAAATGCAACACGGAGAACTGAACGGTACGTTTGTTGAAACTAAATGACACGGTTACTAGGATGTGCGGCTCATTGGTAAAATTGGAAATTAAATTCCATCAGGGCGATGTGCCAGAGCTTTGTGCTTCTTCCCCAGACAACTGTGGTGCTCCAAGCCTGCTCCGTTATAGAGGGGCAGGGCCTAGAGGTCAAAGTGCACCTCTCTATTGAGCCATCAGATGGGAGGTGGGGAGAGGGGCGTGTCTCCAGCCCATTGAACAGGCCTGAGTCTTTGACAGCCAAAGCCAATGCTGTTGTATGCTGCCACATATGCTGCAAGGGATTTGATTGTGTTCATGCTAAACTGCGGCGGCACAAAGCGGGACAAAAGTTAACAATGTAATTATTGTGTATCTTCTAACCCAGCGCTTAAATGATTTTTCAAACCCCATGTTGACAGGTTTCCAAGGCAGGCCTCTTTAACTGGCTTCACACTGTTACTTTTTAAGACTTTAAGCACTTTAAATCCTTGTTTTACCGTGCCAGGTTTTAACACAGCCTTGATTGTGAGTCTCTGTAGGCCGCGTAGGAATTGCTACACTTTGCAAGATTATTTTTGGACCCTTTTTTAAATTCTATCACTTCCATCGTCATTCACCTTTCTCCCCTGTCGTTTTACCCAAATACACTAGAATTATCAAAAGACAGATTACCTTGTTTATTTTTTTTCTCCTGCACACTCCACATTTTACGGTCTTCTCATCTTTGTTGATGCAATGCCAGGTAGAGCCAACCCCAGTCAATAGACTCACAAACTTTACCAGCGTTAATAGCCAGCCCCTAGGGTCTCTTCTATCTATTTCCTCTTTCTCCGTAGGTCAAATTAGACGGGAGCGCAGATCCGGCCGCTGCTCCGCTCTGACACAGTCATAAATTCTGGTAACTGGTTCTGACAGGGCTATTTTGCGAGGTGAAGACGGAGGGTTCGGACTATAAAGAGAGCAGAGCTTCCTGTGTTTTCCCAGACACTGCAAAAAATAAAATGTCTGCATGCGTATGAACCATTTAAGCTGGCAGTCGAGTCGTGAATTCTTTTTATGATTAACATAAATGAAAGAATCTGCCAATAGGGTGAGCTAACTTCTCTGGCAGCTTCAGTAAGGCAAGAGCAAATCTTAAAAGAAGCGGATAAATGCATTTGTTTCAAGATATATCATGCATCATAAATCAATGCAAATCCAAATCTGCTCTTTGTTCCTTTCTCCCCTGAGCAAATACTTTTTGCAGTATCAAACTCCCCTGTTCATTCCCATGGCTCGTGCCCTTCTGTAGGTTCACAGCCAAAGCCCTAAAACCTTTAAAGCCTCGTATGACTCTAACGTAAGCTCCTTTAATAATTTAATTCTGTTTGGAATCTGGCATGATTGGATGGGATAGGATTATCACGTTCGGGGACTAAAGCTGCAGGTTCAACAGGGGTTAGCCAATGTAACATGGCCATTAAAGCAAGTGGCATGTATGCAGAAAATTATTAAATGTGTCAGGGGAAAGACAGAGGGGAATACGATTTGGAAATGTCACTCAAAGTTAATAACTACTACACACATGTGATTCCATTTGGGTGAATGTGCAGTGGAGGAATACCTTTCTCTAGTGGTTATCAACACTTTGAGCAGCTGTGATAGTGGAGGCAGTAATCGTCCAAATTGGGGAAAAAACAGGACAATGAGACTTTGCTGAAAGTGGCCACTGTTCCCGTGTGTGACAGATATAACATAATAATGGCTTATGATTACAACTTTTATATAAAGTTTTGTTGTTTTTTCGATTAAACCTTGCATAGTCTTGCTTTAAGATAAGTTAACAACAAGTCTAAGACAAAAAGCATCGAAAATTGCTTATTACTTTTGGCTGGTATGCAAATTTTAACAACTGTTAATATAAAAAAAATAATAATAAAGTGTGCCCGGATACATTTTGAAGCTCTGTTTTGGGGACTTTCCTGTTGAAGATTTGTTTTTAGTATGAAATACTCCTCTGCAGATTGTATTAGAAATACATTGAGCTAAAACAGGCTGTGACATTATGAGTAGCAACAAAGAAGATTTATTTCCTGACAGCAACCATAGTCATAAGAAGTTTAATTTACTGTAAATCAGAATCTGCACAGTTAGTACAGCTGTCAGAAGAAGTTGGATAGGCAAGCGCCTCAGAAGAAGTGAATGTACTTTCCCTTCTTTAAGTTGTCAGTGAATGAGGTTTTGTTATGATATGGAGGCCTAAATAAACCATAACTCTGATCACAGTCTCTCTCTGTTTCTGTTGGTGGTCTTGGCCTCTAAAGAGCATCGACTTCAGCTCGTATTTTACCACCTTCTTCCCTCCTCACACGTCGCCTCTTTTCTCGCCTCCCCCCCTCTCCTCGGGCTCAGCGACCGCAGCATAAGGCGTCACTCATCTGCTCATGAGAGCCGCCATTGACTTCAGTTTGACTCCCCGGCTCTGAGAGGGGTAGACTGGGTGGAGCCAGCCGCTCTCAAAAACCATTTGCCAGCGTGGAGCGGGCTGCCTGCTCAACGTTACCATGCAACTGCAGAAAGCACACACAGGCATAATATTTACACTGTTACACTATTTTCCGCATGTGCCTCCAAGAGAGAGTTAAGGAGTGTGTACTGTAAGACAGAGGGAGAAAAAGAAGGAGGAGGAGGGGGGGGGGGGGACGTAACCTACAAATATATACGTTCTGTGAATGGCTGGCCTCCTACCTAAACGCGTGGGGTTAAACGTTTGAGAAAACACTCTGCGTCAGCACATTTTCCTACGCAGGTGATGTTAAGTGTTCCACCCTGAAAAGCCTCTTTGTTGACATCACTCACTCCCGTCTTTAGTCATTCTGACCTCTTTCGGAGGAGTTCACTCCACGCTTGTCTCGCAGCAGTAAGCGTCTGCATGTTTCCACTCACGCCGTGGAGGTCGGCCCGCGGAGTTTCTCTGCCAGCAGCGATGCGTAGCAGGTTCTGTGTTCTCGCTGTGCTGTGCTGCTCACTCTCTGCCTCGGAGCAGCTTCTGAATCTGTCAAGTTATTATCTGTCTGTTTCTGCCGCCACACCTGCTTTCAATTACTACACAAAATGTACCCCTCGACTCTCCGGGAGAGGATTGCTCTTGACTGGCACAGTGGAACCAATTTTAGAGGTGCAGAAGAAGAAAGAAAAGGCTGCCTGCCATCACTGATGGAAATAATTTCAAAAGACTTTCTGAGCTGTTTTTCATCAGCATAATCCCATATGAGTATTTTTTTTATATGAATTAGTTTAAATCAAATATTTGGCATTCTTTTTAAGGCTCCTGTCCATCTTTCGTTTTACAGCCTGTTGAGCAATCTTTCATATTGAGAATTACTGAATAGATCCTGTCACATTTCTTCAGGGTAAAATGATTTCTTATCAAATCTGATCCAGAGTGGACTTTCCTCTCCACACTGAATCCTTTTAATCTCAGTTGTCTGTGGGCACACCGAAATGTTTCCCATCAAGACGTTGACCATGTTTTCTGCTCATCACGTCTATCCAATTATTACAGAGAGTTTAAGTTGTTATACTGGTTTTTCTTTGTGGAAAGAGTGCTCATTTGTTTGTGAACGATTTCAGCTTCATCTTGTGAATTAGTGTACAGTATTGATCTGGATCTGCTAAGTGTATCTTGGTTGCATATTTCCTAATCTTCCAAACTGCTCCCGTGTTATTCTTGTTAAGGATTATAAATCCCAAAATGTATTCAATGTATATTTCTGACTTATTCTGTATATTTCTTACAGTTTATTTGTATATTACGTACTCTATAGATTGATATCTTTCTAGCTTCTTTAATGTTGTTTTTTATTCATGTGCAATGTATTTTGTACATGCTGCTGTAACACAGGATAAATAAAGTACATCTGATCTAATCTTATTAATAACCTTAACTTGATACTGCATGTTATAATAGATGGAATAATAAGCAGTCTTCTATCAGTCCGGACACACTAAGCTCACCCTGAGATTTATTGAAAAAAGAGCTCCGTGTCCTCACACATCAATCTGTGTTATGACAACAAATCCTGACATCTCCCCTCCTCTCTGCCCCCCCTCAGCTGAGACACCAGCAGTGGAGTCTGGTGATGGAGAGCGCCGTGCCGTCAGACCGGGGAAACTACACCTGTGTGGTGCAGAACAAGTACGGCGCCATCACCCACACCTACCAACTGGATGTGCTCGGTAAACAGCCCTCACTCATTTACTCTGCTCCTGTAAACAAGGAATACATTAAAACGCGCTAAAAACACACCAGAGAGAAGTTTCTACAGCATAACTCCCAAGCATGACTAATGACTCCGTGCTTTCTCCGACAGAGCGCTCCCCCCACAGACCCATCCTGCAGGCCGGCCTCCCAGCCAATCAGTCGGTGGTGGTGGGCAGCAACGTGGAGTTTCACTGTAAGGTGTACAGCGACGCCCAGCCGCACATCCAGTGGCTCAAACACATCGAGGTCAACGGCAGCCGCTACGGCACCGACGGCGTTCCCTACGTCAACATCCTGAAGGTGGGTCTGCGGTACACACCTCTAATGAGCACCGGCCGGGAGCACAGCAGCACTTTATGATAATTTCACTCATCATTAATCCCTCCTAAATGTCTCATGTAATGAGTTTTACAGTAGGAGGGTCTGCAGGGCCCGCAGGCTCTTTTCACTGCAGCGTATAATTGAAGAGCTTGAAGGAAAAGCCTCACCTGCACTTACTGCAGCATACTGTATAGAGAAAACGTTCACTCATTAACCAAAAAACATGACCGTAAAGCACACTACAGATTTTCTGATCGTGGTACCTGCACTGCTTCAGTTTTGACAGGAGATCATGCATTTTAACACCTACTTGCAGCACTGTCCTGAATAATGTAGGCAACTCGTTTATGTAGTAATTAAATTCATTCATTAAAGCTGGAATTTTTTCTTTTGATTTCCATAGCAGGACCACAACAGGATTACCAACATGATAAATGTCAATGATTGTATATATTTACATTTCTTAAAAATGTATTTCATCAGATATGTGTTACGTTAAAAGTCCTGAACTTTACTTATTGGATTTAAAAACAAATAATAGGAGAAACAAAAACATAAACAGCTTTATTTCGATTCTCTGCAAGATTAGCCAAAGGGCAAACTAAAGAAGGAAAATGTCAGAAGACAAAACAAACAAAAGCTAACATTTATGATATAGGAGCACCCTTAAAAAAGCCTTAAACCTCGTTAAAGGTCACATTTTTAGGCTAGACCTGCTTCAATCAACTTCGATTGATTGGTGTTGTTGATTGAACCCGATGTGTTCACTTTTTCCTAGAATGAACTCTTCAATTATACATACACAAGTTTACGAAAGAGTTTCTATATCTGACCTTTATCTATATATTGATTTTGCATTAATCTGATAAGTGTTTTTGGGTAAACTTTTCAGATGGTTTATCATATATGTTTTGTTTGTCTGCAGCCTCTAATGTTGTCCTGGAGCTGCATGTTGTTGCCCTTTTTAAAAGGCATTTCTCAATCCCAAGCACTCCCTTGTGAAATAAAGGTTAAATAAACACAGTGGGGAAGGCGACAGATAGACTTAGGAGGGCTTGCTCCTGCTAAAGAGAAACTGCTGGAGGTCTCATCACCTCTTCAGACCGTGTTGGTGTTCAAGAATAGAGTAGAAAGCATTCCTCACCGAGGAGGACACCACCCTAAACCCACTGCGAGGCGTGTTTTTATTTTATTTGGGGTGAACAGAGGAAGACTCCCATCGAAAAAAAAGGCCTTTTGCTTTCTTATTTTGCGTCTCCCTTCTTCTTATTTTTTGCCTCTCAAGAGAGCGAGGGAATAAAACAAACATCTGGTTTGGACTAAGTTAACTGCCGTGGTGGCGGCAACACAGGGAGAGAGACGGGCTCTGTTAACCGGCGCTGCCGTCAGATGTGCTGCGTCGCGTGGTTTGAGGAGGAGGAGGAGGAGGAGAGAGGGAAGAGGCACACAAAAAGGCCATGGAAAAAATGAGTGAAGGAATACAAGGAAGGGCAAAGTCAGCAGGGAGAGGGAATGTGGGACAGAGCGGTGGGTAAAGATGGAGAGGCAGAGACAGAAGGAATGAGAGAGAAATAAATAAGAAGGGGTGAAACAGAAACAAGAGCAGGGAGAAAGAGACAGGAAAATAACAAAGGGAGAGAAGCAGGAGACATGAAATCAGCAACATAACATCTATTCCTAAAAGATGGATTGAGCTTTCAAACAAAGGTTTACTTTATTCAGCAGTGACTTGAAGCGAGTTAAAAAATAATGATATCAAGGTAAAAGAGAGTACTGAGTTATACACCTGGTTGCATCAATGATGGATTATTTTGCTGTTGAAGCCTTAATTAATAACATTCATGCGCACAAGCGACGCTCATCGCCCCAGCAGATCCTGGCTTCATAATCTGTTTCAGAAAATCATTTATTAGAAAGAATATAAAATATATTTACAATGTGAACGGTTGGCACCAAAGTAGAAGGTTATTTGTGGGAAATATATCAAGGAAAACACATTAAACATGGCGTTAGAGGAACCACCTCAACTCTAAGGAACAGTTTGAAATATGTTTAATCAAGTGTATTGCCATGGTAGCTGACGGTTAGAAAAAAAAAAAAGCTATCCTGGATCTGACTAAGGGTAAAAAAATATAGCAGCACCTCTAAAGCACACTAATTAAATGTTTAACTTTTCCTTTAAAAGGCTCTTATTCACAGTATTTAGCTAAATGAAACTACCAGAATGAGCTATTAAACACTTACATTAAAGTAAATATCATTTTGATAAAGCTTCTAAGTAAAAAAGTGATCAGGACGTCATCAGCCCTGTTGACAGTGTTATTCAAATGTTTTGTAGATCAGATTACCGTCGCGACTTTAAAAAAAAAAAGTGACTCAAACAAGAGAGAAATGAGGGAGGAGAGACGGGGAGAACGAGGAGGAGGGAGACAGGCCGAGAGAAAGAGGGGGGGGGAAAGCAAGCCTAGACCGCGGCTCCACGCTCTATTTTCGACTACCACATAATTGAAACAGTATTTACTGAGATCTGTGTGTGCCTCTCTCTACACTCTCACCACATTTCATTCAGACTCTCAGCGACATCTCATGTGTGGCATACACCGTATAACTTAAATGCAGCTGGGGGGAGGAGGGGGTCATGCATGATTTTATATTTTTTGAGAAATGCCTGAATCGCTCTTTTGATGCCTGGAAAAAGAGTTAACGATGAGCGGCTCGGCCCAGCGTGGGGAGGGGAGAGGGAGGGCGTCTGGAGCCGAGCCCTGGATGTTCATTAAGCAACCATAAAACATGATATGTTTTCTCCTTTATGTGTTTAGCCCGTTTAATTATTCATCTGCAATTTCTCTACCGGAGTGCCTGTCACGAGCAATGTGTGTGTGAGCAAGTCTAAGTGTGTGTTTAGGAACGTAGCGCACACGTTTCGGTGAGATTGACATACTGTAATGCCTTTAATCTCCAAATAGACAGTTAGAAGGTGTGTATGTGTTTCATGCTTTTAAGCTCGCAAACTGGCACCGTGTGTGTGTATATATGTGTGTGTGTTTTCTCCAGGTTTGCATCTATGTTCTCTACATGTGTTCTTGCAGGAATTTGCTGTAAAGGCCTCACCGTGCCTCTGCATTTTCCCTTTACAGAGTTTTGACAGTAGACAAACTGAGGCCCACAGTAAGTTGAAACTGTCCAACGTGACAGAGAGAAATGCCGGGAAGTACTGGTGTCGCGCCTCAAACTTTGTAGGCAGGTCGGAAAACGCTTTCTGGCTCATGGTGCACAAACCAGGTAAATCCTGAGCTCCGAAGGACTGCCACCTCAGCACATTTGATGCTATGCTGTGTCTCCTCTTCTCTGCGGGGCTCTTCTCGGTTGTGGGTTTGATAGACTTACTGGCTTGCTAATAGCACAACACACACACACACACACATAAACACATACACACGCACATTGCCCTGCTGGTATTTGAGTTTATATGCTCACATTGTGTTAGTTAGTATCCCCTTTAACATCCCAGATCAATAAAAAAACACACCTTTTTTAATCACTGCGACAAAAAAAAAACAGATCTACACACACTTGAGCTAACTGACACACACATACACACACACACTATTTCCTCTGCTAGGAATTAAGTTTATATTCTCCCATTCTGTTAGTTAGTAGCTCCGATCCATTTTAACATCCAGTGCCACTTTGTCTTCCTCCCCGATCAATAACAAACACACCTTTTAAATTACTGCGACAAAAAAAAAGTCTCCTGCTCTCCGACCCACCACTTTTACACACACATGCATATATAAAACCCCATGTAAAAAAAAAAGACTCGAAAACCAAACACACAGTGGTATTGATTTCACTGAGAGTGCATTCTCCAGTTGTATTAATGTGCCCATATGAGAGACTGCAGCAGGGCTCTGATTCATGACTGGGTCTGGATGTCACTGTTCATTACTGAGGCCCTTGGGAGTAAGAGACCCCCACCACCAAACCCCCTACAAAGCCACATCAGACACTGGTTTGAAACTCCCCCACTGGTCATCGCACTAACCATTAGTCAAAGGGGAAAAGCCACAACAGCAGGGACTTCATTTTAGTCTAATTTCAAGGTTATTTATAATTGACCATACTGTGTCTTTAGTGGTTGTAAGTGTTTGTCCTTTTAATACTAAACATATGTTTGTTAAGCTTAAAAATGTTTATATTATTTTTTATGTAATTGAACAAAAATCTTGGACAAGCTATTCACGGTAGTTCATTTCAATTACATTTTACATAAAAGCAATAGGCCCAGAGTCGATCCTTGAGGTACCCCTAGAAGAAAAGACTTAAAGTTTAAAAGATACAAATGCATATAGCTAAAAAACATTGAAAAATAACATCTTATATTCCAAGTTTGATGTTGCCGTTACACCATTGAGCTGCCATAATTGCTGGTGAAGGGATCTGCTTTGCTTTGGTGCCAGGCAGAATTTAAGCTGGTTTGATTTGAACTCACTCGTGTTTAAGCAGCAAATAAGAGAAAACTATCACTATCCATTGTCTGTTGCAAAGTGTAACGTCTTAAATAAGTATTTTTTTGATAGTGAGAGTTAAATGTATGGTTTCCTAAATAAGGGATAACATCTGGCATTGGGGTAAGAGTATCAAAAACAGTTTTCAATATAATTCAACATGTTACAAAACCTTTTTACCAATTTCTTGTAAGAAGCCAGAATAAAGCAGATTGTTTCAAATTCTTGGAACTAGTTAATTCAAAACTTTTCTTGATGCAATGTCAAACATTTTCATTTTCAGATCTTAAAAGACTACTTTGATGAGAAGGATATGTTTCGCAGTGTGACAACTTTCAGGTTGTGTGTGGATTTAGATTAAACCAGCAGGCTTTTTTCGCAGCTTGGTGACGGTGCAGCTTGGGTGTTTTTCAGGTGTTGGTGTCAGCAGAAGAAAAGCAGCACTGCCTTCAAATCCGCACTCCTGTCCTTTCCTGCAGGATGTATTTGGTGTTTCCTCTAAGAAGCTTTGGGCTCATGATATCTCTTCTCTTTCTTCTCTCCTTCCATCTTTTTACCCCCTCTGATCCTCCACAGACGGCCGGTATTAACACTACAGATAAGGAGCTAGAGGTTCTCTTCTTGAGCAATGTGTCTTTTGAGGATGCGGGCGAGTACACTTGTCTGGCAGGGAACTCTATCGGCTATGCTTACCACTCTGCCTGGCTGACGGTGATTCCAGGTATATTCCTCTTCTCTCCGCGGGTCTTTTGTCGTCCATTTCTTCCACCTTAAATGTTTAAAAACTCCCTGAAATTGTGATTGAAACTGTACTTTTCTTTTGCTTTTCTCAGTAGCACAATCGTTCATTTTTTGATGTAATTATCGTACATTATGAAAGATTGTTACTTGTTGGCGCACTTTAAACGCACTAGAACTGTGTCATTGCCCCCTTTCATTGCATGAGCAGAACATGCAATCTAGCCTCCATTGAAAGGAGCTTTTTAATCGGGGCAGATAATCTGTTTAAATGTCTCAAGGCAACGAGGCAATTTAAAGACATTTTTGTTTTGTGAGGTGTTCAACACAGTAATTACCTCCCTGCGAAGAAGCATTTCACAGGTGCAATTACCTGCTGCAGAATGAAACTACAAGCTGGCTGATCTGTTTCTGTTTGATTTATAGATCTTATTCATACAAAATAAATAACGTTGTGAAGTGTGCTACTAAGCAAAGCAACATTTCTCTTCAATCAATAAGAAGTCATTTTTGCTAAAGTTAGATTTGGATAACAAAAGTGTAAGAAAAGTTGTTAGCATTATTCAGTGCTTGTATTCTTTCTGACATCCCATGTTTCTGACCTCCTCCTGCCAAAGCAGTTAGCGCTGAAAAGGAGGACTACTACGCAGACATCCTCATCTACGTGACGGGCTGCGTGCTCTTCATCCTCGCCTTGGTCATCGTCGTGCTTTGCCGCATGAGGATGACAACACAGAAGACGCTGCCAACGCCACCCGTGCAGAAACTGTCAAAGTTCCCCCTTAAGAGACAGGTAACAGAAAGTAGATACAAGATTCGAACACACTTTCCCCCCTCTTTTTCTCTACCTGTCTGTTTAGTTTAGCTTTTAGCTTAACTTGTAATTACTTTGCTCCAATACGATGAAATAATGAGAACATTAGGCCTTCTTCTCCCACAAAACATATTCCCTTAACAATTCAAGACAGTGCAGGACCCTGTTTAACTCACATTGCATCAGATGCTGTTTTCAGCAGCAAAATCTAGATTACTTTAATAGTCAGGGAAGGAGTAACATATTTAACCCAAGGAAGCACCAGGAAATAGCTATGGAGAGTTGTGGAAATATAAAGTAATATTAGTAAGTAAGTATATCAGTGCCACGTTGAGAAACCTGCAGAAGAGGCGTGTGCAGCAGTGGGTTGAGTGTTGGTGTTGGGATCAGGTTCAAACCCCACTGCAGTCAGCATGTCGTTGTGTCCCTGAGACACTTCACTCCAAATTGCTCCTGTGGGGATTGACTACAGTATTGAGTATGTGAGTCGCTTTGGATAAAAGTGTCTAACAACATGTAATGTAAGAGTGTCTTTTTGAAATCTCCGTAATTCTCCAAGAAGAATGGCGTACAGCTCAGGACTCACCCAAGCTCAGAGTATAAACCGAGAACGTTATTGTGCGTCTATCTGCCTCTCGCTGTCCCGCTGGTTTGATGACGTTGTGCGGACGCTGGAAGGCATCACTCTGCTGACATGTGTTCACATTTATTTTGGAGCAGATTCAGCTCAGGGGTATTTATGCCCTCGTGTGACTGTCAGTGTTAGTTTTAGATTTCACTCCTTGTAATGCACACTCGGCCCTCAACTGTTTGGCGAGAAACATCAAGTGGAGCAGCTGCATCGCCACAGACGGCAGAAGGCTTCACGGCATTGTCTCTCGGGAGTTCAGGATGAACCGCGATCAAATCCAAGTCAAATCCAAGTCCAAACAGAACTAGGACAAGATAAATCGAGGCCTGTTCAAAACCAAAATAGGAAATAAACGAAAGTCTTGAGGATTTTAGGAAATGTCCAACAAAGGCAAAGTGCTTTTTAAAATCTGACTGGAGATCCTTATCTGGCTCTCCACATTAATGAATAAACCTTCATCCTCATCTTCACCTCTATGCAATGCGCTTAACTCTCATCAAAGGACTTTCATCTGTGCCACTGATCGCTGTTTTATAGATTGGATTAAATATACTCTATTGATCCCAATTTGGGAAAATATTTTTTTGTCACAGCAGCATTTAGACAAGTGTATTGCACTTGAATTGAAAATTACATTAAATAGAAAATAAACTCTATCTCTATTGAATCAGAAATTAAAACACATATTTTATTTGCAGGCCAGCCTACAACTGAGAAAATGTCAACGCTGTATACTATTAACAATATTAGTTAGCAAAGTAATTACAGTTTTAAATTACATTCAAACGCATGCGGTACAGTGTGAAAACATAACGTCTTCAGGCAGTGACTCTTATTCTTTGGGTTCTTGCAACCTTTGTGATCCAGAAAGTCGTCTATCTTGCATTTGCACTGTGGATGCATATAACGGGTTTCTCCACCCTGCTCCACCCTGCTGGAGTCTCTCAGTCACTGTGTTGTTCTGTGTGAGCTCCAACTTTCCTGCTCCATAATTGAAGGGTTGTGCTCCTCAAATTGCAAAAAGATGCATTTTTAGAAAGGAAAATAGTACCTGAAAGTCATAACACAGTTCTTGGAAAACAAACACGGCGGTTAAAAGTCAGGATTTAGCTGGAAAGTTTAAAAATAAACGATATTTCTTATTATACCTTCCATAACAGCAGGTTATGGTAGGTACTGTAAGACGCTCTAATTGTAACCTCTAAATCGTTCTGTTCCACTACCTTTATATACATGCTCTTATAAGGTAGTGCATTGAAAGGCCTTATTGCATTTCTCTGTAATCTTTGCTTCGTTTTTGTAAAGCTAATCTCCCGGTTCTCTCCTTTCTTTTTCATAACTCTAAGTAAATCTCCCATAAAACCCCTGGCATGTTCTATCAGATATTACTTTTCATGCCTCTGAAAACTGTGGTCGGGCTGTTTCTTGTGTAAGCTTCACAGCATTTTTCTCATTTTGCTCCGAGAAGTTTACGAAGGGGTCTGGTAAGTGGACATGTTTGTTTGAGGACCCCACCTGAAGCGGCCAAGCTGGCAGACACAAACAGATTCATCAAAAGTCCTCCCCCCCCCCCTCAACCCCCCTCAGCAGTCAGATAAATGGTGGTGGGATGACGGGCCGGCGGGCTTGGCAGCAGTTTGGAAATGGCTCTGGCTGATGGATGGAGACGTCCACGCCACCTCACGCTCGCCCACCTCTGCTCCCTCCTTCATTCGTCTTTGTTTCCGCCTGCTTCCTCCTGCACTGCCACGGGCCGGCTGTTTGTAAAAGTCACCGCCAGTGTGAAAAAAAAAACTCAGCTGCCGAATGAGCTCTGACTTTGGTCCTGAGTTACGGGACGTTTGCAGTGCGTCATTACCGAAAAATCATTCCATCTTAAAGTTACTCAATAATTAATGCAGTTTTTAAATGTGATTACTTGTTGAAGTTTAAATGGAGGTTAACTCTGGCCCGTTTTACATTCAAAAACGTTAATATTTTACTATTTAAAAAATGTTGTTTTAGTTATTATTTCAATTTCTGGGTTATTGGCCCCTTATAAAACCAATAAGACTTAAAAAAAAATTGAAAAATGCACTGGCATTAGATTAACTTTAAAATAAGTATTTTTCATATACTTGTATTGAATAAGATAATCTATGCATATTCATAGAAAAACTGAGAATGTTGTTATATTTTGTGATCCAAAGACTTGATCCACTGAAATATGACCCATAATCATAAATATTTATATGTTTTTACCTCATTAAAACTACTATCCAGTTTAAGATTTGATGCTAACTTAAACGTTCATATCAAGGTTATTATACTTTAATAAAATATTCAGTTTTGGCTCAGAGGTCGTGTAAGGCTTCCTCTTTCCCCTCTGTCTGTTTGTTTTAACACTCATCATCTCGTCCTGTTCAGAGTCTATAACAGTCTGTCTTTTGCACCCAAGCAGGTGTCCTTGGATTCTAACTCCTCCATGAACTCCAACACCCCGCTGGTGCGGATCGCCCGCCTCTCCTCCAGCGACGGACCGATGCTGGCCAACGTCTCGGAGCTGGAGCTGCCCTCCGACCCCAAATGGGAGTTTCCTCGCACACGGTAAGAAAAATGCTTCCACGGATCTACATTTATCACTGTCGTCTAGACGCCTCAGAAACAGAAACATCATGCGCTGTGAAAACATCTGAGCCGCATTTCATCAAGGACACCTTCCTCCTCGCTTATCCAGAAATAAACAATAAATAGGAGAATATCCTCCTCACTGCCAGCAGCAGAACTCAAAGCTCTAAGAATGTCTTTCTTGTGTTTCAGGCTGACTCTGGGCAAACCTCTGGGCGAGGGATGCTTCGGGCAGGTGGTGATGGCCGAGGCTATCGGCATCGACAAAGAGAAGCCCAACAAGCCGCTGGATGTTGCTGTGAAGATGCTGAAAGGTTAGTTAGTGAACCTCTCTGTTTTGATCTTTGTACACATATGAATTAGCTTTGTCTGGTCTCATGCTTATTCTCAAACTTAAGTCTGCTTAATTAAGGGATAATGTGCAGTTTCATTAATGACTGCATCGCTGCAAATTATCCTACTTATTACACGGTTAAATATTAAATTAACCATTGACTTGACTCACAATATTGATTTACAAATAATTGTATTGATATAAAATAATTGTAAAAGCAACATAACTTAAAATGACGGCAGCACTGATTGAGGTTTTCTGTAACTGTCCAAATCTGTTCAAGTTTTCCGTGTCAGAGCCCATACTGTGTTCTTGTTAGTGTTTACTTCCTGTCTGTCTTCTTCTTCTGTTCCTGTTAGCGTTTACTTCCTGTCTGTCTTCTTCTTCTGTTCCTGTTAGTGTTTACTTCCTGTCTGTCTTCTTCTTCTGTTCCTGTTAGTGTTTTACTTCCTGTCTGTCTTCTTCTTCTGTTCCTGTTAGTGTTTACTTCCTGTCTGTCTTCCTCTTCTGTTCCTGTTAGTGTTTCACTTCCTGTCTGTCTTCTTCTTCTGTTCCTGTTAGTGTTTTACTTCCTGTCTGTCTTCTTCTTCTGTTCCTGTTAGTGTTTACTTCCTGTCTGTCTTCTTCTTCTGTTCCTGTTAGTGTTTACTTCCTGTCTGTCTTCTTCTTCTGTTCCTGTTAGTGTTTACTTCCTGTCTGTCTTCTTCTTCTGTTCCTGTTAGTGTTTACTTCCTGTCTTCTTCTGTTGATTTCTGCGTTGCTTTTCTTTGCTTTACTGTAATAAACAATGAATGAACTGATGACAACAATGAATGACTTATTATCCTTTGTCCCCGTGGATAAAGTGCCTCATCATGGGTTCTTTATTCCTTTTCTGTTTTCCTCAGATGACGCCACGGATAAAGACTTGTCAGACCTGGTGTCGGAGATGGAGATGATGAAGATGATTGGAAAACACAAAAATATTATCAACCTGCTGGGAGCGTGCACACAGGACGGTGAGACCACAGCGCATTACAGAGGAGATAACTAACACAATATATGAAGTGTTGTGCTGAAAGTGACCCTGTGCTGTGTGTTGCGTTCAGGGCCTCTGTACGTCCTGGTGGAGTACGCCTCTAAGGGCAACCTGAGGGAGTACCTGCGGGCGAGGCGGCCCCCGGGCATGGACTACTCCTTCGACACCTGTAAGATCCCCGACGAGCAGCTCACCTTCAAAGACCTCGTGTCCTGCGCCTACCAGGTGGCCCGAGGCATGGAGTACCTCGCCTCGCAGAAGGTCAGTCGCCATGACGCTGTGTTTTCTAATGCTGATAGACAAATGCTGTTTCAGTGAGCTGAGTATCTGTGCCTGGAGGAATGCTAATCCTAAGAAAATACAGAAATTAGAAAAAAAATGTGGTTTCAATCAAAAAACAATGTATATCTTACACTGCACTGTAACTTTTATATTTATGTTATACCTGTCTTAATCTATTTTAGCTTGTTATAAATTATTTGTGTTAAATAAGAATGAGTAACAGGTATGGTTAGGGTTAGCCAAGAATTAGGTTTAGGGTTAGCTAAAATGAGAGGAAACATTTTGACAACACTTTGAAGGTCGTAACCACGGTTAGGAATTTTTTGTATTAAAGTTCAGAGTTTCAAACATAAAAAAACAGTTACAGGAGAAAATGACTGCGCAGCTGCTTTAAAAAGAGACAATGTCACTGTTTAAAGTTTCAAGGTTGTTGGTTAGGATGCTGTTTGAGTTGTCAGACAATGGTACACTCCTCCAATTGTAGGAGAGTGTGTCTGCGTCTGCAATTTGTTGTGTGGCCGTGTGTTTGATGCGTGTCTTCTTCCTTCCTCAGTGTATCCACAGAGACTTGGCAGCCAGAAACGTCCTTGTGACAGAGGACAACATTATGAAGATTGCCGACTTCGGTCTTGCCAGAGATGTGCACAATATAGACTACTACAAAAAGACCACAAACGTGAGTGTCATTCTTGAATGTCTCTTTGTCAGAAAGAAAATAGAAATTGCTAATTATTTTAAGCTTTACCTCGCACAAAGAGAAGGGATTGTGAGATCAGGGATATTTTTGCCAAACCATAAATATTCTGCAGCTCTTAAAATAAATAGTTTGTCTGATTTAATATTATTATGTTATAGAAAATGGATTGTCTATCAGAAGTTCAATAACTTGAACAACCTTTTAGAGCAGGGGTGTCAAACTCAAGGCCCGGGGGCCAAATCCGGCCCGCAACTTCATTTAATGTGGCCCCACAAGAGCTCTGAAAGAATATAATACGTTTATTATACGGTTACATGTCGATTTACAGAAGCACGTTGCCCATAAACTAAATGTCCCACAATGCATCTCAAATATGAATTTTGTTCAGAATTTGACATTTGTGCTTCAAGATTTCACTTTTTTTTTACATTTTCAGTTTTTTTCCAGAATTTGGCTTTTAAAAAAATATCATTTTTTGACATTCTCACAGGAGAGACTTCCAATTATTTGCCCTAGACTTCTGCTTTCAGATGTAGTTAATTATGAAATTATTACCCTATCCCATAATAATCTAATGCAGAGGCAATAATGTAATATAATACATACGTTTATATATATTAAATATTTATATATGCATTTTTATAAACTCTTAAAGTTACAACCGGCCCTTTGAGTGCAACCATAATGCTGATGTGGCCCGCGATGAAATGTAGTTTGACACCCCTGTTTTAGAGGAATTTATTCTCAATAAAATGAAAACAAACAAACTTTTTATTTATAAATTAGATTTCCAAGCATGTAGAGGCCATAAGAGTTCAGTTTACCAAGCTGGATGAGTTATAAAAAAACACTCATATTCTAAAAACTTTAAACCTTGTAAATGAATGTGGTTTATAAGACAGGCGAGCCTAAGTTCAAGGTGTCACGGCAGGACGGAGCCGAACTCTGTGATTTTGGGTCCATGTTTTTGGGTCTGCTCTGTACAGAATGGTTCTGCTGACCGAGCGGTTCTGTTGTGCCTCTGTTGTTGCAGGGTCGTCTCCCCGTGAAATGGATGGCTCCGGAGGCTCTGTTCGACCGGGTCTACACGCACCAGAGCGATGTGTGAGTTTGCACAAACCAGCCGTCACATGCCTCCAGCCCACTCATGTGGAGCTGCTGTACACTGAAGGAATCCGGGTGTTGAAATATCGTGACTGAGCGCGTTAGCATCAAAAGTCTGAGTTTGTGCGTGTGAATATGGAACCATAGCGTTCCCTTACCAGATATCTGCTGCTCGCTGTCATCTGCACTCACTTGATAATCCTGAGCTTCTTGTGGCTCCGCATTCCTCGCTGCGTTTGTTCTCTAATCTCCCTCTGGACATCAGAGGGAGACAGAAACACAACAGAGCCTCGACAACTTACTGTTGTTTTGTCAGCGCAAATCCAGAGAACAGAGGCAGATAAGAGGGTCAATGGATTTACCACGTTTTATACGAGTAAATCCAATCCGTGGATGTATCACAAGGTGTTTTTCCGCAGCGGTTCAAAGGTAGACAAACTCACCTTTTGCAACCTCTGATTGCTCCTGCCTGGAGAATAAAGGCGCGATTAGGAGAGGAGGTCACAAAGTCAATCTGTGTTGCAGTAGCCGAACCCCCCCCCCCCCCCCAAGCTAAAACGCTCCTCGCCAGACGCTGTGTCCCCAGCACAGCCATCCAAGCCAAACACGGGCCCCTGTCAACACGGGCTCGCTGTGTGATTACACTAGACTGGGAACAAGCCGAGAGGAGAGTCCGCCCGCTCTGTTGATTCAGCAGGTCTGCATTACAGTCAGTCCAGCCGCCAAACCTCCTCCTCCCTTTATACAGTAGTCACTCCGCAGCCAGTTTACTCTCACACACCCCGGGGGACCCTGACTTCTGACCTGTGATCGTTTCTACTGAAATATGTTACTCTGAAGCATACGGCAGACAATTAAAACACATTTCAACTTAAATCTGTCACACAATCACAACAATAAGGTTTGTGTACTGCAGGCACAATTGGCATCACAGCTCATGCAGCTTTCCAAGCATTGGCAGCTCTAGAGGCAGAACTTGCTGTAGGAACTCTCAGGGAACCATTTATTTGGGGATTTTTACTGTCGTTTTACACTTTATTTGTGCAAAGCAACTGTGCATCCAAAAGTTATGTGCGTCATGCCTTTATGATTCCAATCGAGACAATTTAGACTCAAGTTCACTTTAAAAATGTAGATACCAGGCAGTGTTAATTTCATCAACGAAAACTATGACGAAAAATTTCCGTCAACGACTTTTTTTACATGACTAAGACGAGACGATGACGAGCTAAAAAATAGATTCTTGATAACGAAAACTATGACGAAATGTATATTTAGTTTTCGTTGACGAGACGAGACGGGACTAAGGTGTTAAGTCCACTAAGGTGGACTATCGGACATTCAAAATGCAGCATATTTTCCCTCAAGTGTCCATCTTGTCTGTCAAAATGCATCTTACCTTTCTAACTTGCAATATCATTATTTCCGCTCTCTTCACTCCAGAAGAGCGATCTCCCTGTGTCTCTCTGTGTGCGGGGGGCGGGGCCTAACAGACATGCTGCAGCGGACACAGAGATCTGCCGGGGACGGAGCATTCAGAGAGTATAGAGACACATTTTGACTAAAAGTTGACTAAAATGTAATTTTTCATCGACTAAAAGTTGACTAAAACGTTTTGAGTTTTCGTCGACTAAAACTAGACTAAAACTACGAAGGATAGGAATGACTAAAATGTGACTAAAACTAATAACCATTTTCGTCTAAAGACTAAATCAAAAACAGCTGCCAAAATTAACACTGATACCAGGCTTATTTAAAGTGCTACTATATTCATATATGACCCTAATGTAAATGTCCTATACAAATGTTTTCCTTCATTTTCAGTCTATTGCTGCCAATGAATAATGAAGTGTTTACATCTTGATTGCCTGTTACTATTAGCCGCCTGATGGCTGATGAAAATTCATTTTTAGCAGTGAACATAAACTGATTCCTGTGGTCGCCTCTGAAACGGTCCTGAACCTAAACTGACCCTCAAGATGTCCTTTGTTCACGTCGAGTTCAGTTGTATCGGCGGTTATTCTTAACTCCCAACTCTTTCCTCAGTCCCCTTTATTACCTCTGAATATTGATGTCTCTCTTTCACTCTCGCTGTTTGGAGGGAGGTCTAGCGAGCCCTCTGGACCGGAGCGTGGAAAATTAGATTAAGTCCGCTGGGCTCCTGGAGGAGGGGTCTGATTCTGAGTCAGAGGACTAACGGGCGAACAATAGTACACTGGGTTGATAGACCACCATTATCTGATTAGGAATAATGCAGCAGTTCACTGGAGCTGCTGCCACAAAGACAGACAGACAGAGAGAGGAGGGCTCGGGTTAGAGGTGCACCATAGCAGCTGGACTGTAACTGTAGATACAGCAGAATAAGTTCCTCTATTCATGCTTTGTGCTCAATTTAGGTCACTGCTTGTAGGTGTTTTTGGAAACACTATGCTCCTCAAGATACATTATGTTCCCAAAGACTTTTTCCAATTTGTTTTTAAACTCAGCTTTTAAAACCAAACAAAGATGATTAAATCTCTTTTTCTCAGGAGTGCACTATCCTTTCGAGCAAGCATGGCCAATTAAGGTACTCAAAAATGGATGATAGCCACGTTTTTACATCCACATTTGGAGACTCAGTGGATTTAATTAAAAACAAGGAGATATGTATGTGTGTGTTTTTCACATTACGCTGCAGCTCATACTGGCCCAGTTTCAAAGAATGCTGACAGTGATGCTTTTATTAAACTGATGAAACACCAGCAAGATACATAAAAGCAAATATACTGCTGGTATACTATGAACTTTTTTCATTTGGTATACGGTTATTTGTTTATACATGGTCATTTAACAAGACTGCTCGATACATTTGTGCAGATTAGCCCTTAAAGAATAAAGATGGAAATATTTGATAGCCTTATATATCTTCTTAAACTGTTCCATAGAGCTCCATTGTTTTCCAAAAAGTATTGATAACACATTAGTACTAGGTCACGTATATTATAACTCACTTTATTTCTGCCTCAATCCCATAATTACCACGTCCTTCTGCACACAATACTCACACGTTCTGAAAATAGTCTCCAACAATATTTTAATTAACAGTTTGTAATGAAAAATAGATTAATTAGCTAATTGAGTAAGTCATCTCCCCCCTGTATCTATTAAAAAAAAGGAAAATCTCTATTCTAATTCTTCACAATGATTTTGACTTGTTTTGAAGGACGAGTTTCTACAAATATTGTATATTGAGTTCCCGAGACAATAGGAATGTCAATTTCAATGTTAAATTGAGTGCAGTAAACATTATTGAGAATCAATGTTTTCCCCCAAACCAGATTCATCTGTTTCTCTGGGGAACACACCTCCTGACTGCTTCAGGGCATGAGTGCAGTTTGACCTCTAAATCTGTATTCATCGCGTGTACGTGTGTGTGTGTGTTCAGGTGGTCCTATGGGGTGTTGTTGTGGGAGATCTTCACTTTGGGAGGCTCGCCGTACCCCGGTATCCCAGTAGAAGAACTGTTTAAGCTGCTGAAGGAGGGACATCGCATGGACAAACCTGCCAACTGCACGCATGAACTGTAAGTGTTTTTCTGAATTATAGTCAGTTATAGGAAGAAATGTAGCAGGAGGCGGCTTAGTGCAGATAAACCTGACCTGTAAATACCTCAGTGCATTCACGTTAGGAGATTGTATGCATTCTGTACTCACTTATTGTTGTTTACTAGCAAACTTCAAAATGTGCAAAAACGTTTAGTACATTTGAATTACCCATGAATTTGAGGTTGGAGACATTAAAATGTCAAATTAAATCTGATTTAAAATACTTAAGCATAGCTATTCATTCAAGTATTTTGGGATCCATCGATCACCATACATCAGCAGCTCATTTTGGTTTCTCCTTATTTCTGTGGCTATCGTAAGATGTCTTATATTACTGTAAACTGCGGTGTCGTCTTGCAGTACCGTAATTACAGAGCATGAGCCTCCAGCTGCAGATCAAGTAGACGTATACGCTGGAAACTGTCCATCTGAGATCAGCCTGTTGTAGATTCATATTGTATATGTAATGGACGCGTTGCAGAGAAACTGAAGCTTGATATTGGTTGTTTCAGGTACATGATCATGAGGGAGTGCTGGCACGCGGTGCCGTCGCAGAGACCGACCTTCAGACAGCTGGTAGAAGATCACGACCGGGTTTTATCCATGACCTCCACCGACGTAAGTCTCTCTGCACAGCGGCTGCTCGCTCACAACAGGAAGGACACAAAATGTACCTGTAGTTTCACCTTGGAGCATTGTAACTTTTTCATAAAGCCTCACCTAGCTTCAGACACATTTCTTAACACGTTATATCAGTTAAAGTCATAGGTTGGTTAATGCAACTTGATTTACTGCAGTTTGACATATTTCTCAGTTGTATGACTGGAGTTCAAACTGGAATTAAGTCAAAATGTTATTTCAGGAGTTAAAGGATTAGTAAATTGTAGAACAGCCATATATTCTGGAAATGTGGAAAAGTGTTAGCCTTATAAAAATATGTTTTAAGATCTAAACAAACACTTTTTTGGCTTTGATAGCTACGATTTGACCCAAAGAAGCAAATGTAGTTAATGTAATGGGTTAGGGTTAGCTATTTGCCTGATATCGTATTTGATTGAACTAATTTATTGCGCCAATTTCAACATGAATGTTTTTTTAAATATTTTAGAAAAACTGAAAAGAAAGGGATTTTGGTAGATGAAGACTTCAACATGTTTTAAACACATGTTCAGCTGTGTCTTTAAAACGGGAGGTTTTTTGGTTTAACAGTATTATGTTATTTAAACAAGTCAGGGTTAGAAAACAACAAAATATGCAACTTAGTTTAGAAAGAAACACATGGAAATACAATCCTAAAACAGTGGTTAGAGTTTAGTACCATGCTCTGTTGAACCCACTAACATTCTAAAGAATACAGGTGATGATACAGAAACATTATATAATTCCTCGCTTATTTATGTGACCACAGAGAGGATTGACGGTCTAACCTCTGCCCTCTCCTCTGACAGGAGTACCTGGACCTGGCGGTGCCCTTCGAGCAGTACTCGCCCACCTGCCAGGACTCGAACAGCACCTGCTCCTCGGGAGACGACTCGGTGTTCGCCCACGAAGCGCTGCCTGAAGAGCCCTGTCTTCCCAAACAGCTCCCCAGCAACGGGGTGATAAGGACATAAAATCTGAGCTTGGGGAGGGGGTTGGACTTTAACCTCCTCTCACAGTTTGCGATTAACCTCTCAGTGACTCCTCAAGATTTGGAAACTCAGCATGCAATACTTCCACAGTGCTTCAGCTCTTCGATTCGTCTTAAACCTTCTTTGACTGAGTTGTCCTCCCCCTCCTCCCCCTCCTCCCTAACAGACTCTTGGAAACATTGAAGGATTATTTTTTGAACCATGTTCTGAAATTATATTTTTGTACTCGGGCCAGTCTTTTCTTACGGACAATCTGTTGGGTGAAACCATTCCGTGCCTACTGGGATAAATGAACCTCCTGAGATTGACTTTTAAAAATGGATATAAGAGGAGGAAGTGAAGGGCATTGGTCAGTGACTGCTTTGCGATCCAGTAGGCGAGGACCTTAGATTTGTATCCCCTCGTCTGCGCCGAGCCCTCAAATCGTGATAAAGGTTTGACAAGAAACCAGCAAAGCCAGAATCAACTCCACGATGGGACTCTTTCTTCCCAAGACACAGAAGAGCTCAACAGCAGAGAGGATCACATGACCATATAACGTGTTTTTCTCATCAATCTGTAAAACCTTTTAGCATCCCGACAAAAAAAAAAAGGTTTTGTGATAATCATGAAACAAATTCCTCATCAAGCGTGAGGCGAAGTTTCAGGGCCATTCAGTAATTAGTCAAATAAGGTTTGGAGTTTGTTTTTTATGTATGTAGAAAAATGATTTATTGTAAATATATAAATGCAAATATGTATCATATTGCTGTTTACAGCCATGTACTTAAAAGACAAAAAATTACATTTTCTTAAAGTATTGTTTTTAGGAAGCAATCTAGAAGACACTGTCATGAAAGGGTAAAACATTTAATCATTTAAAGTGATACAGAAAAGGTTTATTTGAATAATTAACGTGTATATTTGTAAAGATATTTATAGACTTAACATGTGGTTTCTTAAGTTGGAAAGGTCTAGTTTAGGATTTTAGTACTGTACGCAAAGATTTTATTTCTTCTTTTTTTTGTAACTTATTTTACAACAGAACTGCAGACTCCTCTGGTTTAAGATCCATCTTTGTTATTATTTTTCTGGGCAGTTTTTGAAAAGAAAAAAAGAATGTATAAGAGAAGGGAAGATGGTTATTGGGCGGGAGAGTGATTCGACCGCCAGAGGAGGACTGGGGAACTGAAGGCTCCCGCTGAAGGGCAGCCGGACGTTTCCGCTGAGTTCAGATTCTGATTTGAAAAGTTGACGTTTGCTATATCAAGCAACGATTAGCTCTTGCTGGGCAAGAAATGGCAGCGCTTCAAGATATGTACAGAGAGGCCTTTTAGTACGAATCAAGTACTTTAAGACATTTTGAACACCCACAACAATTTGCTGTGAAACATGAAGGGCCTTCAGAGAACCTCAGCCGCCTTTTAAAGGAAAAATCCTTCGACTAATGTTTCATTTAATTGTAATGTCATTACATTTGAGAATAGACACAACTTTAGTTATAACTGCATTTCCCAGAATGATTTTTACCCGTTAGTCAAGAAATGTTTGAACCTGTGGCATTTAGAGAAATTTGAAAACATGCAAGTTTTACCCACATTTTTGTAAGAGCCACCAACTACAAAGAAAATTGACCATGACATGGCTCTCCCCGAACCTAATCTGCATTATTGTGCAATGCATTCTGGGATTTTGAGTCCAGTCAGTGGTGAAAATCGTGATCTGTTCCTTTTTGAGAATCACACATAATTGATGATTATCGCTCCTTCTGAGCCTCAACACCACATTCTGACATTGACCTTTAACACACAAGAATACATTATATGACAAAAAGGACCCAGGAATGCACCTTCACAATTATCTTTTACAGAGTTAAAGCATTTATAGATGGATATTTTCTTTTAAAGGTAGCTCTGAAGGCTTCAAACTCTTTTATTCTAACGGAAAGGTCACAGGGTGGATTCTAACAAGCTGCATGCGGTGTCAAGGTGCCCTTGAGCATGACACTTGTGGATTAAAATATCAGCTTGAAGGCAGAGGTGTGAAGCTGTTATGTCCGTTTGTTCGAGAGAAAAAAACCTGCCCATACGCTTGAGATTTTATCGCTGCTCTATAGTATTAATACTGAAATGAAGGCATGCTGTGCGACTTACTAGTCAAACAGCAAAATATATATATTATATAAACAGTATATATATCAGTTTGTTTACCCTGAAGTATGTGGTAGATCCTGAGCTTATTTTGCAAAAGTGCCAAATTAGTCTTAAAAGTCTATTTCTCCGAGTTCATCAGATCTGTGAACCGAACGCTGCACTGTGGAATGTAGGCGGGCGGAGGTTACATGTGCAGGGAAGGATTGCCAAATGGATATCTCCCCTTCTTTTTATGCAGTCGTTTCTTCAGCTGACCCCAAGAAAGTGAAAGGGTTGAAACGTTTACAGAGTCTGAATTTAGTCACAAAAGGGAAAGCGACGTTTGGAAAAGCAGACATTTGAAGGGTTCGGAAACACGATTCACTCGCTGCTAAACGGAAACGGTGTTAACCCTTTACTGTGCAATGGCCTTATTCTAGTGTGTGAACTCAATTTTTGCAGAGACATTTATTGTAATTAGTTACCCAACAAGACTGTCAGTACTTAATGAAATCCCCACCAATGTTTAAAGTACTTACAAATCTGTATTTATTTCAATTCCTACACTGGGAGATTTTTAATTTTTAGCACCAATTTATGTGATTTGTCTTTGGTTTATGCACAAAAACAAGGCCTTTGTGAAGTGAAAGGTTACACCCAGTTATTGCTATTTCTGTCTTGAGTGCAGTTTTGGCCCAAATCTATGAAGTGCCTGGAATAATTTAGCGAACAAAAAGGAGATTAATTGATTTATTTTGACCATGTTTTGATTGTATAAATTTGCAAAATATAAAAAAAGATAAAAGAAGCAGTTCTCTCTGGAAGTATGTAAGTATTAGCCTTTGAAAGACAAAAAGGCACTTGTGTAAAGGTTGGATGGATCTAATGAAACGCTGTTTTGTTTTATTTATTCTTCCATGCTGGGTAAAAGCTTTCCCTATGGTGAAAGTATTTTTTATTCATAGCTTTTCAGTGTTTTTTCATTAAAGAGCCAGAACATGATGATGAGAGTAGTCTTTTTATCAGATATGATGCCCCCCATCAGGCTTTGCTCCTGTCTTCATCTATCCTTTTATTTTATTTTTATTTCGATGCCCTCCTTTGCCTTTTCTTTTCATTCTATCAAGCTTTCTTTGACTCTGATACTGACAGCCTCTGTCTCTCTGTTCTTCATTTTTAAAAAGATGTGTTGTTTTTAACATTTGTGTTGTTACTGCAAAAGAAAAGCACTGTATTTTTCAAAATGCAATATATTCTATCTTTTATAATAGACAAAACCGCAGCCAAGACCTGAAATTATGGACTTTCCTCGAGGTCATTCAAAGCAATTTTAAAACAAATGAAACGTTATCTTAAGCCTTTAAATGATGTCCTGGCTTATGGATTGTTGCCATCTTATTAAAATCACAAATCTCCAAAGTGGCAGCTTTTTAATAAGGAAGAAGGAAATACAGTTGTATTTGAAGCGTAGGTTTTTCCGCATGTCAGACTCTACATTTACATAAATCTGCTTAGAAAACCTGATGAAAGACGTCCCTCATGGCGCCAAAAGAATTGGCTTGTTTTTAAATGTAATTAAGTAGCACTATTCTAACGTACATCCATGACAAACTAGAACTGAGGCCAATTTGCCAAAATGTAAAGAGATATGATATAAAAATCTTCAAGCATCCGATGGCTTTCCCATGGCAACTATTCCCAACTGTTGCTAACGATTGAAAGCCAGTGTTGCTAAGATACAGGAAATCAATTCCAATCGGAAGCTTTCTAACATTAGCACTGATTCACACTAGGTATTCGTTTTGATAAATGATATTTCAACACCGAAATCGGACCGAAAGAAACACATACAGTGGTGTTCTAGAAAATAAAATATGTTAGGCTATATATAAACATTTCCTTTGAGTTAAGTTGATGCTTAACCAATTTCTAAAACAAAAGATTTGGAGGTTTAATTTGAGTCCGGTGCAAACATGTCAGTATTGCGTTGCCCAACAGACAGATGTTAAAAACAACACATTTATTTTAAGTGAACATGTTTTCTTTGCTATTGAATGACTAAACAGCATGGCCTCAGCAGGGAGCGACTCTTACTGTATGTACAGTCACACATCGGCCTTTACCCACCTGTTGTCTCTACTCTGACTGACTTATTTATTCTCTTTCTGCTCAACAAAAGAAAAAAATCAGGATTGAAAAAGAAATTGGGAGGAGAGGGCTGTTATCTCGGCTTCGTTTGGTGTCACAGATATACACCTTTCCTTCCAGGGATATCAAAACTATTCATATTTCACACGTTTTTATTGATTTGATTTGGTTTCACACGGTTTTTCATCCCATTTTCATTTTGTCATGCCGTTTCTAACCCAACAATGTTAGTGCAGATTAATTTATAGTTTGAAATATGCTTTTACGTTGCTGATTTAGAGTTTTATGTAGCTATTTTTGAAAGAACTATAGAGAGGAAATGATTTTCATATACATTTATTTCATTTTGCAATCCACATCAGGTTTTGTCATTTTTGTCCTTTGATTGTTTTTTCCCCCCAACCCCTCATAATGAATTGTTCGTCCCTCTGAACTCATGTTTCTAACATAGAAAGGTGAAACTAACCATTTGGCATTATGTGAGTTCTTTTAGTTGTTGTAATTCATAGCTTCATGCTTGTTTGTTGCAATGTACCTGTTTTGATCATGATGAATGCTCTGTAACATTCCACCACAACAAACCCTCTGGGGAAACATCTCCCACTGAGGGAAAAAAACTACAATTTCACATCTCTCTCTCAGTCTCTCTATCTCTCTCTGTGCCTGACAAACTATGCTGTCACAAAGGTTTTCAATAAACATGTTATAATAGCGTTTGCCGTCATTGCTCTGTCTACCACTGAGATGCATGCATTTGGAAAAACAAACAGATCCTGTGACAGAAACAAGTCCAACAAAAACCCAAACACTTTGGTGAAGAAATCTGAAGTTTTTGGAAGTTTATGTAAATGAGATGAAACCAAAATACCACAGAATACAAACAACAGTGAGTTTATTTTGCAAAAGTGTCTCAGTTTGTTTTGTCTGAACTATTTGTCAGCGCGGTCGTGGAGTTGGCAGCTTGTTTTCCTTCTACACAAACTAACTGTGGGTGAAACTGAATATAAACAAGCTTTGGACATGGATGGCACACATGGTAACAAGACTAACTGTCTACGTGCTTGCTGTAATGTGAGACTGCTCTTAGACATTGCACTGCTTGGAGCTAAATGCAAACATGCTAATGTTTAGGGAATACCTCGTCAACAAAACAACCATTTGTAAATCATTTGTTTACCTCGTGCTACTTTGAATTCTTGAAGAAAACTTAGATTTTCTGCCATGATAGGGTCCACATATTCTTAGCCTCAATAATCAAATCGTATGCTCTCTACTCTTCAAACACATGCATCTGCGTCATAAACCTTACTGAACTTTCTGAAAACTTTTTTGTTTGTAAAAGTGGTTTCAATAAAGGGTTAGGGTTACTCATTGATCATTTTGGGAGTGAAGTATTCGTTTAGGTAGGAAAAAAAGCGTTTCCTAATTAGCATTTAACACAAGGTACAACTGAAGCTGGTCGGAGGGTTTTTCGCAGATATTAATTTAGTCCAAAGCTAAAGTCTTGGACAAATAACAATTTATTTCTGAGGTAGTTCTGACTAGAAGTCGTGAACCAAATGTCCGCAATGTCAACCTCATGGTGATGATATATAACGTCAAGGGATCCCCAAAGATGCTAGGAATCATCATCTGGGGACCGAATTGTCACACGACTCCAACCAATAGTTTTTGAGATATTTTGAGTATGGTATAAAGTTGTGGACGGACCATCCCCAGAGCCATGCAACTAGTATGACTAAAAATAACCTTGGCTCAAAGGTCAACTTAGTAGTAGAATGTTCAACCGTATCTTTCTCTAGCCTTGCATGTAAACAAAAGTAAGCCACATCAAGGCTTTATTTCCTGTATAAAGACTTTAACTTGCAGCTGAAAGTTGTCTCTAGCTGAACCACGACTGGGTTCAAGGCAACCAGAAAGAACTCAAGAAAAATACTTCCTCTGATCTGCCAAGTAACTTCTTTTAAGTCAAGCAGTTTCGTAACTCAGTAGTCTCATGTGGGTGTGTTAGATGAAAGTCACTTCAAGCACACCTGCCTGCGAATGGCTAATCACTTCCCTCAGCTCTCCTTCCAGCTCATCAGCTCTTCAGTATTTCAACTCTGCTCTTAAACCACTCATCTCCTGTTCATCCAATTCGAATGGTAGATACATGCGTTAAGGCCACTTCTGGAGCCTTTTCCTTGATGAGTGTATCTTTGCTGTGCTTTTGTTAGCCGCTCAATGGATCTCCACCTGCCTTGAAGCAGGTCAACACTTATGACATGTATCCCAACCCTCCTTTCTTAATCCCTCCGCTCTCCACTGCCCCTCCACCATCATTATCCCCACCGGCAATACCTCCAGGACATCATTACCCAATCTCCACTGTCCAAAAAGTTTACAGGTAATCCCGGTCTCTTTTAAACCTCACGCCCTGTGTTCTGTTTCTGTGTCATTTTAACGGTGACAACAGTGTACAGATGTAAGAACCAGTACTGAAGGGCCATCTACACGTTAACTTCGTGGTGTAACACTATTGCTGCTGATTTTAACACGTCGTCTGACAACAATCTGATTTCGTCAGCTGATCATTTCTGACTACTTGTGCATGTTTCTTTTGTAGTAGCTCATTTCGACATAGCAATGTGAGTAAAATATGAAAATATTTTCCAACTGAAAATAATTATGCAACTACATGATGACATGCATAAAAGATGCATTGAGGTAAAACATGAATTGGATTTAGATATAGGAGCTATCATTCTAAATAGAGGCATTATTCTCCTTTAAATTGCAGCAGGAAATGCAGGCGGCACAGATTTCTGGCCCCACTTCCTGTTGATTCTGTCCCACAGTGAACAAATTAGCCTCTCATAGCGTCTTAACTGCTCTTTAATCACGGAAAGTCTTTGCCCCTCCGTCTTTGTTTGTTGAGTATAGTTCCACGCCCTCCCTCGCCGCCTCGCTGGCTGCGTCTCAGTAAACGGCTGGTGGGAGGGGAAGGAACAGGCTGCGGGGAGGGGGTATTTGTGGGGGTATTTGTGGGGGTACTGAAGCCACTCGGCCCCGGGTGGGAGGGCAAAGCTGGACAGTGACAGAGGGAGAGAGAGGGGTCTATGTATTCAGGCTTTTGGCCCTCAGCCCGTCTCAAGTGCGTCCTGAGGGGAACATCCTGCCCCTCGTTGGAACTTCCTCGGCCGGCTGAAGTGGTCCATTCATGGAGGTCTTGTGAGGGGGGCTTGTTTTCCCTGCTAAATGGATGTTTCTGTTTCAGAGGTGTTTGCGCTGGTGGACGCTTTCCATTCCTCCTCCCTCCTCCTCCTTCTCCTCTCTCCTTCCCATTCCCCCTTTTCCTCCTTCTCTGTTCCCCCAATTCTTCCTCCCCACTCCCCTCTCTGCTTACCATTGGCTGCCGGGCATCAAACTCCCTCTTTAGGCTGCTGTTCAACCTTAAAACCACCTCTAGCTGACCAGAGGAGGAGGAGCTGGAGAGGAGGAGGTGTGGCTCCACAGTAACTATAAATTGATATGTTAGTGATACACCAAGTTTGGGGGGTACTTTCTTCTTGCTGTGTCCTGTGTCAATTTCTTCAAGAATGACAACACAGGCTGCTTATGCTCTCTAAATAATTTTGTAAAACTCTCCACAGCAAAGGGCTGCATTTTTTTTCCTTTCACGAATGAAAGCAATGCAAATGTACAAATGAGAAAACAAACAGAAAAAACGTATAGCAAGCCAAACCTCTGCAAATATGCGTCCTTCAAACATTGCTGAGAACATAAAACCATTTGCAGGTCTATTAATGTGTCATATTAAGAGGATATAAAGCTGGGTAATATACAGTAGGGCCCTTGGAACAGAAACACTGGCCGTCCGTCACCTAAGAGCTGCATCAAAGTTGTATTGGTCCATCATCAGTCTCCTGGGGCAGTACTCTGGCTCTCTGTAACAAGTATTATGTACTTACTGTCTTCCCCATGATAGGAACGTAGTGTTGTGAAAGTTGCTAAGCTGCTGAACTGAAGAGGAAATGGGAAACGGAGGAGCAGAAACTGTCCCAGAGTCCAGGAGGAGAGATTTCTGGAAGATTCTCATGCCTCCTGACAGGCCGAGCTGAGGGGCCTCGCTCGCTGAAAAGCTCAGCCATTTTTATCGCCGTCTGGCTTCATGTGCTGCCAAAAAGCACTTTAATTATTTCCCATTCAGTCAAAGCCACAAAGCTGTAAGAGTTCCAGTATATACAAACTATTACCCCCTTTTTTTTGCAGACAACTGAAAATAATTGCAAGTTTCAGCCTGGCTTTGAAAACGCAGCTTTATGTGTTTTGCACAGTTTGAAGTTATTTTGGTGAGGCAACATTCAGTGGAAAATCAAATATGGCTGCTGGACTGCTTGTCTCATCATAGAAAATAGAATTGGAAGGGATGAAACCCTCTTTAATGGTCACACATGCAGAGCACACAGCACACACAGTGAAATGTGGTCTCTCCATTTAACCCATCCTAGTACCAGGAGTCTAGTACTAGGAGCAGTGGGCAGCTAGTGTACAGCGCCCGGGGAGCAATGGGAGTGAGGGGGGAAGGGGGATGTCCGGTGCCTTGCTCAAAGGCACCACGGCAGGGCAGGAGGTGAACTGGGACCTCTGCAAGTAGCAGTCCACATTTTTAGGTCTGGTCGGGGACTTGAACCGGCGACCCTACGTACGGCTCACAGTCCAAGCCCCTACTGACTGAGCCACTGCCGGACATCGTGTGTGTGTGTGTGTGTGTGTGTGTGTGTGTGTGTGTGTGTGTGTGTGTGTGTGTGTGTGTGTGTGTGTGTGTGTGTGTGTGTGTGTGTGTGTGTGTGTGTGTGTGTGTGTGTGTGTGTGTGTGTGTGTGTGTGTGTGTGTGTGTGTGTGTGTGTGTGTGTGAGTTCCTGAAACTGGACCTTGGTATGTTGTGACTGTAAGTGTGCCAAATCAGCGATTAACTGCGCTCCCTCTGAGACAGGCGTGTAGCCGAGTGACGTTCAGGAACAGGTGTGTGTAAAACAATCCGGTTTTCAGCGCTCCTTGGAGAGCCCAAGTCCCAATGAGCAGCAGGAATAGACCTGATGATAGTTTAGGGACCAACATAGGTTTGTTTGCTGCTTAGGTTGTGGATGCCCCTCTGACAGCGGGGGTCTTCTCGGGTGTTTGTCAGAAGAGCAACAGTTGGTTTTCGATTATATTCTTGATCAATCATTTTCTTTCTTAAAAAAAAAGATATTACTATGTGAAGTTTTGCCAATAAATGAAGTTCAGTTAAAGGTTTATTTAAATTAGGATGAGCCCCCTACAGAACATAATAACATAATGAGGACAATAACAAAAGAAAACAAAGGAAAAAATACTGCATCGACAGGAAGTCCTTTTATGGAGTAAAGAGTCCCGCCCATGGTGTTTGATTGACAGGTGGTACTTTCACTATGAGTGTTATTATCAGCTCACTGGAGACAAAATGCTAAGTAGAAATAATGAACTTAAAAAGTATACGTCTCTTAGCCTTGTCTTTTTGTAACAATGTAGAAAGATGGATAATGTATACGCTAAACTACAAAATTGTCATTATAATCCACATCTTTCGCTTTGTGTTAACAGCGGGGTTCCACTATAACTGATTTCACAGCGTTTGTATTTCTAGACACCAGAAGTAGCTCATAAGACTCTTTGACTCTACAGCCAAGAGCAGATCACTGTCAAACCTTTGGACTTCTGGAGCAAGTGGACCTGAACCCACTGTAAAAATCAGTTTCACACCACCTAAAACAGTTCTTTGCATCTGGACTTTACTGATATAGAACAATACTCTTGGGGAGATGGTTAAGTGGGTTTTTCAGGTAACTCAGTATTTTCTTTATACTGTGTTAAAACGATCTGTAATATTTAACCTGCAGGCAAATTATCAAACGGTCTATGCGCAACAGTAGAATCAAGACAAAGTAGTCAAAAAGGCTCTGTAGTGCTGAAGAGATTTCAGCCAACAATCAGTGGGTTTTGGCATTTCAAGGAACTAGTAATTTGACTAAACCGTAATGTACATTAATGTAATGTGACTAGCACATGTTTTCTGCCCCTGTGTGAGAGGAAATCATTTTCCATACTAGCAGGTGGTGAAGCCTTCTGTGTGTGCCCTCTGACCTATAGTCGTTGCTATTGCTTGTGTTTCTTACTTCTGTTTCTCTTCTTGTGCACTTAGTTTCTTAAGCCGCACAGCCAATCAGCGTGATTTCTCTCACCAACGAGCTACGCTGCCAATTCAACATGCTCTGTCCGTCGGAAAAAACCCGCTGATAAGGGATTATGCTTAGTCGGGACACATCACAAAAACAAGGGATATTGGCACTTGTCTGATGTTTCAAGGCTTTAAGTTACAATTTCTAAATAAGATGTCAAGAACTCATAATCTCCTTTCCAAATACTGTGTAAATTATCCGTGTGTGACAGGTTGTTGGTTCCAGAAAGTTACAAAAATGTACTCCCACTTATTAAGTGTAGGGGACGGGGTCATTATACTTTAAGCATGTGATCTGACAATCCCTTTACTTGGAGCATAATGACCCTCTCAAGCAGCCCCTTGAATCATTAGAGAGCTCTGTTTGACCTCAGTCTGTGCTGCAGGAGTGTGTCTGCTGCTTTTCTCTCCTTCCTCGTCCTCCTCTGAGAGATTAGGAATACCATCGACGGCCAGGACTCCCTCTGCCATTCCCATTTATGGAACATCTGTTCCATCTCCCTGGCCTTGTCTCTAATTGCTGGATTAGAGGGTGACGGGAAGGCCCTGGTTGTTGAGAGTCGTCTCTGAGCTGTTTTGACATGTTCACCCATGATGTGCGATCATGAGGGAAAAATGTTAGTGTGGGTCATGATATGTCGGTGTTCAATAGCATTTTGCAGGATGATTCAAAGCAGAGGAGTGTGTTTGCAATTCCCTCTGGTGGTTTTCTGATGCTGTCCCAAGGGATTTACAGAGAGACAGGTCATGCATAACTCTTTGTCTGCAGTGTGAGCTATAATGAGGGTCTTGCAATTACATGTCATTTCCATCTATAGTATTTCACACAAAATTACATTACTTTTTTCACAACCAATAGTATCATAGCACAGCACCCAGCAACAGAGGCGTGGGAACAGTTTACTAACTACAGGTTTAAATGTTCAAGATATGCAATTAATGCAATCAGGGATCAAAGCTGAGAAAACATAACATTTGCAATCATTCGAATACATTAATATGAATGCCAAACACAATTAGGCTGTAACAAAACTATAGGTAACATCTTTTATTTTCGTGTTGCTGCAGCTACAGTGGCTCGTTAAGAAATGATTGGATAATGAGAATCTGGTTCCTTTCAGTACTATTTTCAAATGCCGTAGATATTCTTGGATGCCAAATAACAAGGATTTCTGCCTCTGTCTCAGTCTGTGCTTCCTTGAATTTTTTAAAAAGCATGATGTTTCTCACATGCCTTACAAAACCTTACTACTTAATACTATTTTAAGTATTTAAGTAATTCCTAAAGAAGTCCTATTATACTCATTTTCAGTTTAATGGTGCATGTTACAAAATAAAAAATGAAAATGTTATACTTCTACAAACATGACATAGCTGAGGGCCCATGCTCCTGAAATTCAACATACCTGCTATAGCTGTCAGTCAACCAGATTAGTTTCCCATGCTAACCTATTATATATTCAAACCAGATCAATTGACCTAAAGCTAGCTAGGTTGGTGGAGTTTACTTTAATTGGGTTATTACTGTACATGTTTAAAGATGTGTCAATTATGCTATTGCTAAGTTAAGGTTAAAGTAATTATGACTCAGATTTATAGCAACAACTTTCAGCCCTTTTGAGGCTGTACTCAGTAGTGAGAAATGTGGCAACAACCAAACCCTGACTAAAGTGTTGGAGTAATAGTTTCCCAACATGTTCAAACGAAAACCTGAAAAACAAGATCAAAACAACAAACCGAGTGAACTTGCAGGTTGATTGATAGATAAGAAAGGAACATTTGAAGCTGCAGGTTATCTGGAAAAGAATGTGATTTTTGTCTTGTATAAATGCTTCACAAATTGCACGAGACTCAAAGGCATCATTGTTTAGTTTATTTGCCGTGAAATTAGGACTCATTAAAGCTGGGGAAAATGGTTCCACATGTGAAAACCGTCCTCCAACTCACGCTCAACGTAAACAACAAAAGAAAGGCTGCTCAGTTTCCTTTTCTCTCTCCGTGTTTCATTTGTATAACCTCTGGCTCGTCACAGGTAGCCCCACTGAGAACAAATCTCCTCTCACGTCTGACCTAGAAAAAAGCATCAATGACAAACGTAACAACGTACACAAGCAACAATACATCTCTTTCTTTTCCTCACTTGTCACAGTTCTGTTTGACCTTGCAGAGAGTTTTTTGATCATGAGCATAAACACACACACAGAAACACACTCCTTTTTGTCAGCCAGAATTGAACATGACTGATGCCACCGAGGTAACACAATGCTACCGGTGAGGAATTTAAAGTGAGCCTGTGAAACTTAGCTGCTACCGTCAAGACAGATCTCATGCGGCCCGTGTACACAGGGACAGAAGGTGTGAACAGGAAGTTCATGGCCGCCGCAGATTGAGACCAAACGGTATTTTCAAAGCGGCTGACGCACGATGATGTCATCAGGTTAAATCACAGGACCTTGGCGTTGTTGATTGACATGTGGGATACATATTTGACACAAAACGAAAAAGCAAAAAGTGGAAAAGAAAGCATCATCGTTTTAAATCAACATCCTCGCCTTTGTGACAGAATAGATGAATGACAGCAGAAATGTGATGATTTGTGATCATTATCAGATAATCTTCTTTAAACATCATAACTGTGTGACTGTAAGCATTGGAAAGAGACAAGTTATGCATGTTTCAAAACATTCAAATACTGATGGTCAGTCAAAAATGATGTGATAATAGGTTAAAATTATAAATAATAAAACTGACTTGAACTAACTTAAAATGGTAACATTTCTCAAATTGTATCCCATCATTTGAAATGAATAAACTACTAGTTTAACTTTCTAGTTATGGCTTACTTTAACAATTTTGTAAAATAATACATAGAGGTTTTGAATTACCATATCCTAATTTGTACATGCAGTTGTAAATAAAAATAAGAAGTTCATAAGAACAATTCTCATAAGACTGACAATCATTTAAATTTGACTCCCCGTGATTGTATTTTATTTGACTATCATGCTTACCTTTTAAGAATATTATTCCGTAGTGAGCAAACACTGCAACAGATTTAATTATCGCCCCCTGTAGTTTCCACAATGCTGAAATCAGCCAGTCTCCTGAAAGCATGATGAAACACTCTTATTACTGTTGCAAAATAAAAGCACAGCTCATATATTTTTCAGAACTGCAGCCGAGATGTCCGGCTTTCACAAATGTGAATCATACATATCAGCTTTTTGCATCACTTCTTTTAAATCTTGACTTGCAAAACTTTACTCTTGGTGCATTTGAATGAACAGAAGCCTTGAATAAACGTGTCACTTTTTGACTGGTTCATTTAAATAACAGTGAAGCCGGACAGGGTCAAAAATGAGGGCACAAGGTGTGTTTATGTGTTGCCATTTAAAAAATATGAATTATTCAAATAGGGCATCCTTACTCAACTTTGACATATACCAGTCTGTGATAAGACAAATAGTCACAATACGATATGTTCAAATTATTAAATAGTTTCACTTGTTTTTTAACTCAGAAAACAGTACAATTTCATATAAATAAGGTTTTTTGTCCCTAAATTCCAAAACAAAGGGGAAAATGTGTGGTAATGGGTTGGACTGAAGCAAAACTAAAGGTGTAACACAACATTTATTGACATTTTATACTTTATGTTTTAAATAGCAGTCAAGCCAGACGGGGTCACAAGGTGTGATTATGTGTTGCCATTAAAAAAATAGAAATTATTCAAAAATTGCATCCTTACTAAACTTTGACATATACCAGTCTGTGATAAGACAAATAGTCACAATACAATATGGTCAAATTAATTAATTGTTTCACTTATTTTTTAAATCAGAAAATGGTATAATTTCATATAGATAAGGGTGTATCGGCACTACATTCCAAAACTAAGGGGAAAATGTGTGGTAATGGGTTGTACTGAAGCAAAACTAAAGGTGTAACACAAAATTGATTACATTTGATACTTTATGCTTTAAATATGGGCACAAGGTGCATAGTAATCGGGAGGACATTACGAGGGTTAAGAGATATAGATCAAGAGTATTAACTAAACAGTACATTTACACAATATCTCTTCTTTACCCAAACAGTTAATGCCAATTAAAGCCAAGTGTTCGGTCTTGTTTCAACTTTTCCTTTTGCCTAAATGCTTATAAAAGTACTTGTTCTTCCACTTTAGTGTGCAAAATGATCATGCTTTTGTAGGCATAGAGGGATTTTATGTGAGATAAGTTTACAATAGAGTAATGTGGGCGTTTAAACTTCAGATACCTTGTTCCTGTAGCACAGCAGCCACCATCCAGGGAGCACTAGAGAAGAAAATGATTTATAATAATAATAATAATAATAATAATAATACATTACATTTATAAAGCGCTTTTCCTGGTGCTCAAAGCGCTTGTTGTCATCGGCCTATAGTTAGTACCTATAAGGATGAGTTTGATACAGTCGCTGTTAGTGCCTTTTGATAGCCAGGACCCGAATACATAATCTAATCTAACCTGAGCCACAAAAGAAATTAAGCAGAATATAGTAGAGCCCTCCTGCTGTTCATTCAGGTTAAAATGTCAGACCTTTAATTGAACCTTCCATCCTGTGGGATTGAAAAAAGTGAATAGAATATTCGTGTCTGCTCCCAGTCTTCTTCTAAAAGTCTTCCCTATGAAATATATGAAAGGAGTCTGCTGCCAGCTCCCTGTGTGACTGAGGCTTCCTCTAATAGCCTACAGGGGAAATAAATGAGGATTCCCACCGCCGCAGCGGTACTGCTCGCTTACAATGCTGTTTTATTGACATCCAAATCTACCTATGACCCATAATTAAATTATAAGCTTGGCAAGGTTATTCAGAACTTCGACTTGTATACGCATCGATCCAAACCGGGCTGCTTCTGTGCATGTAAATGAAATATCTCAGCATTTATTGTTTTTTATTCAAAGCAAGGGCAATATATCTGTAATAAATTAAAGTATTATTCACTGAAAAGCTCCTTCACTTGTCCCTGAGACATACAAATTGTGAGTAACCCAGTTAAGGAGTGCACAGGGTGCGCATGTAAACATATCTGCTGTCTCCGGTGCTGTCAGCGTGTGATGGATGAGCTGTGAGGGA